>NC_088982.1:54646531-54956947 GCF_963932015.1 Anas acuta
TGGACTATCATGCAAAGACTGCTTTGTCACTGTCTCCTATAGTAGTAGATGTATTATTGGTACCAACTTGTTCACATGAGCTGTTCAAAGCAATAATCTGCACCGCTGTGTTCACTTCCATTGCTTCTGGCTGTACTCAGCTTTGCATTTCCTTTTACGTTGAGGACTGAGTTTGCCAATGGCAGAATATAAGATTGTGCCTTCTATTCACTTCTTCATCATGCAACAGTATTTCCTATCTGGGTCAATACTTATTGTTACAGCATGGATGATTGAATTGATGTATACTGGGAATTAAAGAGTTTTTCCAATGTCAAAGTAAATACCTTTGCCTCCGTTCTGTACGCAATGATGCTGGCTCTAGGAATAGACCTGCTATGCAGACACTGTGCATCAGTGCCTGTGATTCATGGCTCAGGCATAAGAGAAAGTTACTCTTTGGTTGATAAAGCTTCTTTTAGGACCAGTAGGGAACCTGGACCAAGTTACACAGATGATCAGAAAGGCGTTTCAGAGTCTACCAGGACAAGTGCCTGTCAGGACAAGTAGGTGTATCCCCCTCAGAGAGGTGCCTGAAGTTTATCACATGTTTATGGATATCCTTCACTGTTTTATTTTCTCTAAAGTTTTTATTCTTATCGGGGGAGTCCCTTTGGATCTGGTATATGTAGATGCAGTCATCATCCTGTCAAGTAGCAAAGAGAGCATAAGATGAAATACTTGAGTGGGCTCCTTTGACCTTCTTACTGGTATGTGTACATACCATCCCTTGCCACTTTATCTGAGAGCTAAAAATATGCTGCTGTCCCTCAATAGAAGAATGACAGAATGAGAAGTTGATTTTTTTTTTTAAACCTTATTAATGTTTTGGTTTTTTTTTTTTTTTCTGAGTTTTCATCCTCCTCCTGTTTACTGTCTCCACTTAAATCTCAAGTCTCTTTTTGTTCCCTCCCAACTGGTTTTATAACTTCAGAAGTGATCTTATACATTGTAATACTACAAGGCATAAGCAAACTTCCATTACTGTATTACGTACACAACAAATAAGAAGTCTGAGAATAAGGAGTGAGAGTTGAGATTTTTAAAATTGCAAAATGAAGGTCCCATGTGAGGTTTTTGTGTTTTTTGAGAATACTGTACTTTAAACTCAGCAGTGAAATATGTGCTATTGATGTAACCGGACTATGTTGTCTAAATTAAGCAATGTTAAAATGCTGCACATGCAACACAGGTGTGCTTGTACTTTGTGTAGTTCATATGTAGCATATGGTTTGTATAGATCCACATGCTCGTACCATGTAGTACTATTATGAGATAAGGAACTGTAAATTTAAACAAAAACTATCTCAGTTCTCAAGTATTTGCTTCCCTTTTTGGGCTGCATCAGGATGGGAGATAACACTGTCTCCTAAATCTTTACAGAGGTCAAAACTTTGGTTAAAGGAGATGCTTGGACTGAATAGAATTGGAATTGCCAGAAACTCCTAGACTTGATATTATAGTTGGAGAGCAGAAATTTGGATATTGTGGTGGGATATGGAATAATGAGAAGCCATTTTAAATCCTTATTGCCTGTCATAGGGAACAATGATTCTTTCCCCTTTTAGCGTGTTTTTTTTTTTTTTTTTTTTTTTTTTTTTTTTTAATCCACAACCTATGGGAAACAGAGCAAAGACTCTGCTTTGTTAAAATTCTCTCTTTAGAGGTATCCAAAACCCAGCAGTTTTCTTTCTCAGTCCTTTGCATCTGATGTGGTCTTTGCACCTCAGGCAGAAGCAGTATCTCTTTCCCATTCCTATTTCTCCTTCATAAATTCTAATTCATTGTTTTAAGTTTCTTTGCTTTTAAACATTTTGGGGTTCTTTTTCAGCTGAAACATATTTTAAGACTTTGAAAAAAGTTAGTGCTGCTTCTGGTTAGTTTAACTACTATTGCTTGTCTTGGAAGTAACCCTAAAACTCATCTTTAATTGCACTGGGAATCATTTATTCTTGTATTTTGAGAATATTAGGTGAAATAAATGATTTAACTATTTAGATTACGTTACTAAATATTTCCAGTACTTTCCTCCTTTCTAGACAAAATTAAATCCCCCTTTACGGTCTGCTACAAATGTCTCTGACATTCTATCTTGATTTCACAAGAGGCTCTAAAATAGAGTATGCAATTCTAAAACAGAATTACGTATACAAATCATTTCAGTCGTCTGTATTTTTGAGCTTATAAGTTTTAAATAATGAGTAGTCTCCTAAGCATATATTTTGTGAAGTGACACGAAGATAGATCTAACACAGTGGGGGGGAGGGAACAAAACAAAACAAAAACCACAGTAATTATTATAATTTGCCATATTTTTAGTTTAGTTTTTTTTTTTTTTTTTTTCTCAGCTGAAATAAAGTAACATGCAATTGAAGTGAAATGACATTGTTGAGATTGATTAATATTAGAAAACTAAGTTGCTATTTGGTAAGAGAGTGGGAAATAATACAGCGTTTCTTTCTGGTGTCTTACATCTACTGTGTTGTGCTTATCACAACTAGTTTGCGCTAGACCTGTAATTTCCAGGTCTTCTTTTAATTGTACAGGCTATGTCAGGTATGCATTTAAGGATTATTTTAAGAGGCAATCTTTGCAAAGGTTTTTGTTGTTTTTTCCCCACGCAGGTAAAGTATCATGAAACAGGGATACAAAAAAGGTGATGCAAACCATGTTTACTACCGTTCTTAATGAGAGATTTATATTTTAAAAGTAACTTACTGGATGAATGCTTTACTGAACCATTAAAATGGACTTGATGTAATAACTTAGGTAGTAATTCATTATAACTTAGATTTTAATTTGAAGTTTTATATAATTAAAATGCAGATGTATAGGATATTCCTTTTTTTTTTTTTTTTTGAATACATCACTTGCATGTTAATAATAACATAAAACTGAATTGAAATTACAATTTTGGTAGTGAGATCAATACTAGTTATTTTTATTCCCTGTATATCTAAATGTCTATTTAAAGTAATAATAAATCAAGGGCTTACGTCATTCATATATAAACACAGACATACATAAATGCACACCTTATGATACAATATGCAAAAAACTGATATAAAACAATATAATATGGTTGCAAATTAAATGAAATATGTAGATTTTAAAGAATTAGTTCTCTTTTGGTAGTTTTATTTTCAATGTTTTCTACTGCTTAGAATATCAGACTTACGTTAGAACTGGAATTTGTCACAAGATGTAATTATTATGTCCTGAATTTCTTCTTTCATTTCATGATCTTCTCTTGCCATGAAAGATGAATACTTGCATGTATTCTGCTGATACCCCCACCACAACTTTGGTGCTATGTTTGTGAAAAAGAGCTATCTAAAGTACCATAACATTTAAAATGAACAAGCCAGCACAAGGCAGCATTTGAGTCAGAGATGGGTCAGGGAGGACCATGATGCCAATTCAATCTACTTAAAATCTCAGTATTCAGTACTTCTGAGGGTTTATTTGTGTCAGATTTGAATCAGCCCCTTGTACACTCATGACTTTGTCAACTCAAGATTTCAAGCTAAGTTCTATGCTAAGTGCAAACTGGATTCTGTGCTAACATTGTTTCTGGCTTTTGTAATAAAAGATAGACCTGTGAATAAAACATTCATCATCAGAGCAAATTTTTGTCCTCAATTTAACTGCGTAGCATCAATAAATGTACAAAAGAAAATGTCACCTAGAAATCTGACAAAGCCATTTTGAAAATACTTGTCAGAGTTCTGAGATTTTTAAAGAAGTAAAAAAGCAATTGTGGAAGAACTGTATTATTTACTGTATAAAAATTAGTCAGAAAAAAAGCAAAGGTCATTTATGCAGAGTAAAAATTTTAAATGACGTGGGTAAGGCAAATTAATTATATGCAGTGCATAGTACTCGCATGTCATGTTTCCTCAGTTAAAACATCTTGTTTTTCTTACTTTGTTCAAAGGTTGTGTGTGATCTAGTTTTAAAGAAAAACCAGAGGAGGGGAATTACAGCAAGTATACTGCAGAGATGACAAATGCTGCTGGATCAGTTATGGCCTATGGTAAGGCTCTGCTGTAGGGAACCTGCAGAGGTATCATAGTCTTTTTCTAATCAGAGCATAGGTCTTACGCTGAAAATATTCTATCACTGAGTGAAAGAAGAAAGGAAGAAAAAAGTGAAAAAATATGTGTTTTAATTTCTGCACAGAATCTGCTTGTATAAAAATTTGGATGGACCTAGAAACATTTGAAGGGCATTCCTTTTCATTAAACATTATTTTAAATTGGATTTACGCAGTGCAACTTCCTCTATTTTGTTACATTTTCTATTATTTTAATTAGGGATATTGGTTATTCATGCAATCTCTTAATGCAGTTACAAGTGTAATTACAATTCAGGAAAATACAGTTATGCTAAATGAAAAAAAGTTTTTATCTGAGGAATTGGGCAGGAATTTCCTACAGCTGGAAATAAGTTGGTAAAATACAATTATTTTATTTAATATAATAAAAGGATAACAGTTAATTTCCCTTCCAAATTAAAGATAGTGACTTATGAACTGTTATTTTTAAAGTGTTTCTCTTCTGTGTATCAACTCCTGATACAACAGAACTAGATTCCCCGAAAGAGCACTATAAATGGAAATATCGAATATTAAAATGTCCTTAAGAATAAGCTGACAAGTAAGGACTAATATATTTTTTTTCTTATCTCTACTAAATTGGTTTAAATGGAATAACATGACTATAGAGTTATTTATAATTCATTTTATCTAGGGTGACAGTTCTTGTGAGAGCTTTTAAGGACATATGCTAAGTTGCAGTTATGAGGAGCAAAAGGAATTATACTAGGAATGGTTTAAAACTCAAGCACCTTTACCAAATGTTTAATCAGAAACAATACAAGTATTTCCAATCAGTATCATAACAAGATTTTTCTAAAGTCTCACGGAAATCTAATAGCATAGTACATATCTCAAAGTTGTCAAAATGACCAAATCTTATCACAGATTTTCTCCAAAGGAGGCTCAGAGACAGGTGATGTAGGTTATGAGGGCTGAGGCTTTAGCTGTTCATACTATGCTTAATTCTCTGTCCTGCTGTTTACAAGCAGATTTCAGCTCCCAGCACAGCTGTTAATCACTTAGAAAATATAGATAACCAAGTTCTTTACCAGTGTAGAATTGCTAGTCAAGGAAGAATTAAAAATCATGACAAACTAGGTTACTACTGATGTTAGTGACCTCAAATAAATGAGATAGAAAGGAAGTGAAAAATGGTGGTGGGAATTCAATGAGAAACTGTGATTGTGTTGTGCGAGAGCCTAAGAGGCTGTAACGTCGCAGTTGAAGCAAACCAGGTTCCTGAAATAAGATGGACATTGGTTTTCTGGAGTCTAGTAAGATAATGAACACCTAAAATCCTCAGCATTAGCAGGGTTTGAGCAGAATGATTAAATCTTTCCGTCTCCAAGGTAGGTGTGTAATTCTGGAGTTTAGAGGTAACTTGGCATGAAAGCTTTAGCACAGTCTCTGAATTGGTTGCACAGAGTGGTACACTGTTTCTGTGGTATCTTTAGTTTCATCATTATTGTGGATAAAAATAAGTTCAGTGAAAATAGCAATAGGAAAATGAATTTACTCAAATACAAACAAGATAGTAAGCGTGAAACAACTCTTAGGAGAACAACGGAGAAAAGTGATTGCAAAATGGGTACTGGAAAGGCCATTCATGTAACTATATTTAGAAAACTCTAAACTGTTCTTAACTGTTGGAAATACTAGTTTCTTACAGATAGCATAGCTGCCGGCTGTGGGGCAGGCTATTTTTCTACCCTTAGGAAGATATTTTGGTCCCAATGCTTTTGAAGTTTTCCTTCATCTGTATGCAGACAAAGATGTTGCTGTGTGCTCACTGGTTCTCCTATGCCAAAGGCAATGCAGAACAGAATATGAAAAGGTCCTGAAGGGCAGAAATTTTATATTGTGTAAACTTGCTTATGCTATTCGTGATCTGTCTCATGGATTTTGTCTGTAACTGACAGAGTAATTGTGGAAACGAAATTACTTCACGTATGATGGAATCTTGATGGGAATTTTCCAAAGCATTTGCTGGTAGAGAATTAATATTTGTAATTCAGCAAGTGACATTCTTCCATCTGGTCAGTATTGAGCTGGTTCTGTACCAAAGTCATGGGACTTTGGGTCGCAGTGTTGCTGAAGATAGATCTGAGATAAGATATGAAGCTGAGGACTTTGTATCGATCATTCAATTCTCAACCTTGAGGTGAAGGCATATAGGGAACCAGCATAATATGTACAGAATGTTTCTCTGCCCCTGTTTTGTGTGTAGTCATCCGATGTCTGACCACTGCTGCTAGAAACTTCGACTCACTGAAGATTAAACATGCAACAGAGAAAAAAATGCATGTTGATATCAGAGATTCAAGTTTGAAAAAATAATACAATATACTTGTGTTCTAGTAATTCAAGTTTAAATTTCTTTCTTTATTATTTTTACTTAGTCATTTTGACCCTCCAGTTTGGATTAACTGAATGTTTTTAGTGAAAGACAGAAGCTTATCCTAAATTTAGACAGATCCTCCTGTGTGGTGGTTTTACTCAGGTGGGCAGCTGAGCTCTACCACAACCGTTCTCTCACTCCCCCTCTCCTCAAAGAGGAAGGGGGAGGAAGTACAACACAGAGAACTTGAGGTTTGAGATGAGAAAGGTTTAATTAAAGGGAAAGGGAATGGGGAGAAGAAAAGAAACAAAAGAAACAGTAAGTCCCCGTGGAAGCACAGAGAGAGGGCGAAAAAAAGTTATTCTCTACTTCCCATCAATGAGCGATGTTCGGCCATGTCCTGGGAAGCAGGGCCTCAAAACGTGTAGTGGTTGTTCAGGAGGAACAGCTCCCTCCCCCACGAGAGCCCCCCTTTTAATTGCTGAGTGTGACATCAGGTGTTATGGAATATCCCTTTGATTGGTTTAGGTCAGCTACCCTGGCAACGTCCCCTCCCCATCTCTTGCCCACTCCCAGCCTGCTGGCTCCTGGGGGCTTGGAAGGAGTTCTGATGCTGTGCCAGCACTACGCAGCAATAGGCACAGCACTTGAGTGATATCAGTGCTGTTCCAGCTACATGTGCAGAGCACAGCATTGTGTGGGCTGCTGCAGGGAAAAGGTGACTCCAGCTCAGACAGACCCAACACATCCTGTCAAATACTTAGTTTTGCAAACACTGGGGAAATGTGCTGCGTTTCACATTGTTGGTAGTTAGAGCTTTCCTAGTCCAAACCTAGCAGAAACACCTTTAACTTCTGGTGTACTTTTTTTAAACCAGGTGTAAGGATTTTTTAAAAACCTTCTCCCAAATTATATGTGTTGTAAAAAGGGTTAAGACTATGTAAGATAGGTATTGTAAAATAGGTATTAACGTGTAGCAAGATATTTTGCTGAATTTCAGGTGTAAAATATTTTTAAAAACTCTGTGTACTGATACTGTAGGTAAGCTCAGGTTCCTTGCACTAAATCTTCTAGAAATCATCCAAATCCACTGAGGTAAAATGTGTTTTGTTTATTCCTCTAGTCCAACCCCTAGAGTCCCTGTTTTATGCAAGTCTTACCCACTACATTAAGAAGCCCATCCTTGTTGTTTCAGGAGTGCTGTATTTAGGCGATATACAACTAACATGGAAATTGTATTTTGTAGCCCTCCAGGGAAATGGAGAGTTGATAAATATCCACCTAGTGCACTTACTTCAAGTGATAAATTTAAACATAAGTAGAAAAACACAGGAGCCACAGAATGATATTGTCAGTCTGAAAATCCACACCGAGTTAAAAATGCTAGTTGACAAGAAACCTGATCAACAGACTCATCTTGGGCCTCTTGGGGCCAATTTGGAAATGGAAAAGAGGAGCAGAGAAGATATCTTACATTAAAAGTGTCTGCTAGCAGTGCTGTATATGGTGTTGGCATTTCCATTAAAAACCAATACCTCCAGGGGGATCCACGGTCTCAGCCAGACCCACAGTGGTGGAATTTCTTTTTACATATGCTTCTGTTTGTGCTTGGTTGATTTGGTATTTTTGTGTTTGCAAGACAAGGAAAAAAGATTGTTTTTCTTTTTTGCTTGTTTGTTAATTTGTGTTTTTAAACTGTAAGAAATTATTAGACTCTATAGTCCTTTAGGTTTAGGTGTTCAGGTGATCTACTGGTTAATCACAAAATTGAAGGGGTGATTTTGCAGACATTTGGTCTTCTGTGTAAATTAATGGGATTATATATACATTGCTAAATAAAAATTAGGCTAATTCTATTTCAGTCTATTCAGGATTTCATTGATTCATTTAATATTGTGGTTTGGGAAATGTGATTTTCATACAACAACCAGTTGAGAACTGTAATAGGCACATACCTCTGTGTGGACACTCTGATTCCATATTCAGCAAAATGACTTATATATCACACACCGTGTTAAATTAGCCATCAAAAGTGGCTACTGATCTTTTGTACTTTTGATTTTTGTTATGCCTCAGCTTAAAAAGATACAAAGGTGTGTGCTTATGAAATCAGTATGTAGTTATAGAATTCTGTTTTATAAGAAATTACCAGAGAGCTGGAAACAAATAAGAAAACTGAAATGTAGCAGGAGATTTACATTGGCTTAATCATTTTACAATACTAAAAATATAATTAGGAATAATATTGATTTCCAATGCTAACATGGTAGGTGGTGTTTTGTAATATTTTCGTGCTCATGTACTATAGAAGATAAAATGTGTATAATATACAGCTTTTTTATTTTTCCGTGTATGTATATATAAATATATAAACTAGAGAACATCTTTTAGAATTAAGTGTCTAAAAAGAAGAAGAAAATGCTGTTTGAGCAGTTATGACAATCCAACACAGCAGCAACAGCAGCATCCCAATATAAAGGAATCTCCAATACTCACAGCATAACTTCCTGTGGAGTCTGTCATGGAACCACATGCTGTTACTTGAAAAATACCTTCTACCTTGCTGAAAAGTGGTGAGATGAAGTAGCAATTAGGAATAGCAGGATAGTTTTGTTCACCTGCATGGTTGGGCATTTTTTTCCTATGTGAATGCCCAGAAAATGATCATAAAACAAACTGAAGATAGTCCTTTCAGTGTTGATTCTGGTTAGTTTTTAGAGTCCTTTAATAATATTAAGTGTCATTTTCAGTCTTATTTGGGGGGAATATTCTTAGGGTCTTTGTTTTATGATTTTTTTTCATACAAATATTGGAAGGCTGGAATAAAGTACATGTGAGCTTTTTTTAAAGAAAAGCTTGGTGTTTTGTAAGTGATCATCCAGGGCAATGTAAACAGTTACTAAGAACAATATTAACCGTACAAAGGAAGTTTGTGTCTCATCAGCAGTATGCCATCTTTGTGCAGACTAAAGAAAGAGATGCTGTGTGTGGCTCAGAGGAGATTCCTGAGACTCGGGTCACCATTCACCATGCAATACAGGACTGGGAGGTCTAGCTTTATGCATGCCATGGTTTTATGCTCTTCTGTCTCATCACTGGTCACTGCTGGAGGCAAGATACTGGCCTGTGTAAACCTTTCTGTGCTACACCCACCTTTATATGTCATAGAATTGTCAAATCTTAATTCAGTTGATTGACAAAATTGAGGTCTGAACAGTTCAGGTGCCTCTACTGCTGTGGAATTTGTCCTTTAGGCTTCTCTGTGCCCCTCAAAACTGTACAGTACTGTTTTACATCCCAACTCTTGATGATTTTGTTTAAACTTGTTGGGAACTCTTCCATTGTAAACATAGTTTCATTAAGTTAAGCTTTCCAACGTACTTAGTTGAAGCTGCTGGTAGATACATGCCTAATTGATTACATGGCAGTTTTTGCTAACATACAAAGTCAGTGGAGTGTTTCCCCTCATTTGTTGCAGATCCTATTGATTCCACATGTCAGAGGTCTCTAAAAAGCTGGTGTTTCTCTCTCACATGTCTACACATCATAAGTCTGTTTTTGGCCCAGGCCTTTGCACATATACATTTCACCTACATAACACCACTTTGTATCACCCGCAGGTTATTGGATGCTGCATTAACTGAACTTAAACCAGCACTGACATGCACTAAGTTTTGTTAGAAAGCATATCATAGTACTTGAGTTTTTCATTTTCACAGACAAATTAAGAAAGAAGTTTGATAAAAATGACAAACTTACGTATTTTTTAATAAATGTGCATCTGTCAGTATTGTTTGTTACACATGTGCACTAAAGAGTAATTATAAAGAGAAATACACAGAGCACAAAATGTATTTTAGAAATAATTTTCAGACTTATTTGTTACAATGCAATATGAATTTTTCAGTGTTCTTTTTGCTTCTTTTTTTCTGAGTTTTTCATTCATTTTTTTGGTACGTTTTTTCTTCATTTTTTCTTCATAATTCATTACTCATTTCTTTTTCAAAGTTAGCATTGCTGTTCATTTTTAATGAGTGCATATAGCAGTCAAGTAAATAGTAACGTTTTATCTAAAGTACTAGCAAATCTGTATTACCTATATTAACTATTTGCACTAGAATTTATCTATAATAGATATATCTTGGTTTGGGGCAGGTGGTGGTTAGTTTTATGGGTCGAGCAAGTTTAAGCTTCACATTTTTAACATAGGCACAGAGGTCTGGTGGAACTTTTTGTATGCCAGTCCCCAAGTATCCATCCTTTCCAACCGTGTCTGTAATGGCCTGCAAAAACTGGCTATGCAACCCCAGTAAAACTTATTATGATCACCTCTGCTCTGTGACTCATTAGAACAAGAATATGAAAGCTTCTGAATATAGCTGATTAACAAGCTTTCAATATCAGCAGTGGCCATTCTAAATAGGCATTAGTGGCCTATTTAGAGTGATTCCTTTCCTTATATCCAGTGTTCCTTACATTCTTTCCTTACATACATCCATTACCCTTTGGATAATTTCTGCTTTTTGGCCTTTACTCAAATGTGTTCAGAGATTCTAGAATGGTTACGCTACATTATTTATTTATGATTATATATGTTTGAGTATATATTAACATAAATATATACTATTATTTTAATTATTGTTATTATTATTTAATATGTGTTTGTTTATAAACATTAAATCTGATTACAAACACTTACTAATGAGAGGTAGATAAAATAATTCCCGTTAATATTTAGGCTTGATTTGAGGAATTGTTTTCATGATGTTGTGCACTGAAAGAAGCCTGTCTATCAGCGTACATAACCTACTCAACTTCTTTTTTTTTTTTTTTACTTTTTTTTTCAGAAGCAGTTTGCTTCTTGTTTGCTTCAAGTAAGGCAATTCCAAAACAACAGAGCAGAAAATGAAGTAGCTGCTTGCATACAACTTCAAAAATAATCATGGCAAAAACTTAACACTGAGGCTATATGTTTCTGTAGATAGGAGAGTTTGGCAGAGTCATTATATAGAAAGACTGAAGTTTGATTCTAAAACCGGAGAAGATGATGATAGAGATTTTTCTCTGTGACTCCAGTCATCTATGACAGTAATCTTATCTCAGTGATGAAAGGAAAGAATTTGTTACAAAATGCAGGTGTAGCAAGAACCAACTTAAATGCAGCCCACAGCTATGTAGCATGAGGAATGGAGGGGATTAAAGAACTCTGTAGTCATAATTCCAGAGTCTACATTGACAACAGAAAATATTACACAAATTACTGCTTGTTTGGAACAGCTTGATATACGTGTAGACCACCTTGCACAAAAGCCCAACCAAGATGAATATGTACTTGGTAACTTTTGTGAAGGCTTAGTCTCCCTGAGTGTAAGGAATTTTTCACTTGAGTGAGGGTGAGCAAGTCAAGAAGTCTGCAGGATCAGTGTCAAATTACACATTTATTTTAGATCCTTAAAGTGTTTATGCGCTTTCGAAGAAAAATATATAGTGAAACATTTCCATAAAAAAAAAAAAGTAAACATTTTTCCTCATTTTTTGTAACACTTCTATGACTTATGCAGATATTTTATTAATAACATTTAATGACGGTAGGAGTACCTAGAAGTTCAAATATATATGGTACACATACAGCTCCAAACCTTACAGCTGCCTGTGTACAACATCCTTTTCTTTTTTTTTTTTTTTTTTTTTTTTTGGCAGATCCTTGATAGTAGTGTTCCAGTGTAGCATTGTCAGGAACTCTCTTGCCCTAAAGCTGTTCTAGAAATTCTAGGAATTAATGTTGGAAGGTGTATTGATTAAACATTGGACAAACAGTGGAGGTTACTGCTAAATGGAATTGATGGGAGTGCTTCTGCTGTAATCAGTTTTCACTTTCATCAAGACTTTCCTACCATTAAATGTGCCATAAATATTCCAAATTAAATTTATTTTAGCTTTTTTTCTAGTTTAGACCAGAAAGTGAAATCCCAAATTAGGGAAGTTTTATTTATATTTATATAAATAATTTATAAAAATAATGGAATTTTTTAGTAAGAGTTCATTTTTAGTGATATCTGGCTTATGTTTTTTTGGTAAGGACAAAAATCTAGATTAGCTGCGTTAGTAGATGAAGTGCCATCCAATAGCAGCAATATTAAACTTCTGGTGCCAGATTTTAAGATTTTACATCAATGCTATTTTACTAGTATATAGGAAGCTCACTTTGTTGACCAAAATATGGAACATCTCATTTACGCATGAATGATTCCTTAATTAGTTGTAATGGACCCATGAAGAAACCAACTGTTAGAATGTAATCCGCAGCATGAATCTCATCATAGCTGTTGGTGTGGTTTTATTAGCATGAGTTAGCACTGTTAATGAGTTGGGGCATTTTGTTTTCAGAGAGAAAAGTGTGTAGTAGATGAAACTTTTCAACTAGAACAACTTGATTTTTAAGTGGAATAGGTTTGGAGATAAAATCATTACATTGAACTTAAATGTCATGTGAAAAAGTGAATTCAATCCTCCTGGAAATTAATGAGTTCTGTTTGGAATAACAAATGTCTCCCTATGTCACTTTTTTTCTTGTTTAAGTATTGTCTTTTGATTTTTCAAATATGTTGTGAGATAGGTTTGTAACATAATGTAAGGTTAAAGATTCATTTTATATCATTTTAATGTTGCCAAAACCTTTTTTTAAGTCAGGCTTTACTGAGGTTCCATAAGTGAATCATGGGTTATTCTGGCTCTTGGAGTAGCCTGTACATATTGAATTATTCTGGAGTAAAGCCAAAGGCCCAGGTATACCATGAAGCTTGTGGAGTTTGTTCCCTTATATGTCATGTTTATTAGGACCGTTGCTCTGTCAATGCTAAATCATATAGTTTGGTTCACTATGTAAAAGTGTCTAACACATCTGAAAACATTATATTTTGTTACATCATTTGGAAAGGAGATTTGATTAGAGACTGAAGATGTCTGCAGATTTTGGCAGGGGCTTGCTAAGGCAATTTCCTTCCATAAAACTAAGAACTAGGTAGAGAAAACACCAAAACAACCTTGGTGGCATGTTACCTTTTTTTTTTTTTTTTTTTTTTGATGTTTGCTACCAAAAGCTTTATAAAGGCTGGTTGGCATTACTCATGATTTGTCACTGTGTAGTTACATAAGGAAAAGATTTCTGGGAACAGTGCTTACAGACACACTCTTCTAACCCAATGAGAATTGAATTTGCAACACTTAATATGAAAATACTTTAAGAGGATCATTGATTATTACTGGTGGCAAACAAATGGCACTCTCCTTCTCTGGATCTTCCCTTCATGTTAGAATCTATTAACCCTTCCTTTACCTCAGAAGTTAGGAATGTTCATTGCCTGGTTAAGATCATTTTGACTTTGGGATACACTACAGATAAGGTTCACTTTGAAAATACATTTCATTTTAAAAATATCACTAATTAAAATTCATGAGATATGCAGATGTGCAGTTTTTATAAATACCTATTGTGCTTGTACGTCTTTGACACAATTCATTTGCTTTTTTTCCTCTTTTTTCTTTTTTCTTTTTTTTTCCAGTTCTGCACTGGAATGCAAAACTTCATATCAGAACCCATTAGTAAATTCATTGTTAATCTCTTGCAGTGTTTAAAAGAGGTATTCAATTCCATAGATGGTATCTGTATAAGTATTTCTCTGAGGAAAGCTTTCAGAATAGTAATCAACTTCTATATTGAATTTTCAGAGAGAACACTATGTACTAATACAATGTAAGTTCCTGTAAAATCTTAAGAAAACCAGTTTGTACCAACAGGTATAAATGCATGGCTTTCGAAGTGACAAAACTAACATAAAAGCACACAGTAAAACACTTCCCTTAAAGCATCTCAACTGAGTTAACAAATCACATAGGCATATGTTTTAGTTCTAAACTTAGCGCTAATTTTTAAGCCTGATGCCTAATAGTAATTCAGTGGAACTCAGCAGGACTACTCATGTATGAAACGTCAAGCATGTGGCAAAGTGCTTTGCTGTGTAGAAGACCCAAGTCCCTAGCAACACCAAATACCTAATAATGAATATCAGTAGATATTCACAGGCAGTTAAAGATGATAGTAAGTTCAAATGATTGTTCTTGGATGATGTTTGAAACATGTAGTATGAGACAGCAGTGAATGATAGTACAGAGGTGTCTGCATTCTCAGCATGGCAGATTTCTGCACATTCACTGTAGTGTTCCTGTGTGTTTGCTGTGAGTTTTACAGATACAAAGCACCATCATACTTGGTGTGCAAATGTCCACCAGTGATGCAGTATTCAAGTCTGACACGTACTCTGCTATTACATAGCAACAGTCCCCAGTATGTTGCCAAATTTGTTTTTCTAATATTACAATATTGATACAAATGAAAATTACAGGGTTGGCTACTCTTTATAGTACCTAATGAAACAAAAATCTGCATGGATTTTTTTTTCTGAGGCTTTTTCTTTATAATTATGTAATTATGTTATAGAAACACATAATTTGTTATAGCATAATGACTATCATTGCGGTTAGGTGGTATTAGGTATCATAAAATTGAGTAAAGCAGTTTTTGTTTAGATTACTATAGTAGAACAGTCATCTTGCTTTTTTTCCAAATTACTGGGTACCTCTGCACCAGCATTGTTGAATATTATTACCTTTTTAAGATTAATTTTGCAGTTTTCACCTACTTTGTTATAATTACCAGTTCTTTATTAGTTTGATCTATGTATTATTATTGCAAACACTTGATTTAAAATTCCATTTAATCTTTCTGTGGCACCACTCATTCTCCACAGATGAAAACACTTCTTTGACCATATGAAAATCATAAATATGATTCTATATTTTAGAAGCCTTGCACAGATACCACATAATCAGCAGTAACCACAGAATTGAAGGGGCTGGAAGGGACCTCAAAAGATCATTGGGTCCAACCCCGCTGCCAAAGCAGGTTCCTTAGAGCAGGCTGCCCAGGTAGCCATCCAGATGGGCCTTAAGTATCTCCAGAGACTCCACAACCTCCCTGGGCAGCCTGTTCTAGTACTCCGTCACCCTCACCGTGAAGTTCTTTCACATGTTGGTGCAGAATTTCCTGTGCTCCATTATGTGGCCATTGCCCCTTGTCCTGTCCCCACAAACCACTGAAAAGAGATTGGCCAAATCTCTCTATCCCCTGTCCCCCACACTTCAGGTATTTATACACACTGATGAGATCCCCTCTCAATGTTCTTTTCTCCAGGCTGAACAGACCCAGGTCTCTCAGCCTTTCCTCATAGGGAAGATGCTCCAGGCCCCGTATCATTTTTGTGGCACTCTGTTGGACTCTTTCTAGGAGATCCCTGTCTTTTCTGTACTGGGGAGCCCAGAACTGGATACAGTTCTCCAGATGATGTAATGCTTTAAACTATGATATTACAGATAACTTGCATACTTAACAGTTTGAAAACCTGTATCTTCCACTTCTAGTTTGCTGACCAAATGTCAGCTGAAGATCTTGTTGCAAATACAGTTTTTCATTTCATTAGAAGGCTTGTGCTGGCAAGGCTTCCAGGAAGCACAAAAAATTAGTTATAGAAAAAAAGTATAGGGGTGAGAGGGAGGCAATTTAAAAATTGCAAAATCAATCTGGGGCTGGTTTTGTATCAATTCAATCAATTTAGTGGCTGGTTTTGTAACCCCTTTGTAACCTTTTGAAGAAAGAAGATGCTACAATTCACTACCATCTTGAAGTTTAATAAAAGGGATCTTTGTTACCCTTGGAAGGCTCCTTTGTCCTAACTTCTTGTGGGGGAGATTTATAATTCAAATGAGTATCACTTGTGGTAGGTAATCTCATGAAAACTTGATTGTTGATCTTTTTTGAGAAGGATTTGCATAATTTCTTCTAGTATCAACTTGCCTCTATAAATAAACTCAACTGGGCTGCACGTAGTGATTAGTACAACAAAGTAACAGCAAACAGATATCAAAATGATTTGCTAAGACTAGTCTTCACAAAGCAAGCTGTGTAGCTGATAAAACAAACTGTACTGGGAAATTCTGCTGGTGTGACTGGTTTGGGTCAGGAATCATGAGAAGTATGTGGCCCATACTTCTCCACTCCTACAGTGAGGGAATGGAGTAGTATGCTGCACAATTTTCTGCCAGTGGGGGAAAAGAAGATGGGGTCATCCCTGAAATGTGCCATTGGTGAATGCAGCTGATTGTTTTCCCGTTTTTCACAATATGAGATCAGTAGGATTAAGTAGAGCAACTGCACGGCTCCCTTAAAGTGGAGTGAAAGCAGCCAGTCTGAGAAAATTGCTAATAGCAAATAGAGCAGCTGGGCAGCTTAAAGACCACCTCTTCTTTCAGTCTGTTCTCTGAGCTTCCAGTCTTCTCTGTTGTTCCTCTAACAAGAACAAAGTCATTAAGTATGAGTATGCCTTTTAAAAAACTATGAAGATAAAAGCAGCCTACTTCTCTGCTGTTGCATACACTCACAGCTAAGCTGCAAAGAAGTCATTGGTTTACTTGGAAAATACTTCCTGATGGAAAATTAGCCAGGAGATACTGAAAGGAATAAAGCTGATGCTTCCCTGACATCTGCACTAGCTTAGACTCAGCTTTTTGCAATAATTTTAAAATGGTAGGCAAGAATAAAACTGGATGTATATGTAGTCTCATCTTCTACTGATGAATAGTAGTAGCAGACCTGCTTATTAACTGAGTGAAGGAAATAAGATCTGTACCATGCACTCCTAGATACTTGTGCATGCTTAGTAGCGGCTAACTGGTCTGATAGGTTGCTTCAGGTATTCTGCATTTGGTCTTACTATGGCTTTTCATTAGACTTCAGAGTACACTTTGGAAAAAGAAAAAAGAATTGTGAATGATAGCACAATTTCAGCTGAAACACAGCAAAACAAATTGAGTGCAGTAATTGTTCCTTTCCTATTGGGAAAAGATTATTTGATTGTTTTCATCCAGTATAAATTTTAGATTTACATACTATATACTATAAACTCTAAATGTACATGTATTGCATTTCTTAAGTGAAACCATTGTTCACAGCTGAAGCCACACACTAAATGCTAGTAAAGCTGTTGGGAATTAACCCTACCATTACAGAGTGTGTGTCATCAGAACTAGGGAGAGGGAAAGGGGAGTGGAGAGAGCAGTGACAAAATTGTTTTCCAATTCTTCCCTATTATATACATTACATTTAATGTAAAAGGGTGATATTGGAGTTACCATTTTGTGTAAATGGTATATTTCATGAGGTAAACCAGTTTTCTCCAAGTCACAGCATTTGTTTCACTTCAAAAAAATAAATAAATTCTGTGAATCAGTTCAGATGCAGTAATTGTGTGTTAATGGTGCCTAAAGGACCTTTCTTGATTTGTGATCATTTTATTCCTCTCTTTATTAACAGTATTTTCTCCAAAAACACTTTCTGTTTTCAGAAGACAAAGATGTTACTCATAGTAGCAAATTTCTCTAAAGGCATTTTTCCTAGTAGTAAATTCTGAACAATTAACTTCTTCATTGCTGTATACAACAGCAGATTTCTGTTGGCGTTGCAGGAAATAAAACAATCAGCTATTCAAAGAAATGCTGGTATTCACTGAAGCAACAGTTGGTAGGAAACGAGGGTGTATTGTTTTGTACCTTAGTCATTGTAAAAGGATCTTTCGTAGAGGATATGCAAATGGACATTAAAAAAAAAGGACATTAAAAAAGCTCAGTCTGTTCGAGCTCTTTTTTTTTTTTTTTTTTTTCATGCAAACAAAAGAATGTCATTGAATTCAGTTCAGTCAAATAACCCTCTAGTCTGATGTCCTGTCTCTAATAGTGGCCAGTCAAAAGTGCCTTGGAAAAATAACAGATCAAGCATAAAATGAAACTTTCTGGCATGTGGCAGTCCACAGCTCAGGGATTTCCCAAGCTGAAGGTTATATTCTGAAGGCTTTATCCCATGAATTTCTGATAGGCTTTCAAACCTCTGTACACTTTGGATTTCTGTAACAAACAGCCACAGTGATTTTTCTCAGTTTAACTGTGACCTGTTTGCACAAGCACATTTTGATGTATTTTTCTTCTTTTTGACTTATATTTGTTAGTCTTATCTGAAAAAACCAGTGAATACCACTATTGATTTCCCAGATTTCTGTTAGACTCCATCTCAGGTACCATTCTTCTAGGCAGAAGGGCCCTAACCTATTGAGTTGGTCCTCCTGCAGGACTTCTATTACCTCCTTAGTGATCTGTTGATGATTCTGTGTTTTTTCTACTTTTTCCTATTAAGGATTATAACGAATTGTAAAACTTAGTGATGAGATGTAATTTTAAATTGCGCAGCTACTGTCTATTGAAGTCTTTGTTACAAGGGTCATTTTCAGCAGATAATAAAATCTCTAGTCAGAGTACAAAAGGTTTTAGTGCAACCAAGTAAGTGCAGATGATAATTTGACACACTGATCAGGGAAATCTTTATTTGTAATGGCCCCTGAATAATGTGGTGATAGATACCACGATACAGTGAAGATTGTTGTTATATGCAGTAAGATTTAGGCCATAGATCCTGAAGTTAAGATTGTTTGGGGGAATTCAGTCTTTTATTTTTGCAAGCAGAAAGATCTTATATTGTGGATAAAAAAATAAACAGCTACCTTTGTGATGAGATATTGACAGTCCAGTTCCAAAGGTTCTGAAAGCTTTTTAATTATGTTTTTAATTTTGGAGTTGAAAATTTTTCAGCTAATAAATAGTTTAGCTAACAGTTATTAGCTAATAAGCAGTTTATGGAAGGAACAGAATATCTTCCTATAAAGTGTGAAATTACAATAGGAAATTTTTATTGCAATCAGGTAGATGCTGATTTTGAGAGGCAGCTCAAATATCTGGATTTGAAACATTTCATATACCCAATGAGCTGGAGTAGTGTGGTGTGGATACATTTTGGGGAATTCTGCACATCTGAATCTCAATATTATTTTTTGTTTTACAACTTTACACATTCCCAGAGAGAAAATATTTTACATCAGGAGCAAAAATGTTTCTTGGTGGTTTGGAAGCTGCAGAACTTTTGCTGTTTAAGTGAGAAAGTTCCCCAGAGCTTTGACTGTAGATCAAAATTCTTTGATAATAATCACGAAAGTTATTGTATATTGAACATGCTGATTTTAAATGATGATTTGAATTTGCACAAATAATAAGATTAGTTTTGGGGTTAGAAGGGACAGTCTAAATCCTTTCTATTTAAATTCTTGAATGAAAGAAAAATTATCAGTCCCTAAGAAAATGAAAGTATGCCTTTATGGTAATAGCTCCAAATGAAAATTTTATGTGAATACAAAAAAGGAAAGAAGTAATCTCACTGAAGAACACAAGTACATCATAGCTGTTTCCTAAACCTCTGAAATCATCTGCACTTCTTAAAAAATAGATAATCTTTCTTATAATTAGTTATTTATTTGTTTCTGCTGAATTTCTCCTGTAAAATAGATATGATTTAAATGTTCATAGCTTAGAAAATATCTAGGCATGGAGTTGAACAATACAATAATTCTACCTTTAAAAATATTAAACAATTATACTTTAGTAAATTCTTGATTTTTTCAAATATGTTGATAAAATGCATTAGTGTTTTTTCTGTATAAAAATTACACCTCGATAATTTGTGTTAAATAATTATTTAATCACTTCCCATTTTCAGACTTTTTTTTTTTTAAAAAAAAAAAAAGTCCTGGGTTACGCTTCTATTTCTACTGCAGCTTTTGTAATTGCATTGATTAAAATACGGTTCTACCATGACATCTGTTTTCTTTTCCGGAAAAAGGTAACACTTTTTTTAAATGCAATGTTAAAAAGTTGTCTTTTTTATTATAAATTTAATTTAAATATCTTTATTAACAGCGGATATCTGAAGGTGAAAACCAGACACCAGTGGCAATAATTCCAGTACACATCAGGAACCGCTCTTTCAAACTTTATTTTTGAATGGAGAAAGGTGTTTTTAATAGAAATTGGAAGGAGGCTATTCAACAGCTGAAACTTCTTATAGCCTTCTGTAAAGGCAGTCATGTGCAGGAAACAGTCTGAAAGAAAAAGAATTAATCTTTAAATGTCAAAGAACACTCAAGACCACAAATAGAAAATCCTGTATTAAAATAAATGTATTCAGATTAATTTCAGATTAATAGGGGAAGTCATGACATGCTTTTTCTCTTTTTTTTCCACGTATTAAACTGGATTAATTTTATTTTTATTTTCTTACATAAGCTATTCACTGATCCAAGAACTGTTCAAAGCCCTAGATGAAGCCTTAAGGAATATATAGCCCTCATTTCAGATATTGTATAGTATTACAAAGTACTCGTGCTTCACAGTTGTGCCACAGACTTCAATTTTTGTTCCTCAATCTATAACCTACGCACGTTCACTGGCTGTCTTGCAGGGCCTTAAACCTTTCTGTGATTTATCAGTTGTAAAGGTTGCTTCTGAGGGTATTCTATGTTCTTAACCAGTGAGGAATTACTTTCTAAATGCTGTCTATAATGCATATTTATTGAGTCGTGTCTTTCCAGCAGTAGTTTTTAATAACATAGTTTTCTTCAAAACACATTTTTAATTACATGTTTACACTAAATTAGTTATACCAGTTACTGTAATAGCTTTAAAAAGTTAGACCAGTTGTCTTAGCAGTAGGCAGTCCGTGGACATCCTGAACAGCAAAGCAGAGATGTCACCTTTGTCCTCTCCTAGGTAATTCATCCAGGGCATCCATCAGTAGTCAATAGACTGATACCTATTGCAGTATTAGGATGGATGTGTTTTAAAGTGATTTGTTTCTCTCATGTAAACAAACAAACAATGTAAACAAACTCAAAAAAATTAGCTGTGAAATCTGAAATATGATAGCGTTCAGAAAGATTATGTTTCGCTTTTGTCTTCAACAAAAAGGCGATTTATTTTTTACTTGTAGCATATACAGGAAGCAAGCAAAGGAAATGCAGCAATTAGTTGAAAAAATGTCCTAAAGAGTTGCATTGTATCTACTTCAGCATAATCGTTTTTAAGTGTGGAAATGAGAAAATGTATTTAATTTCAATAAATATATTAGAATATGTTTGGTGCTATTAATGTCACTTCTTTCACCAAGAACAACACCATGGTTAGCCTTGAGTGTAGCAGAAGTCAGTCAATAGTTCTGATGAGAAACAAGAAACGTAAAAACTTTGTTAGTAACTGTTGGTAGTCAAATAGTTGGTAGTTTATGGTACAATTCTGTTTAATTATCTCCAAACACTTTACCATCTAAAGTCATGTAGAACTTTTATAATCCTGAATGACAGACATAGGTAGCCTTTTGTAGCTTAAGACATCTTTATTGTGGGGTGGGAATATCTCACTCAGAATTGTTCCTTCTATTGCTGTCAGTAACCTAGAGAAAATTAGTTTTCTTGTTTGTCTGTTTTTAATAAAAAATAGATAAA
Source organism: Anas acuta (assembly GCF_963932015.1). NCBI lineage: Eukaryota > Metazoa > Chordata > Aves > Anseriformes > Anatidae > Anas > Anas acuta. The sequence goes on from NC_088982.1 coordinate 54,668,496, forward strand.
CAGGAACCATGAATGAGAACAGAAGTCTTGGAACATTTATCCTGAAATCAGTTACAGTGATGACTCAGAATAGATAGTTTTTTTTGTTAGCAAAATGAAGAGAAAATCCTGCATTCTGGTTCTGTTCTGCATTTCTGAAGAGAAAATCCATGACAAACTTCGTAGTTGGATTCAGTTTCACCTTAATATTATGAAAGTAGTGAAGCCACTCTCAACTTTCACCTTCCAGGTCAGGCTCTTGCCTTAGGACTTCTTATATAAAAAGTTACTCTTTTATTTGATAAACTGCTTAAACAGCTTCTGCTATGGTGAATTTTTAATAATTTCTACCATAGCTATGTTTGCAGCTAAAACTATGTAAATTATTAGCAGAGTTATAGAAAACGTGGTGTTTTTTATGAGAAATAGTTTTAAAATTTTCAAGTCAGTTGCAAACCTAATAAGAATTTTTAAAGAGCAATTGAATTATGAAAGTCAGTAATACTTTGTAAGTCATCTAAGAGACTTAAGAATATCCCATTAGCCATGGTATGCAACTGCTAACACTTCTTTTCTTTTTTTTTCTAGAAGTGCAAAAATTTAAATATTGAGATCAAGTGTTTTGCCTTTATTTTTCTCTATGCAAAACTGCAGAAGGCCCCTTGGTTCTGCTTTTCCCTCACATGAGAATCCTTCATATCATGAAACATCGTTGTTAGGCTCTGAACAATTTCTATTCCTTTGCAATTTTCAGTCAGAATTACTTATCCTGCAAAACTGTTTGGTTGCTGTTCAGAAATTGAGATTATTATGTGGTTATAATTAAATCACAACCTCAGATTGTGTGTGTTTTCAGTAGGAAGGAAGGAAGAATTTGCTTTCTTGTTCTGAAAAAAGTTTCCACTGGGAAGAGAAGCTCAGGATGTGTATTGGCCATTTTTCTTTCTCTTTTTAAATAGGTTGATTTCTCCCAGTTTCTTGAATATAGATTTAAAAAACTGCATTTATGTTGAGGTGTTTTTCACACTTTTCTGGAAGCCTTGGTGCCTTTGGGCTGATGGCATTGCTTCACATAGAACATATTTCAGTGTTTGAGTAAAAGGTGGATTTCACTGACTGGATGACACACTTGTTTGGTGTTTCCTTTGATAGAAATTTAGTCTTTGTTTTTCACCCCAGTGATGTGAATTGCAGTGTTAGGTTGTCTGGTTGCCTCTATAAATATACTACTTGCTGTACTTTCTAATTTCTCTACATTAGTTGCATCAAGGACTCAAATTAAAGAAAAAGATAAAAAATTGAGTAAGAAATTCCTTTATGAGATGTGAGATGTGTTGGAACCTGTCTTCTAAGTGAAGTTCCTTCTATTTTCCTTTCCAGTTTCCTTCAACTACCAAGTTCAATTCTAGACTTTTTTTTTCCTTCTCTTCGTAAGTCCAGGCAGTGATTTTATACTTGTTTGTTGTGGTCATTGAGTTGTAACATTCACAGTGTTTATATTGGGTAGGTGTTGTTTCACACACCAAGGAAGCATTTTCATACGCTGCCTGCACTGTATAATGCTGCTTCTCCTATGGCTCTTTGGGGAGCATGCTCAGTCATTGTATCTCCATATATTAAATAATAAAGTTGCAGAGATTATTGAAGAAGTGGAATTAGGTCCTTTAGCCACCTCCATCTTCATACCCAGTGTAGCAGTGGGAATAAACTTTACTGGTCACCAGGGATAGTGTTAGTGCTTTTTACGCCTTTCAGGAATACACTCAGTCCTGTTCACAGTGATGCCTCAGAACAATGGCAGTGGTTTTTATCTTCAGTACAGATAAGACTGGGTCACTTCCTCTTCTCTGCTTTTTACAGTACAGCTATGAGATCATATGTAATGATTTCTAATTCTGTTGAATTATATATAATTTTTTTTATTTGTGTGAGATGGGTTATCCCTGACCTTAAATCATGCAAAGGTAAGGTTAGAAGAAGAAGAAACCTCAGTGATGTATGAGGTTCATGTACAGTGTAATGTCATGTGCTAGAAATAACAGCAGGCTGATGATGTCAGGCATGATATGGGGTGTACCTGCTTTGTTAAAACAATCCAGATGTTCTGAAATACTCTGTTTCTGGTTTTCAAAAGAGATGGACCATTAATGAAACTAATGAAATCTTAAGCCAGAGGAAAACTGGTTGTGGTTGAGATACTATGACATAACGAAATTGTAGTACACGTTGTCAGATGATGTTATGGAGGCCAAAACCACAGCTGGGCTCAAGAAGATTAGCCTAATTTGTGTCTCAGGAATTAATGCATTGGGAGTTGGCAGAAGCTTGAAAGACACACCAGAGAAGAATTACTGTACATAAATTTTTATATACATCAGATAATATCTGCTGTCAGAGACAAACTGGAAACAGGATGAGCTGAGACTCAATTCAGTCTTGTCTGTTTGATGAGGATGTGTAAAAAACAGCATAAAAATGGACTTCTGTGTTACCAGAGAAGTATTCGCATACTATTGTGACAGCTGATGTAGTAATGTGGACCCCGAAATGGAGGGGAAATGTCTAAAACCCTTCAGATTAGTTCAGCTTGAGTATTTCTTCCAATCACGACTAAAAAAAAGGGATAGTAAAGGGAAATGGCCCTTGCTTCTTAGGTATTCATTACAGTAAGACTATAGTGTTAACATGATAGAAGACATTGTTACAGCACAGTCATACAGATTTTCCTGATATGCAGATGGGTATTAAAAATGGTGGATGTATGTGCTATTTTGAATTGAATAGCCAGATAAACAAATGCATTTCTTTGAGTTAAGACACAGGAAGATACCAAATCAGAGAGGTTAAGACTAACAAAGAGTCCTGTTGAAATTTAGCAAACCTTTACTGTTCGCTGGTGTGTGTGTAGGTGTACTGTTTTTTACTTGAAATATTGTGACTGAAAACTACTTAACGCAAAATACATGTTTCTTTCAGCTACTTCATTCAGTATAGTAGAAGGGGTATTACTATTCCACCCACAAAACTAGGACTTGACTGTGTTTTCTGTATCCTCCACAATATGTGAGAACATTAGCTACAAATTTCCTGGCACACATTTGTTTCCTCTGTTAGCTCCATGCGCTGACAATAATCATTTTCAGTACTAGGAATCTCTTTTGGATTATTGAAATTTAAAAAAGTTTAGAAGGGTTACTGTAGTGTTTGTGACTGGTATGATGTGTCTCCTAAAGCTTGTTACTATATAATCATTTTTAAAATCCAGAACAATTTGTTTGAAAGTTGTTGGAAAAAGGCTACGATGGAACTCTTTTTCTGATTTTTGTGAACCTGTTGAATGAGGTGGTCATTAAAATCAGAAACATAGTGATATATTTAACATAATAGCAAATGAAGTTAAATTTAATTATGATCAATGTTTTAAAGGCATATGCCTAAGTTTTCAGTCAACAGAATTATGCCCATGGTATTTTTCATTAAGTATTATGCAAGTTCTTACAAAGTATTTGCTTTTGACCACAACCAAGTGTGAAGAAAGAAAAAATAGTATGATGTTATCTCCAGACAGCTACAAATAGTAGCACAGTAAGAAGGAACCCTCCTCAGCCCTGCCTATAGCAGGGGGGATCTAGATGATCTTTGAGGTCCCTTCCAACCAGAGCCATTCTATGGTTCCTCTATGTAGAGGAGGCTGTCTTGTCAAAGGTGGAGAAAAACATTCCCTTCCTAGCATTATATGTCAGTAAGGATCAAAGGGTTTTAACTGTCAATAATATCTTCATTAATTCACCAAGCAGAATGAAGAATTTCTGTTAGCCACACATGGGGACTTGTATAGCATTGTATTGATAATATATTGGATATTGAGCTTGTAGCTGGGGCAGTAAATCTGTGCATTTTTTTCACATAGTGTTATGTAAAAGCTATTTGAGTTTGTACTTTCAGCAAATACCTTGGGAAAGTTACCTGATTCAGACTGACAAAATATATAAGCTTATGTGTAATGTCTATTTGTTTCCATTTCTTTGCTTTTCAGCCTGTATTTTTCAATAGATCTTAAATTTTCTGTACTTTGTCCCTCTGGAATTCATTAACTCTAGTTCTAAAGTATAAAGGGGACAATTTAGCTGTAGCCTTGTTTGTGTTACTCATTTTGAGCTGAGATGTCCAATCAACACCTGCAGACTGTGTATGTATTAGTTTACTCTGCATGCTGTCTAGGAAGTGTAGTCTAATGATGTTTTTGATAGAGTAAACATTTGCAAACAAGGGTTTTATTGTATATATTTTCAGTGTTGTATGAACAAAGCAAATGAATCACCTTGGCACCTATTTTCTTTTGAATTAGCATGTTCTGAATTTAATTTTATTTCACTTTTTATTTAGACAACTGCTGCTCGGAATGTTAGAGCTACATACATGTTTATAGGTTAAGTGGATTATTTTTCCCGGTATTTCTGCTTTGAAGTATATTTATCAAAAAAAGTTTGATCCTAACATATAGTGGTGTCATTGTCCCTACAAATGTAAGCAATGATATATGTGTCTTGTCCATAGCAAAGATTATAAGAGAGTACTCAACGAGAATGTTACAGATTTTTGTAACAAAAATATTACAGAAAAGTACCCATTTTGTTAGATGAAACCTTTTCAAACTTCTGTCATTACTTGAAGACATAACATTGTCTTTACAGATCTTTTGAAGTTAGGGTTTTTTTAGATGGTTAAAAAAAATCTTGCAATATTTGAAAAGATCAACTAAAAGAGATGGCTGGGCATAGAACTTCAGGGCAAACCCCAAGAGGGTTTTGATCCACAGTCCCTTAAGGTGCTGTACGTTTGTGTTTTCATTCATAGCAGTGCCTTCAAATTCTTGCCAAGTTTAAAAAATATATATCTTTGTTTTATTTCACACTAAAGGTCTCATTCAGAGAAGCACTGTAAAACAGTACATCCCCTTTATGTTGCTCTTCTTGGGAGTCAAGGAATAGTATGGCCTAATGAGGTACTACATGGGTTATCAATGGGATTTTGTGATGGACTTCAATAGCTTTACATCAGAAGCAAACTTAAAAGACTTATAAGAAAAAAAATAAATGAAGAGTTGGTGCCCCATGATACCATTTTTTCTGGAAAAGAAAGTTCAATAATAATACAAAATAAAAAATACAGATTAACGAAAGCAAGTTCTTGATGAGGTGCTGTTTGTTCTGATTCATTTATGATTACTGAATAAATTAAACGTATAGGTATTCTTTCTAATTCTTCAGAGTGAACAAGTATTTTTAACAAATTTCAAAATAGTTTATTCTAAATAGCGTGTAAGTGACAATTTTCAAAAGAGCTAAGGAAAACAGTAACATACATAAAAGACAATGGTATTCATACTGTTTTACACCTCTTGAAATGTGAACGTGCTATATTGATAATATCAAAAGTGATTACCTGAATCACATATTCCCCATAACATTTTTTAAATGTCATGTGCCTGTTTGTTACAGAATCTTCTGATTTAGATGCAGTACTGAGGATTACATTTATTTTTTCTGCTTTTGGAAAACATTGGTTTAAGACTGGGCATAGTCCACTAGTTCAAATCCAACTATTATTCTTCCTTTTAAAATTACCAAATATATATAGGAAGAAATAAGGAGTATGAACAAAACATCAATGAAGTTCCTCTTCCTTATGAACAAAATAGGACTTCATCACTCATAGCTGTTAGACCTAATATTTTGTGAAGGCTTACATTGTTAAACATATATTGAGCCAGTTTTGGTTTACAATGAAATGCCTGAAACAATATAATGTATAATGAGATTTTATTTGTTAATGTATAATTTTTCACCATGTTGCTGTCGCCTCTTCTCAGGAACTGTTAGCACAATATTTCAAAAGACAGATTTTCAAAAAAAAAAAAAAAAAGTAATGGCAATCCATTTTGTATATTTTTGGCTCTTTCTCCACTGAATAATATGCAAATAAAGGAAATAGGACACTATAACCTATAATAAAACCTTATAATATAATAAGGTTACTCGGATATTTTGTGGGCTATAAGATACAGCTTGTGCATGGAACAAAACAGAAACAGGAATTGAAAACTTCTGATTGGGTTATATTCTGTTTTAGAGGTCATGAAAAACTGGAATTTGGGAGTATGTCATTTGGGACACATCTGGTGTTAAACTGTGTTCAAATGAGCCATTGTGTATCTGCAGATAGAGCTGTAATAAAGCTACAGAGTGGCTCCGTAAAAAATGGCCTTACATTCTGTCAGGATACTAGTAGGACTGTCGTTGCAGTTTAGCTATAGGAAAAATTGAGGTATAGTATAAACACATGAAAAACTTCCAGTAACTGGAAGTAACTGGAGAGGAGATGAAAGCTGTGTCCTGCACAATATTGTTTTTGATCAATTATGAATATCTAGGGAATAATACAAAAACAGGGCAAATATATATTGATAGCTTCCAGCCTAATTCCACATAGTGAATCCGCTGCCATCCATTTCCCATGGATAGGTCTAGTTCATTCATGGCTTAATTACTTGTGTGAGAAGGTGTAACTCCTTTGTTGTTTTGAACCTCTTATAACCTGGTTTAATTTAATAGCCTCTAATCTCTGTATTAGAAGTGATAGTGAATTAATCGTTGCCAAGTGACTTTTTCCATACCCCATATGAATTTCTAGATGTCTGTCAAGCAGACTCCAGCCTTAGATTTTCCAGGCTGATGAGTTCTAGCAAACCAATCTGCCTGATGCATTTTGATTGCAGGGGATATATGGCATCTGAATTGCAAATAGCATATGATAGTAGTTCAGGCCATAAAGACAAACTTGAAAATGTTCAGCAGTCCAGCAGATCAGACATTCTGATATGGATCAGTGCCATCTCAAAATATTTCTGCTTTAGTGGAACCACATCTAATGACAATTTGAAGGAAATTACTCAAAGTTACGATTTCTCGTGAAAGATTTTGTTTCAGAAACCATATTCTGGTGGGGAAAAACATTAGGAAAAATTGTCAACAGGTTGTAGATACAAAGAAAAAATAGACTACAGAGACATTTCCCTTCCTTTGCTGTGCAGCATCACTACAGTGCAAATGCCCAAGTAGTGCAGTATTTGTCATAAAGAACTATGACAAGATCATTTAAAGTCTGTTGTGAATTTTGACTAAGCAGTCATAGTACAAAGAAAAAAATGAATTAAACATTCTTTGTAATGTGAAAATACATTCAAAAAATGAGTTGGATGTGAAATATGTTTTGTAATTACCTTTAAAAAATCACCAAGTACTTTTAAAAAAGACAACCTCTAACCTACTTACAAAGAAGGCATTTTTGTATTTTGTGTTTTAATGTGCTGGCTTTGAAACTTGGTACTATCTCATGAGAACACAGTGTCATACATCATCACTTTTTGAAATGTACCACTTCTTTGGCTCTTGTAAAGCTTTCCAGAACAAAGAATTACATTTCCATTATGTTATAATTATTTTAAATCTAATGGTGTATTTAATGATTATGTGATTCGCTGTTAGAAATATACTTGCTTTACAATTTAAAAGATTATGTGATAATATTTGGGGATGCATATCAGAAATTGCATTCAGAATAAATGACAATTAAAATAATAATTTACAATTTATATACATATTAAATCTCATGGAAAAAGTCATTAGAGCTGTTCCATCATACTTTTCCGCCCTTATGTGTCTTAGTGAGTGAGCAAGCAAGTTTAAAATTATGTTTCAGAATATGCTGTGATTGCATTTCAGTGCAACAGTACTTTTCAGAGGAAACTGTTCCTGAGATGTTGTGGAATAGGTTATGTTGCTAATCTCACGGCTCTCTCTCTGACTACCGGTACTCATATGTAGTCTGTAGGAAGAAGAGTAGGCTAGAGAGGTTAGAAATCCGGAGAAAACTGTTGCAGAGGTGAAGATTTTGTATGAAAGGGAATGGGTTGCACTTGAAATACATACCTGCATTTTTTGCCCTTAAAGGATATATACTGTATGATACATACAAAGACTACTTTTGAATTAGTATCTGTTAATATTGATAATCTCATAATAGAAAATGATGAGATTAATTTGCATGGATCACATCCTTAAATTAAGGATGAAAAGGATTTATAGGTGAAAATTGCCTGGTGTATTTTTTAAGTCTGAGCTCATCAACAAGAGGGAAAGAATCCAAATACCACATGTGCTAACAAGAACAAATGATTCTGTACTTGGCTAAAAGAACTCATGGCTAATCTCCGTCACTGAACAACTGGTGAGTTCCATTCCTTGAATGCCCTGTGAGGCCATTACAAGGGATTGCCTATGCATCTGTTGCACATTAAAGGTGTGTGATCAAGTACCACATTTAGAAAATAAGACCCAAGAAATAGCTTGAAAAGTCTCATCTTCTGAAAATACCGTAAAATGTTTTCTCAGGCAAGAACTAGTGATTAAGCTATATGTGTAGCTGGCTGAAGAATTTATACTGATGAGTTTTGATTTGATCATTAACGTCCACAGAATACTTAAGTGGTTCTTAATTCTCTTGCATGTAGTAATGGTTCAAAATAACTTGTTAAAGTATTTGTAGAAATAATTTTGTTTTGCATCTAATTTACATTTGGCTCTGAAATATTGAGCTTTCATTCTGGACTGGATTGTCCTGATTCAACATACATAAATAGGTTTTCACCCTTCATTGAATATCAGAAGGCCATACAATATAACTAAGTTTCTACTTGTATATTAATTATTCTGTTAAAATGGGAAATCAATTTTCATGGCTACCATGTGAAATAAATAAATAAAAGCTTGATCAAGCTCATTCAAATCTACCACTGATCCCACTTAGAGTTTTGTGTGTAAGTAGCAGTTGAACAGAGTGCTTCAAAAATACATGATTTTATGTTGAGATAAAATTTCTTTTAATTATCCCTCAATGTTGTGTTCTGAATAGGAAATGATACCGTCTTTCAGCTGTCTCCTAATTCAGGACAGATAATCAAAACCAGCACAGGCTACTTTAAAATACTATTTATAGTCAGTTTAATAATGAGATGTTAGTCTTCAAGTAGTTGTTGGTCAAAAGAAAAATGGATGTTGAAAATCCCTTCTGTGACTCATTTTCGTGGTTCAAAACTTGTAATTTTACAGTGCTTTGTTTCAGTTGAAATGTCTCTTCCACTGGATATGCTGTGCTGAAGGAGAAGGTTTAATTGAGAGGTAGCAGTTCATCCTTTGGACTCCTATGAGAAGGAATAAATTAGCTCAGCTTAATGCAGCCATTACATTTATCATCTTTTTAACAGCAAAAGAGAGTGTTAAAAGTACAAGGATTACTTGTCAATAATAGTCACCAGCTGCTGAATGATTGGGTGCAGTTTCTAATGTTAAGATTTAGCTAGCTGGCCAAATCTAATGGTAGACTTAGAATTTGCTTTTAGAGAGAAACAGCCATTATATCCTGGGGAGAATGTTTGAAATGGCCAGGGTTGTTTAGTAGCTTGCATTGAACTTAATTTCAGTATGACTAAGCTCTTCTGAAACTCTTGGTTTTGGTGTGGAGACCAAGACATGCTGTGCATGGAACACCGTGCAGAGCCTTAATGCTCACAAGGAGCTGCTCCTGGAGCTGGAGCAGTACAGCTGCAGCAACAGGGTGCAGCTTTGATGCAGGTGAGCTACCTTCTCTAAGAGGCAACACTAATTAGTCTGCATACAGTGCTAAGCTAAAATGATGAAAAAATAAAACTGGTGACATGGCATGCTCTCAGCCATATAGATATACCAGGGCTCACAGACATGACTTTGCAATGCCTGAACACAGCACTCTGCTGTGTCATGTCCATATACCCCAAGTAACTCAGTGAATAAAGATCAAAATTATTCTACAGAGCTTTTTATAGGTACAGTTTTCAGAAATGCTTACTTCTGGTTCATTCAGTAAAGGGCCACAACAAAATGCTCTTTAGAAAGGAGAAAAAAATTGAGCACATTTTGTGGTAGTTTTACACAGGTAGTGGAAGTACGTCAAATGTTTCTTCTAGTTGTAAATGATCACAGAGTAAGTGTTGTGCAACACTGACATATTACTAATGAAGCTGTGAAATTCTTAAATGAAAAGAACAGTACAAGAATTAATTAGGGATAATACTATTTCTCTAGTTACTAAAATGTCCTTGTTTTGTAATTTCACAGAATTTTCCTGTTTTGGGGCTGAAATTTCTCTTATGCTTAAATTTCATGCATATAATAAGTAGGTGAGTGCTTATTATTTATACCACTATAGGACTGTTCTAACATTTAGAGTAAGTACTGGTGGTATGGTCACTCAAGTACTCATCTATGAGAATAAGTACTTGAGTATTAATGAGAAACATTTAATTGTTAGTAAAGCAGTATCAGAAGGCTAATGACACCATGTAGCAGCTTTCTTGCTTTCTAATTGCTTCAGAATTACTTCAAGTATTACAATGGTGTTGGATGCTTCTAGTCAGAAATCATTTATACGTGTACTTCCAGGTTTCTGACCTACACATATCAAGTTATTTTTTCAAATATGACAGAAAAAGTTACAAACAATTTATACAATCTACAGTAGCCCAAAGATGAAAACAGAAATGACTTGCACTTGTTCTTTCATATGGGGCCTGTGTTGTTTCTCAGAAAGTGCCAGGGAATGTGATGGAAGAATGATTCTACGTGTACGGTTCCAAATAGTTATCTGGAATACTACACAAAATGACCTGTTCTCTGACAATGGCTTGATAGGATATTTCAGGTGTACTTTTAATTATGATTTCTTTTATAGCCTACATGTAATTACTCCCACAGAGATGGCACAAAGTAAACACTCTTTCCCTTTCAAACCGGTCTGTATTTTCCCCAGCTGGAGAATAATACATATTAGCACACTTCACTGATATTTTGTCATTGGAAAAACATCTGTTTAGATAAACTAGTATCACCAACATATTGATTCCTTAGCTTGCAGCATTTGTAGTCCCATGAAACTGTGGAACATGAGAAATTACAACAGTAAACCCTCAGCAAGAACCCTCACTATCTTCAGGTTTCTATTTTTAGAACTATCTGAAATGTTTGTAAAATTAGGCAAGGCATAATGATATATATAATTTAATTTTAAATGGTGTATGATTAGACACAACAATTAAAAATAACACTGATATTTGATTATGAACATTATTGCAAGATTTCATTCTTTTGTGAATGTAAAATCAGAAGTCTTGTTTAAAAAAAAAAAAACAAAAAAAAAACCAATAGTGAGTTACAAGGGATGTAGCAGACTGGAGACTCTGGACTTCTACCTCACATTTTGTCAACATGCACAAAGGGGAAATATTGAAGCTCAGATAATCCTTTTTAAAATCAGTCATTGCTTCCCGAGTATAACCATGCCTTTTTCGTTGCTGTTGCATGGTCACCAGATTAGAGCAATGTTCTGACTTTACCCAGCCATACCTTCATAGACAAACGACTCTCAGCAGTTATCACCAGTCTCATACTACCGAACTAACGATGTAAAACTTTTGTCTTCCTGGAGCAGGAGTCAAACCAATTAGAAAAAAAAAAAACAAAAAAAAAAAAACAAAAAAAAACTAATTTGTCTCTAATTGCTCTTGAAATGGAAGTTCATGAAAGCTATTTCTGTAATTTCCATAGAAGCAAGTAACCATACCTGATGGTCCTGAAGTCCTTTCCTGTGTTTTGAAGTCAAACCACAATTATTACATGGAGTTATGTATTTTATCCATGAGTTTATCATACCTTCCTGTAAAGTGAGTGGAAGTTTTAGACAGAATTATGATTTCATTGCTACATTTCAAGTCAAATTGGTTTTTCTGATGTTCTTCAGAACTGCTTTCTCTTTCCTGCTAAGCAGGGTGAACCTATGAGTGTTTGACAAGATGGTGATGCGGAAGTTGAACATTAAGATGGAAGATGGCAAATTTACCTGTTACATTATTTTGAAGTAAACACAGCACAGAATTGAAATGCATTCTTAATTTTTATAATAAAAGTTCACGGTCCTGCTTGCATAGAATGCTGTGAATGCAGATGTGACTTCAGCTCAGTAGGTATAAGGTTGCCTTTTGTCTTCAGTAGGCTTTCAGGCATAACTGGGAGAACTACTAAACCAATGAATAGACATGTTATATTCTGTATCTCTTATTGTATTAATAAAAAAAACAGTCAAACACATACTCTTCTTGTCCAATATTACTTTCACATTAAACAACAGGCCAGTAGGCATTGTCACTTAAACATTGCAGTACACAAAGACCGGGTGTAGACTGAAAATAATTTTCAAAATTCAAAGAATGGAACTTGAAAAACCAAGATGCAAACCAAAGACATGTATGATAGGAAGATTAGCTGAGCTTCTAAAGCTAGTCCTCACACTCACTGCTACCTGTGCAATGCATGTTGCGTCCAGAAGGCTCTGTAGAACAACCACTCTGTATCTCACAGGTCCCAGAAACCTTTCCAGTCCTTACAAGCAGAGTTCTGACTAAAGGACAGTATAATCTTCATTTACTAAACTATCACATACAGCACAATGTGGAGTTATGACAAGCATGTTATAGTTATGAAGTGTCAGTATATACTTGCTGCCATAAAATTGAGCATGTACATACCTGAAACAACATGAGAAGCTGAAGTGAAAACAAAATGAATACCAATGAGCATACAGTATGTGCACATGAGCTAGTTATGAAAATATTATCCAAACATGAAATAATTACAGGAAAATAAGAGCAAGTCACATGATGTGAAAAGCAGTTAAGTATTGTCTCCTTGAATCTTTTTTTCATAGTCTAGAGATGATATGGTAGAACTGAAAAATACCCAGGAATAAAACAACTCAATTGGTATGCTGCAAGTCATTCCAGTTGTGGGAAGGTTCTTCATTAATATATGAATATAGCAAAATAACCATTATGTGTAACTGCAAATGCACTGTCATTGCATCACAAAATTGTTCTAATCTATTTAATGTGTTTTATCTAAAAACAGTATTCATATGTGATAGCAAAAGCTGGTCAGGCAAACTGTATTTACTATGTGCCATGCTCAATTTCAATGTGTGACCTTAACTAGTTAGTCCCTACTGCAGCTAGTCTAACATTTGTAATGTCTAGGAAGCTTATTAACAGTAAGCTCTGTTCTGTCATCCCAAGCCCCTAAACAGTATCATGTAATTACAGATTGTTACTGACCAGGTACAAAGACATTGTTCTGCTTTACATATACTTACCAGGAGCGTCTTAAAATTGATGTTTTTTTTTTTTGTTGTTTTTTTTTTTTTAAATGCACTAAATGATCTGAGAACTTTATCAAGATGTTTGGTTTGACATTAAAGGATTCGAGATGAAAGAAATAAAAGTTAAGAGCTGTAGTTGCACAGGAGATATTATCAATATATATCCTGTGTATCTAGCAAATTAGTTCAAAATATTTAGTATAGTAAATTCCCATCCTTAAAACACAAGAAGCATATAAATGCCGTTGATGCACTCCACAGCAACTTTAAAATTAGAACATAGGTATTTTTTCATTGTTTGTTCTCTCGGATTAGTATGGTTTATGAGGATGCTTCTAAACTTCCTGCATTTGCTTAAATCCATGAACCTCAGATTTTAAGAAATGAGAATAGTTACAGTGTATTAACTCCAGGTAATATTTGAAAATAATGATTTGGAGAAACTGAGTTTCAGCTTCCATAAAACTGGAAATTACACTGACCTTCTTCAAAATAAAAGGACATCACTAAAAGCAGTGTATGATCTATCAATTTTAGTTATTCAAAATAAGCATGTTGCATAATTTTAAATTCAAATTAAAAATACTATTACTTTTACAATTCTAGTGCAATTCTTAATGACTTTTTTTTTTCCAAATACAGATATTAGTAGTGCAATGCAACACGTGATTATTTTAAGAGTTTTTTGTTTGTTTGTTTTGTTTTGTTTTTGTTTTTTGTTTTTTTTTCATTTTCTCTAAGTTCCCTCCAGGCTTAATTCTGTCTGCAAATATATTTCAGAATCAATATTTTTGTCATGGTCCTATTTACATGAAGACATAACACACCATTCTAACAGTATGCCTTAATCAACAAAATGAGGTTCTTTCCTGGTATGAAGTGCTTGCTTGTCATAACTATGTCAGGTTCCTGTTCTGTTCTTTAGCAGAGTTTGACAGATACACTCTGTGCTATCAGTGGTTTTCTCCAAACAGCGTAAAGGGAAGGTTGCAAATGCAGTTTGTTTCAAAGAACTTGTAAGTTGACTGGGAAAATACATCCAGGGAAAAAGATGCCACTATTACAAACTTTAAGAACAGCACTGGTCATTAACATATTTTAAAGATAAAAACAAAAATATGTATTTGATATATCTGTATATTCCTTCTCTGTAAGTTGTCTTCCCATTTGCCATGTTGTGAATAAGAATTAAGAGCAGCATAAAGACTCTGTGTGTGAGAACCTTTTGTAATTGATTTTTACCATTTTAAGAACTTTTGTTATCAAACAGGTGCACTTCAAATGAGTAAGATGCCTGCCTGAGTTCATTGGGCTTTGTACAGACAAACCGTTGAAAATAAAGGGTGGGTAGGATGGCATGGGTCCCTTCTCACCCCACAGGCAAGCACTTAGGTACAGTACAGCTGTTCTGTGCTCTTTGTTTTGCTTCACCTGTTTTGAAGGTTATATGCCCCATCAGATCTGCAACATCTTAAATACAGTAAACAACCATAGCATCAAACATTATTACGAACTGAAAACAGCTTGTTAGCAAAGTGGGTTTCCTTCTCTTGCAAACGACAAATGAAGCAGAGACTTATCTGTCAGGCTTCTCTGCTTTCATATCCAAACAGCACCGTTCACATCACTGAAGTGATACAGAGTGCTTTTGCTTGAGCAAAAATGTTAGTTGTTGTCAAAGCTCTTTAAGGGTCTGACAGCTGTTAGTTTTCAGGAAGAGCACAGAATGAGACTTGATACATAGATTTTAGCAAAATCTGGAGCAGGGAAACTTAATGGGAAGAACTAGGGACCACATGGCCCCTACACAGGTGTTAGGGAAGGGATATTCATGGAAGAATAATGAAAGCAGCCAGTACATCAGGATATGGGAATGTAGCCTATGTTGGCATAGGCTAATATTTTTCTGCCAAGTGTTAGCAATTCCTTTCTTTACTTATGAGGAGAGAAGGGCTCAGGTTTGCTGGAGTCTCTAATATGTACCTGCTTATGATGCTGTACTAGCTTAATAGATCCTCTAAAAAGACCATCAGAAAGATTTCATTCAGTTTTAGTTCATATTACTAGTAACTGCAATATTGATATACAGACAATTAATAGAAAAGAAGTAGGTTTTTTTCCTTTCCTACACTGAAGTTGGTTCTAGAACCTTGGGCCTAATAGCTGGATTTAGCATTTAGCATAATTATTATCAGTGTAATAGCATTCAAATTGAACCAGATGCGTCTATTTTACTGATTATTTATTTTCTTCATAATCATCTGTAAATATCTCAGTCAAAATATATGGTAAGTGAAATTTTCAAGCATCTGAGATAATTTTTAATATTCAGGATTTCTAGTGAGGGAGACATATTGCCTAGAGCTGTGGGGGTGGGTGGCAGAAAGCAGCATGAAATAGTTCTTGAAACTTTTGGGGGGCTTTTTTTTTTTTTTTGATAACTACCTCACATGAAACACTAAAGTTGGTACTAATGTGAGAGACTGAACCTGTTAATGCATTTAAGCATCCACTTAATATTTTTAATTCTGTCTGTACAGCTTGTCACATAGCAAACCTCACTAAAGAGTTCCTCCCTCTGTGCCTCCGTGTTTCTGTTTTATCGCTACAGTAAATCTAATATTTAAGTTATTTTTTGTTGTAATTACAGAATGTATGATCTAAGAGCATAGTGCAAAACACATGACTAAGTATTAATCTATGTAATCAAGACACATGAATATTAAAGAGAAGCATTCTGTAAAAATCTAAAATACTGATATATCCTGACTGTGTGCAGTATAGCAAAGACAAATCCAAGCTCTTCTGGAAAGGATGAAGAACAGCTGAAATACTCTGCATTGCCTTGCTCTTGTACTTCACTTGGAGCATGTAATTTTGGGTTTACATTCACTTACTCCCTCTTCTGCCATCTTCTGAAATAGCAGTACTTTGTGTCAAATTATCAAGGCAACACCTATCAACAGTTTTTAACTACAGTACTCTGAACTATTGGATCAAAACCGTATCTTTGAGGCTTCTGCTATAGGTATCTTATCTTTTTTTTTTTTTGACCTTACTTATATACTAGTTTCATGTCCTATAATAGGTAGATGTTTATAAGCAGAAAATGTTTTTTAAAGGCATTGTTCTATGAAATTATTCACGTTAACCTCTTATGTGACAGTGGTATGAAAAGAGATTATTTCTTTTCTCCATGTACTAAGGAAAGTGTCTGAGATCCTCAAGATATGTATGAGTGTATGACATGCACATGATTGTGTAGTGTGACTGTCACAATATTAACATATAACTGGATAATTTTGATTAATACAGATAGTTTTCAGTTGTTGCAGCTTTAAAAGAATAATCTGAGCATGGAGGGTAAAAGAGAGTTACTAAGAATTTATTCTGATGTAAATGTGAAACATGAAAAAAAAAATGACTTCAGTTACTGATGCTTAGGAAAAAGAAATCAATAAAGGAAGTCAGACATAACAAATGAGAGTTTCAGGCCCAGTGACAGTAGAGAGAAACCTGGGTGCCTTATATCTCCACACCTTTCAATCAAGTAATAAGTGTATGGCAGTGGAATAAACTGAAGACACTCTGGCAGCCATGTAGACTTTGATCAGTTTTGTTCATAGATGTGGCTCATATTTCAGTAGCCTCTTTTGTCTAAGCTACTGATCTTCCCTAAACTTTACAGTGAGTGCTCAGTGAACTTAAAGAAACCTTTACTCGTTCTGCAAACAGATACTAAATACTCATGCTGAGCCACAGTATTTTTTTTCTTAAAACGTCAGATGCAATCTCTTTGTTACTGTACTTTTTGTCTAGTGTCCTTCACGTTCTACAGGGAACAAATTATTTCTATAATCTCTTTGGCTATCTCTACAGTCTATTTATAATCACAGTACTTTCATTAATTCAGTTTTGTAGTAGAAATTAGCTTAAAGATACTCATTTGTGTATGCTTGCTTTATATTTTTGTTGATTTTTTCTGATTTATGTTTTTGTTCTGTTGTAAATTATGCCTATGCTTTTTGTTGCTTTCATGGCAATTAAGATAGTTACACAATTAGAACTGATAGTTATGCTTTCATAAATCCTCTTAGCATGTCTAAAGGGAAGTCCAAGAAGTTCACTTTTTTTCTCCCATTAGTGGTACTGGGATAAAAAAAAATTAAAGGCAGAGAGGGGACTGCCTTAATTTTTGTCTGTTTGTAGGAGCAGTGTGCACCTTGGTAGATAGTTCACCGGTAGGAACACGTAACATAGCCTCTGGTCGTGCTGTGCAGCGTGTGCCAAAGTGGCATCCAGCTAGATCTCAGATATGATTGTTACTGGTTGTGTATTTTGTCCAGTTCAGAGCCTAATGGCTCTGTGCAGTCTATGAAAGTACTGTGTGCATGACATAATGGTGCAGCTGTGTATTGTATATTCGAGGTGTGGCGTGGAGGCATGTGTGAATCTGAGCTACTAAAGCCTGCCAAGATAATGCTAGACAACTGCAGAAAATACCAGTACACCAAACTTAGTGTACTGGTAGTGCTCTTGGTATTATTTGGTAGTGAAGCTAAAGCCATTGTTTGCTTCTACTAGATCTCCAGTGGCATTGCCTCTCGCTGTGGAGCTTAATGGGTCCTGTTTGCACCTCTCTGCCAGTCAGAACATTTCTTGACCCCACAGAATATGTGTGGTGCTGACCCATCTGCCTCCTACTTCCCCCTGCCTCCAGAGGTGAAAAAGCAGCTGTGCTGTCTCTCCTCTCCCAGAGGCATACTAACTAGGAGAAGCAGAGTGCTGCTCAGAAGCCATGGAAATGGTGCTGCTTTGCTGCGCGGTCTTTTCTGTGTTTAATGCTAAAAGAATTGTAGTTTTCCTTAAAAGATCTCAATCTTCAGTTCTTCAGTCTCTCTAGGAAGAATCCCTAATAATAATAAATCTCCAGTGGTCATTTAGAGCCAGAAATATCACTTTAAAACACAGAATGGAAAAATATTGCAAATACAAACAAAAAAGAGCAGGGAAGTGAACCTTTCATTCTTTCCGCAGAGAGGGATGCTACATCACCCTAAAAGATACTGAGTAGCATTGGGTTTAGATTTTAAGCTCTGTAGGCAGTGACTTTAGAGATGACTTTCTGAAACAGTCTTGTCTTTTACTACCTTTTAGTTAATGTTGTGTGGTAATTCCTGTTATCCAAATCTAGAGAAGTGTTTTTCCATTCCTTTTTTATTAATTTGAAATTTAATTCTAGCAGTACTTGCTGTTTTCTAGACAACTTCAAAAATACCTAGTAGAAGCAATCATTGCAATGTTTCACAGCAATAATGATCACAGAAAATTAGTGTTTTATGCATTATCAGATTCATAAACTTTTGCAAGGTTGTGAATATTTACAGTGGTTTGGATGAATGAAGGAGTCTTGCCAAGAAAATACAAATTCTTCAATAAATATATTCTTTAATTTTTTAGGGGATATATAAATAATGATTTTAAGAAACCATGAATACTTTTGCTTTGTTCATATTTTAATAGTATACTCCTCTTTGCTGTTTCAGTAATTAAGTTTTATGACATTCCAGAAAGCATAAATCCTGCTGAGATGTTTAAGTTTAGAGCAACCTCTTGATGTACAAACAAAATAAATAAATAAAAGACACTTACCCAGAATCTTAACAAGCTGTTTTGCTTCTACCTTTGAAACACAATTGAATGGTAAAGCAATATCGTCTCCTCAAACTGTTCTAGCTTTGTTGTTAACTAGAACCTCCTTTTGAAATTCATTGCCTTCAATTACATTTTTTAAAGAATTTTAATTATGTGCCTGAAAAGAATAAAGATGCTCCAGGCTCCATTTGTTTATCGTGGAAGGCCTAAAAAAATGAGGACAGAGCTTCCCAGCTCATGCAGGGGTTGCAGAGAGAGAGAGATGACTTTTAATTCGACAAGTTCAGAGAGATTTCTTAGTTTGACGCGCACAGCAGGGGGTCTTTGAGCGCCTGGCAATACTTCAGCATTCTGAGCTTTGAAAGTCTTTCCCTGCAGCAGAAATTGTATCAAAAGCCAATGATAATATTCCCTGCAAGGTAAAGGACCCTATTGAAGATTTCTAGAGCTGTTTATTTATTCATCACAGTTTTTTCTTTTAGGACGTATCAGGTGTATAGGTAATAATTCAGACAGATGCTAGAAAAATATAATAAATAAATAAATAAATAGGAATCCCTCATTAATCCTTCACCTTTCCCTTAAGTTTTCCTTAGGCCACGTGCACCGATAAAATTCCCTGTCATTTCCTGCCACATACTCTGCATACAATCTTCACTTCAAATCTCAGCTTTTCCCTGTTTTTAACAGAATTGTCATTTCTGTCTGCCTTCTACCACCAACTGAGTACATAAGATGTTTATGGCCATTTCCTTCCACTAAACCCTCAAAGTGATTGATTAATTTTACAGAAGGATATTCAATTTCTTAGGGGTCTTTTTAAATCTTGTTTTTAAAGTAGATTTGTGATAACTGTTTCAAAGCCAAGATTAAAGCCTTATTTATATTCCAGAGATCAGAGTTTTAATGTTTTGGCATTACTTTTATTTGAAAAGTCTACACATATGTTTTTCTTTCTGGTTTTGTTTTGTTTTGTTTCTGCAGCAGAGCTGGGACTGTGAGACTACGACAACCTTTCCCTTGTGTAATGTCAATGTCGGCTATCACTTTGGCAGAATCAGCCAGCTCAGTGAAGACACAAAAACCCTGCTTCCCTCCTGTTTTTTCATCTGCTGGTGGCATTCAAAGTGACCTTCCCTTATAAATATTGGTGAGTGACCACATGGGGAAAACAGTTGCTTGGTGCAAAGAAACTTGTTTCAAAAAGCTGTGTTGACCTAAGTGTTTTCCTTTTTTCAAAGTATAAGGAAAAAAAAAAAAAGGCATGTGCAGGTGTTTTGGTGGTGTTTTTTTCCCCCATTTTTACTGTTTAATAATAATGTAAGGTGTTTAACAACATGTATTTCTATAGACTTATGAACATTCGTAGGATGCTAGCGTGTGTTAGCTACTAAAACTGTAGAAAATATTTCTTAACAGTACCATTTCTAAGAAAGAGATACTTCCTGACAGCAAAACAAAAATCTCTCATCTCTTCCTGTTGCTTTGTGTTGGCTAAATGGTCTGGAATGGTATAAATTTATCATAATGCCCCAAATCTGGCAAGATGAGACTTTCCCAAGTGGAGGAATTAAGGAAGTTTGCCAGAGGCTGCTTTCTGGGACCCTTCTGGTTTGGGAAGCATGCCTAGAGTGAAATCACAGCACTGCAGAAATTCTGATACCCACAGGGCAGTCCAGGAAAGCTGTGGTAACTGGAATAGTTCCATAAGGCTATCTAAATTACATAGTTTAGTACTCAAAAAGTTCTCAGGTCATTTGAGGCTGTCTCAGTTGATTTATCCTGCTCAAGACATCCAGTATGCCTAAAGAGGTTTTCAGTGTTGCAAACAGATGTGTAGATAGTGAAAGAGCCGTACATGGGTAAGGAATACTTACAGTACTGTAATATAGAATGCAACAAGGTATATACTCAGATACAAATAATATTTTACCTGGCTTGGAACAGTTTGGAAGCTGTAAATACACACAGAATCTAAGGCAGCAATTTTCTGAAGGATTGCACATTTAATCTACAGACATTGCCATAAAGGAGTCATTTAGCTGGCTGCCATTCAGTATTATCTACATTATTGCAATTTTCCCCTATTCAGACTACAGCCAGACGACTGTGATGTATCATTTATGACTATATGATAAGTAATGTTTGATTTTTTTAATTTTTTTTAACCACATGTGTACTTGAAGTATGTCAATTAAAAGGATCTGAGAAACTTCAAAAGAAGTATTAATAGGAAAGTTATCATGGCATCAGCCTAACAAAATAATGCCTTTTCATCAAAGGAACACTTCCAGCAAAAGGAAAGGCTGGTATATGTAGTGTATGTATATCTTGGGTAACAAACCAGGAGTAGTACTATGGTAAGTTCCTCAGCT
Source organism: Anas acuta (assembly GCF_963932015.1). NCBI lineage: Eukaryota > Metazoa > Chordata > Aves > Anseriformes > Anatidae > Anas > Anas acuta. The sequence goes on from NC_088982.1 coordinate 54,689,807, forward strand.
ATGCATTAGGATTGTCACTGCTTTCATTGGCTTTTAGTTGTCAGGGACAGTATGGAGGAGAGAAGAAAGAGGGCAAAAAATAATCAGAATTGCATAAATGTCTGTACTTTATCAACATGCTTCTTCCCTTCCTTCCCTTCCCTCCCTTTGTTACATATTTTGGGGTTAACATTTGAGTATGCAGATAAATCAGTGTCAGGTTAAGGTTAAAGATTTAAGTCTTTGTCTGGGTCAGAGATCCTTGTAATAAAGATTTCAGAAAATGAAGGAATACAGAAATATTGTAATTGAATAAATACATTTTTTACAGCTCTTTATCTAGTAATATTCTGCTAATCATAATCATATTCTACAACTTCTAGTTCAGTGATATATGGTGGTAAGTTTGCACCTCATTTAAAACATGAGGGGAGAGTTTCAGAGCATACAAGTTCTGAGAAAGGACTTCTTTAATTGTACTTCCAAAGTTGTCTGTCAGATTATTGTTATATTCTTACAGGATGTTGCATAGTTTTACAGTAGCTGTATGGAATAGCCTACACTTTGATCACAGCATGATATTTAGCACGTGTAGCTGCTTTTCTTAAAAAGGAATAAAACAGAACTATATACAGTCCAACAGTTAAAGACTCAGCATTTCTTGTTTTCCATGCAAGATTCCAAGTATAGGCATACAGATCACAACTCATTATTTTAAATTATAATGACATTTTTGGAAGACTTATGAGAGCAACTGGTATACTAATAATAGGTAACTGGATGATCATAAGCTCTGTTAGGACCACAGCAACTGCTTCATCCATCCTAAGGGAGCATAGCAGCTTTGTAGAGGCTAGGATGTTACATTCCTTGTAGATCAGAAAATGGTGGCTTTTTTACTTTTGGCTGCATCCAGCATTAGAAAGAAGTGCCAGAAATTGCCAATAAATTCTGGTACCATGTTTTCTTGTTTTAATTTCTCTTTGAAACAACCGTGCATTCAAGTGTGATCTGCCAGATGGTACTATATTCGATACTGTGCTGCTTTCCTTGCCTTTTCCACATACTTGGTATTTTGTTCAAGTTTGACATTTTAGAAAGAGTAAGGGGGCTTTCTTCAAGGGAATTGAGAGGGGTAAAGAGTGAGAAATAACTTTATTAAATATTACATAATTATTTATAATTCTCACTGTAATAAGAGTAAGAATTTCATACTATAGGTGGGAATCCCACCTTCCCAGGTTAAGAAGGTGGGATTCTTCGCTTTACCGTACTGTGTTGGAATGGGATTAATCCACATCTGGTTATGTAACTTTTTTTTTTTTAAGTAACTGTTTTTTCAGGAGGTTGGTGAAAAATCCAGTGTAAGCTCTAACAATGAAAGCTTAAAAGGCAAGTTTACCCCTTTGAAGCCTGTAGCTCTGAACTACAAATGAAGGCTTAATGAGGACACTTCCTTGCAGCCTGGTTCAGATATCGATTGATTGTGCACACTGCATTAACTTCCAGAAGTATAAACTACCATTAGTCTTAAATAGTGTTATTTTCACCTAACTAAAGGGGAGAACAACACTGTTATAAAAGAACATATGTTTCTCTTTTTATCTGTAGGGTTTTTCTTCATTTTTATTTCATTTTCTTGTGCCTTTCTAACCTTGTAGAAATTTGATTGAAATGGAATCATAACACTCTTGTTTTTTAAATAAAGTCACACAAACTGCCAACCTGCAGAAATACGATGCTTCAGGAGCTAGAACTAATAAAGCCAGATTTCCTGGGGAAATCTTGTTTTCTTTGTACTGTAAGGTCACCAATTTCAGCTGCAACCCCAATTTCCCTGTTCCTCTTGTCTCCTATTGCCCTCTTTGGCTGAGAGACAAGAGCTGTGCTTCATGTGCAGCTCCAAGAATGCTGAGCAGGCCAGCCAGCTCCTGTCAGAGTGCCTGAATTCTGCCTAAACTCAGCTCCCTCGGGTTGTTAATTTGGATCTCCATCCCTGAAACTTGTAGGGTCCTAATTATCTTTAAGACTTCCCTTTACTGATTTAGTTAACATTTGACAATCACCCAGCTGAAAAATTACCAAGTACAGGTAGGGAGACAGAACACACATACAGACTGGGATTTCAGACTTGGATGAGACTGAAATGCGCAGGCATTAAAAAAGATCTAACAGGTAGCTGGGTTGCATGTGCTCCCATTGGGAGTAGGAGACAATACGATAAAGAATTTTTTCACTGATGTTTCTCTTAGTTAAAAAGCAAATTTTGATGAACTGTACTTATGACTCTTAACTCCTTATTTGAACTTTTGTTTGTTCAAATAGCAGATAAATCACCATCTCCCTTCCCCCCTCCTACCTTTTAAGATTTTTAACTTAGAAAATATGAGAGTGAATTACTGATGGTGGCTTGAGATTTTACAGTGACTGTTTAGCTAAATCATCCAAACTGCTCATAAGTCCAAGTAATGAATAAGAATATGGAATACCAGTCAGTGATTGTTACATAAAATATTCAGAGCTCAAATTCATAAATTGAATAATCAAAACATTGATATAAAAATCATGAAATTGCTATTAAATTCTTGAATAACACATACCAGCAATTTGTCAGGTAAATGTGTCATTAAAATTACTTCTAGCACATTTCAAACAAAAACGGGGGAAAAATGAGATTTACATGTGGAAATCATGAAAGTAATTTTTTCATCTTCAAGCATTCTGATAAGATTATTTGTTGGATACAAGAAAGACTTTACCATGAGAATGATGGTACTTCTTCCTCTGTGAGGCAGTGGGACAAACTAGGCCCAAGCGTGGAAAGTGGTTCTGCAGCGTCAATAAATGAGAAGGTTCTGAGGAGGTGCCAAAAACATTTTGCGTGACAACATTTAGAAACCACTGGCAGATCATGTGGCACCACTTTCAGGGAGGTGAGGAGCTGTCTTGTCTACTATTCAAACATCTAGGTCAAACTCATCATGCATATATTCTTGTTACTTTTCTACGGTTACACAGCTAAGTTGAAATAAAGTATTTTACTGGTTTTCAAATACCTTATTGTAAGAGAAGAAATGAAAGGTTATTTCTGAAAACTATTTTGTTTTCTGCTTTTTATTTTTTCTTCTTTCAGTTTCTGCTTTTGCTTTATGCACATAACAAACTGAATTTTTAGATTTTATGGTGACTGTACAAAGGGACTTCTGTATGAGTATCACAGAGTGGCATTGTTTAGCTTTCAAACATTTGCTGTTTGGACTGGCACCCAATTCTGTGTTACGGGTTGTGAACCAAGTGGTGCATTTGAACATAAGGCACGTTGAGTCTGGAGTCAGGCCTACTAGTCAGTAGAAAATGGGGGGAAAAGAGAGATTCTCTAAGTGTTACGTTCTTGGGCTACAAGGAGACATCTTTGTCAGAGTACGAGTTGGAGCTAAATAGAAGTAGAGTAACTGTGAGAACAGTCATGAAGGTAAGGGTGCCCATATTCACACCTAAGTTTAAGCTGCAGCTCGAGGACTGCTCAAAATGTTCAGTTTCCAGCCTTGCTGTGTCAGTCTGTCTGTCTCTGACTGCATGCGTAGGCCTTCCCATAATGAGGATTGTGAGGGAAGCGTCTGAATGAGCTTCATTTAGACACACAATCTAAACATCAGTTGCACAGAAGTCTCCTTCTCTATTCCTCAACAGCACTGAGAAACCTTATAAAATGCAAGGAAATGAATGGGGCAGAAAAAACACAATTGTGGTTTTGTGGTCTGCGTAGTCTCTGCAGAGAAGAAAGGAGGGATCCCATTCCCAGCCTTAAGGGCTCCTCCAGCACTGTTTACTGACTAGTCATTGAAAAAACATGCTTCAGCTTAACATCTTGTTATCTTACAAACATAATATTTGACTTCACAAAAGTTACTGAAAATATACATTGTCACACTTGAAACCAGTGACAGCATTTCTTTTTCAGTGCTCATTCTGTCAGGTGTACAGCTTTTCTGTTTACGCTTTTCTGTGGTTGCTTTGCAAAGTCATGGTTAAAAGGTGTTCCAGAGCCTTGATTATTAAAGACTTAGTTAAAGAAACAACATGCATTTAATCAAAGAGCATTGGCAATATGCAGTTTTGCTTTGAAGTAACTCTTGTGATTCCTTGGCTGAAATGATGTTATCTTGATGTTGAATGTAAAACCTTCTATAGTCAGATAAACCTTACTGAAACAGAGCAAATATACAAACAAACGGAACACAATAATTGTCTGAAAAGGAGGAATTTAGGGGCAAGTGTATTTTCTCATTACAAGTTTGCTGTTTCTATTCCTGGTAATTTCTGATTGACATAGTCACTGCGTTCCTGTTAAAGAAAACAAAATGACTAGAGCATCAGTCTTCACTTAACACTTTTGGATCATCAGTGAGCTGTGACCAGCTGACAGCAACCAGATACCAAACTGAAGGTTTGCCAGCCAGCAAGATGATAGAGGGGTACGTTAATAAGTTTCTTGCACAACTAAATGTTCGAGCAGTCTAAAGCAGACATGAAAGTTGAAGATAGCTTAAAAGAATTGTATTCTTCTTTTACTGTCCCACTTTATCCACTTTCAAAGTTCAGCAAATACACTACTGAACTGGAGGATCATGTATTTCTACACAGAAAAAAAGACAATTCCCTTTCCAGTTCACATGTCAGTCAGAGCAAAATGCAAAAGGCATTTTTCTAAAGGTACTTATTGCATCAGGGGGAAAAAAAAAAAAGTTGTAGCTGGTGCAGCCTGACCTACTAATAATGGCTATAAATATATTTTATGTCTTACTATATCCTGGTGTCAATGTTAGTAGTGATTTTTGGTCACAATTTAATTTATATGCATGCTAACACGAAATTCTGAAACTTACCTAGCTTTCAATTGAGAAAAAACAGGAATGGAAAAATAAAACATCTTCAGGGCTAAAGTAGCTATCAGTCTGGTTTACAATTTTCAGAAGTGCATATATCCAATTTGAAAATGATTTTAGACATTGAGGAGTCTATGATTTATTTGTTTTCAGTTTTGAAAATTCACCTCATTGCTTGAGAACTTTCAAAAATAGCATGAAGTGATTTATTTATTTTTATTAAATCATATGATACTTTACTGAATGTTACATTAGTAGCAAATTGAGGTCCAAAGCTGAAGCAATCTTAATTCCGGAAAGAGTTCCACTGCAGGTAAAATCATTTTCAAAATGTGGATGGTTATAAAGGGGAGGCCTTTGCTCCGTTGTGAAATGCCCTGACTGTGTTAGGGCAGAAGTGTACCGGGAGAATACTGAGGTCAAACTAGCTCCAGGCATTGATAAATGCTAAGTTACCAGGAGCAGAACACTGGGAGAATTTATTTTCCCATCCAAGTGGTTCTTTTGCTTTCTTTTTCAAGAAAGAAACTGATTCAAATGAATGCACATCTCTCTCTCTCAAAAAAAAAAAAAAAAGAAAAAAAAAAAAAGACAACCAACCCCCAAAAAACACCACTGTTCTTCCTTTGAAAGACTCCTTAAGTGTTTTATTTAACTGACTGGTTCTTACAAGCTCTTTTAAAAAGGAAATTAACTGTTAATATCCTGGGAGGTATTTGTGTTAAAGGTCATATTAAACAAAAGGCAAATCTAGACTATCTGAGGAGTCTGGAGAAGATGTTTAATGCAAATTTTCTTGAAAAAAAAAGATGAGTGTCACTGCAGGTCATCTCTGAATATTCTTGTTGGGCTTTCTCTGTTGGATATGCAATCTCAGCTAAATGTTTTGAAGAGGAGGAATCAAATAAATTGCCCTATTTTGGGTTTTTCTCATCTGTATACAGTTGTGCAGGTCTAGTAGACCTGAAAATTGCCCAGAGACAAACTTTTAAAAAATAGAGTGCTTTTGAGGCAGAAAATTGCTTTTCTGCAGCATGGTCTAAGGGACAGGATGTGACAGGAGGAAAAGGAATTGTCACTATGTAGCAATATTGTAAAGCATATCTTACATAACAAAAAGGATCATTTGTCTCTTTTTTCTTTCATTTTAAACTAAAAAAGATTTAATTGAAACAGCTGAAGGTGTGCCATAGACCGAGAAATAGGCATTATAATTTACAATTAAAACTGAAAGTTCCTGCTTTAACCCCCCCCCGTAATAGCTTGAAGTAGTAGAGCGCATGTGAAACGTATACCTGCCCACTTCAGAAGCCTTATTCTCCAAAGGGGAAGTAAGAAAAAGCAAAAAAGCTCATTGTACATGCATGTCAAATATTAACGTGATTCTTGTAGTATAATAAGAAAAGAAAGTGGTTTGTGCTTTTGATTAGCCTCTTGATGTTTGAGAGTGTTTTTGTATGGCTTAATTTGCCTTTTTATGGCAGTTTGTACATATAAAACAAAATGAGGAGAGGAGTGGAGGGGGAAAGAAATGTGCCATTTATATACTAAGGATATGAGGCCTCCTTTGGGCCCATTACACATTAATGGGTCAGCTGAGATTTATTAGGATATGTATATTAATCTTTATACACATTCACATACTATAATTGTTCCTTTGGTACTATAATGTGATTAGCTGTGAATTTGTGCAATATTAACAATAATATGGATTTCCATATTACAGAACAGTAATAACAAATGGTTATTAAAAATGCATGTAAAGTATGGGATGTGAAAGCGCTTCCTAACTCTCAGTAATCCGATTATGTTCTGTTGTTTTTAAATACCAAAATGGTTAAATCTTTGCAGTAAAGTGAAATCTTACATGAGAAAAGCAGAAATTTTATGTTCCACAGAACAGAATGAATGATTTTAAAACTGAAAGAAACTTTACTGGTTCTTTCTCATGGAGACCTGATGTGGATTTTTGCATTATTATCATTTAAAAATATAGCACAAAATAGAATACCGAAGGTAAGAGTAATGTCCAGTAATAAAATTTTCCTAGTAGGATGCTCTCCTATATCAGAGTGGAGTTCAGTGTGGAAAGAACTGTCTAGGATCTTTGCTACTTGCCAGCCAGCCAGATCAGTATTGATACCTATACACTTCAACACTGAGAGGACCTTCCCACCTCTGTCTCAAATTGATGTGTGATACACAGATACGTGTACAACTATACACGCACATGTTCTTACAGTACAAAATATCCTTACAAATATAGTAAGGGAAAGCTGTTCATTTTACTAGTAAAGGTAATTAGTTTTTGCTTTCTCACCATGGTAAAAAATAGAGCAGCCACTTTGATTTCAGATAGAGTGCAGCAGTAGTAGGTCTGAATGGCATGGGTCTGTATGTACTTCTCTGTTACTCTGCTTCTGCTCTGTGATCAGAAATGACAGAAGTTCCTGAACTTGTCTTTGAGTGAGACAAACAACATCTAGACCTTTCTACCTTCTTTTGATGGGACATGTGCTTCTGCCTAGAGGAGAAAAAAAAAAAAAAAAAAAAAAGGAAGTTTTTCTCTGTAGTTGTTTCCATGAGGTAGGGATAACATAATGGTATTGTTTTAGTGCAAGCTGGTTTACCCTCCCTTCGTGATTGCATAGTGAGAAGGGTGCATTTTTAGACCCTTCTTTGCTGAACCATCAACTTTTAGGTTCACTTTCTGTATATTTGGAGGAACAGAAAGAAAGGAAAGGTAAGGGGGAAACGTACTTCCCATTCACTTGTACCCTTCAGTTTTGTTTCTTATTGCAATGCTTAAAGTAGTCAGGTTTTCCAGTCTTACTTCAGCTACTGAATTCTATCCCTTCCCTGTCTTGCCACCAAGCATTTCCTCCATCTGGTCACTTCACCAAGTTATTGGGATTATGTGAAATCAATCTGGTTGTATATCGGAGTATTGTAGGGTTCTGAAGTAAATCAGTGCAATCACAGCATTTCAAACTTATTTTTCTGTGCGTATCTTTCATTGTATCTTCCCTCAAAGAAGATACTGCACGTAAGTTCCACTTAGCATGTTTATAGGATGTAGTTCCCAGGATATGGTCTTTACATTCTGGACTTCCTTGGGAGTGTTACTTGTCGGAGATCGTTCTAGCAAAACTCCAGTAAACAATGAGAATTAGGAATATTTATTTCTTGTATGTATGTATGAATTATGTAAAAGACTCTTTAAGAAGCAAATACAAACTGGTGTGAAGAAAGGAACCATAAGTATGTTTTAGAACCAAGATGAAAGCAGGAGGAACATGACAGAGCTGCAGTCAGGTAATTACCGATTGTCTAAAGAGTGTTTTACTTAATCTTTCTACCGCTGGCCTGTCTTGGGTACATGGTACTTTTTTATAGCTTCCAATGCCCTTTTGTCATTAAGATCTAGTCCAAATAGTAGCAGAATCAATGCATCTTCCCTAGCTTCATAATGAGATTTGCTATGTATTTTGAAGTGGTGTTCACTCCATATGTTGTAATAGATGCAAATATCTCATTGCCTTTACGCTGCTTGGCCCTTAAGAATCCTAGAACCTATTTCTGATGGCTGAAAGTTCATCACAATGAAGTAAATTGTGCTCAAGTGTCTATGACTCAGAACTGGATTGTATATCTTCAGGCCACAGAATTGGTAGACAACATTGCCAACAGCAGTTGTGAAAGGAGTGAAAAATTAGGAAGGAATTAGGATTAGGAATGACTGAATACCAAAGACACAATCTATTCCTTTCTTCATGTCCATTTTGTGGTCTGGTGCTCACAAGGTTTAGTAACAGCAGAATACGATGAAAATTCAGCACGCTATGTATCTGTAAGTTAAGGGCTACATTAGATATTTGTCCTCAATATTCTACTAGTTCTATACGAGCTAATTCTTAGAAGTATGTGAAATGAAAGAACAAAGGTATGAAAGAATTAAAAATTATTTTTAGTCAAACATCCCTGGCTGCACATACAGACTGGGCGGTGAGGTGCTGAAGAGCAGCCTAGAAGAGAGGGATCTGGGGGTCGTGGTAGACAGCAAGTTGAATATGAGCCAGCAGTGTGCCCTGGCAGCCAGGAGGGCCAACCGTGTCCTGGGGTGCATCAAGCACGGCATCGCTAGTAGGTCGAGGGAGGTGATTGTCCCGCTCTACTCTGCGCTGGTGCGGCCTCACCTCGAGTACTGTGTGCAGTTCTGGGCACCACAGTATAAAAAGGACATGAAACTGTTGGAGAGTGTCCAGAGGAGGGCTACGAAGATGGTGAAAGGCCTGGAGGGGAAGACGTACGAGGAACGGCTGAGGGCATTGGGCCTGTTCAGCCTGGAGAAGAGGAGGCTGAGGGGAGACCTCATCGCAGTCTACAATTTCCTCGTAAGGGGGTGTCGAGAGGCAGGAGACCTTTTCTCCATTAACACCAGTGACAGGACCCGCGGGAACGGGGTTAAGCTGAGGCAGGGGAAGTTTAGGCTTGACATCAGGAGGGGGTTCTTCACAGAGAGGGTGGTTGCACACTGGAACAGGCTCCCCAGGGAAGTGGTCACTGCACCGAGCCTGTCTGAATTTAAGAAGAGATTGGACTGTGCACTTAGTCACATGGTCTGAACTTTTGGGTAGACCTGTGCGGTGTCAAGAGTTGGACTTGATGATCCTTAAGGGTCCCTTCCAACTCAGGATATTCTATGATTCTATGATCCAAATTTATTAATTTTCCCACTCTACAAATAAACATGTCCATTCAGTTTTCCCTCTAGAGACAGGAACTACGTTGAATTCCTGATTAAGAAAAAGCTTGCCAAAGTAGTAACAAACTGTGTTGTTATTAACATAATAGCAAATAATTACTTGGCTATTGTGATATATTTTTTTAATGATAATGGAATCCTTATGGTTTCATCAGGAAGATGAAACAGAAGAGGGTACATCTGTTTCCCAAGTGTATTTCAGTGTTTCTTGTGTGTTTTGATGTTTCTTACGTGTATTTCAGTGTTTCTTATGCTTCATCTCTTTTTCTCCTGCATTTATTCCTCACACAAAAATAATCCTGCTTTAGTTTCTTTCCAGCTTGTCAAGTTTAATGTGTTCCTCTTGAGTTGGGAACTTTATTGCACACAGTATTCCAGACAAGATTTTGAATAAACAACTGTCTGTTGGAACACCAATAGCTTGCTCCTGAAAAGCAGTAACTCATCCAAAACCTGTTCATATAAAGTTCGGATATTTTTCCCTATGCCAGTTACTGTGTTTTTATCAACCTAATTTCTTTTGCTATCGTACCTGGCTTTTACCTTTGGTGCTTCGAGTAAATTGTTTATTCTGTAGTTAATCTTTAATATGTTGAATGTCACAGGCTTTGGCACAGGTTTCTTTGGTATTCGCCTGTTGTCTCTCTCCTTATTGAGGAGATTGACAACTTCTGTTTTCTGTGTTTTTTTTTGTTTTGTTTTGTTTTTTTTCAACCAGTTATTTATACATGAGAGGAACTCTATTCTTATCCTATGATAGCCTAGTTTCTCTAAGGCTCTAGTCTTTTGAACCAAGTAGTTTGGTCCAAGTTTGGTCCAAACTTGCTGTTGTTATTGAAAATTGAAGCAGATGATATCCATCAGATCAGTCATATTTATTTGCTCATTGATGCCTCCAAAGAACACATCAGTCAGGATTTTCTTTTGCTTCCCAATATTTGTGTTAATTCATTTGCCTTTTAATTCTGTAGTACACCTTCTACAATTTGTCACATTGACATAGATTCACTCTTTGGTGATAGTTTTAAGTTTTATAAGTAGATTACACATTGTGGTTGATGGTGCAAAACCTTACCGCATTGAAGGCAGAAAATGACTCATTTTGGCCTCATCTTCTATAAACACTCCTCCAACTTCACTGTCTGTTGGTCCTACAAGCTTTCTGATAGAATGTGCCCTTGATATGCGTGGGATATAAAAAGGTTTTGTTTTTTTTTAATGCGTTAAAAAGGTGGTCCTCAGACTTTGTTTGACCTTTTTTATTGTGTCCTTTTTAAACCAATAATCTTATAATCTCAAACCTGAATGAGTTTTCATGGGCTCAGAGAAGCTACTCACAGACTTCGGGAATACTGTTTTGGCATATTTCCATTTTCTGCTGCCATATTCAGAAATCTTACAAAATGAACAATGCTAAAAGCAACTTAAGTATAGGATTTCTAGCTGATTTATTTTCATACAAACTATGGAAAAGACACCCACCTTATTCCTAGTCTTAGTAATACGCAATTTCAGCAGACGGACTTTTGTCATGCATTTTACATGAAGATGATGAGCATTCTATTGTATTCAAATGATTGTAGAATTGCTGTAAAATGACATACAGCAGGTGGTGGGCCAGTGTCATTTGGAGAACGTCTCTCTGAGATGCAACTTGAGCTGCGTATGCCTCTCATTGATTTACCATATTGCTTCAAGGCAAATCCTCTTTGCTTGCTTATCTATTCCATTTTATTTTGGTTCAAATTGATGCCTTATTTTCAATTCATATTTGGTCTGTCTTTTGCTTCTGCGTATTAATTTGTGGCTGCAAAAGGAAACAAGTAAAAGGCAACCATTAAAACACGGTTCTGTGCTGTGTAGTTTCAGCAGCAAGTTGGAATAGTCCAAGACCTGTGTTTAAAAGTGCCTTCTGCCATGTGTTTTTTGCTCCTGCTTTGAAAGCTTTTTCTTCCAACTTTGCTGTAACCTAGCTAAACTTCCCCCCCCCCTCCCTTTGGCATTTTACCTGTATCAGACTATTCTGCTAACTGTTGTGAATCCTTCTTAAATATTTTACTTTGTAAGTGCTATCTCATAATTTTTAAGGCATCTTTGGGAAATGTCTATAGCCAGGGTATATATCAAGGGTATATATCAATAGGGATGCTTACATACATTATGGATTAAGTTCTATTAATAATAATTAATCTCAGTTTAAAAAATAAGTATGTATATGCATTACTATATTGGAGAAATAGATTAAGATCATTTAAAGTTGTTTACCTAACTGACATAATCAGTGTTGTAAAATAAAAACCATTTTGCATAATGAAATTACATAACATTGGCTTTATTTGACTTTCAGCAAATTATCATTATCTGTTTAGTTTATATTTTCAGATACCTGATATAGAGAAGAACATTTTGTAATTGTGAACACACTGTTTCAAGTAGAATGAAAGAGAAGATTGAAACACCTTCTCATGTAGCATTGTTTATGCAGTCACATTCCTGTCATACTATTGAATCTTAAATCGAGATATTATTTTGGAAACTTTGGGAACTTCATAAATGCTTCATAATATTTACAAAACTATAAAACTGTTCAAAATAGCTTTGAAGTTAACCCCTTTGCTTTTCCCTGGAAGGAACCACATTGGATGTTTTGCAAACACTGTAGAATTTATTGAGCTTAGCTCTCCAGTGGAACTCCACTGCTTCATACTTACCCTTATACAGCAATTTCAATTCACAAGCAAGGTCCAGGAGTATTTTTCTTGATTGATCTTTGATTTTGAAATGCTTATTAATCTTATATTAAATCAGGTTAATATTAAAAACATTTTCATATTTTGAAAATACCTAATTGTCTGCTGATCAAATTCATTTCCCAGTGTTCTAGCAGACTTTTTGGCCATTTGTTAGAGAAGGGAAGTGCCATTTCTGACTTAGACAAAGAAACTCTGTTTAGAAGTGTTATTTATGTGTTACAGATCATTTTCTAAACAAGTTCTGCTTAAAATATAGTTCATAGTCTCACAGTGTTACCACACTCTTAAGAGTAAGACACTCTTTTGTAGGTGTAATTTTTAAGGCACAGGGGTACACAGGGACAGGACAGGTATCCTTCTTCAATAGGTGCTATGGCCCTGTACTGGTTACCTGACACAGGCTGCAGCCCCGAGTAAACAGCAATCAAAAGTAGTGAGGCTTATTGTATCCTTTGCTGCCATAGGCCAAAAGGGAGCTTCTGTTGCTGTTATCTGGAGTTACAGACACTACCAATTTCCTCTGATCTCAGAACACTCTGGCACATCACTTACACCTGGCAAACAGACCTCATGTGCTAATGGTATTCGCTGTGTGTGAGGACTTATACATATCTATACCCCATGGGACAGCACAGCCATGTTCAATTACTCCTAAAATTCACAGCAGTCACTTACTGATGCATGTGACATATAATTTATACAATGATCACATTTTAAAATGTGTGAACTCTTCTTGATGACAAAATTACAGTTCCTCAGTATTCTTAACAACACTTCGAATGAGCAGATAATATTATCAAAAGCGCGGCTGGAAAATTCTCATGTCTTATAAATTCTCATATCTTATTTGTATAGAACTCTAATTTGAAAATTATATTCCTCTGTTTCATAAAATAGTGATCTTCTAAATTTTCCAAACTCGCTACAGATGTTCATGCGTCTGTTAGAGCTGCTTTTTTTTTTTTTTGGGGGGGTGGTGGTGGTAGGACCACTAATTACTTTGCTTTGGAAGCACTAGCAGTTCCTGACCCCTACAGAAAGAGGAAGAGGGATGTTTTGTGCTTCTGACGGCCCAGATTTTCTGAAGCACTGATCTATCCCAGCACACAATACAGGTTTAGGAAATTACTTTTCAGGAGACATATGTGCTTTCCAAGTAACAATAAAGTAAACAGTGCATTTCATATGATGAGATGCATTAATTTACTTTCAACATGACTAACTTGAGATCTGTATCGAGGAAGCTTTATAATGTGTTTTTTGTTGTTTTTTTTTTTTTTTGTATACATATTTTGTGATTTGTTCTTCTTTTACCTAGTTATGAGGTTATGCCTTCTGCTTGCCATTAAAACAGCATTATTTTATGACTGAAAACTAAATATACCTTTTTAGATTTGCATCTATATATTACTTCTCTGCCAATAGATTCATAAGCACAGGTATGTTTAACTTTGTATGATATTTTCAAACTTTTCGAAGTAGTATAATTTATTATTCTAGCCACTTGAAGCCTTCTAGACCAATTTATTTTTTAAAACATTTATATTATTTATAGCAAGGAACAGGCTGTAATGTATTTAGCAGAGAACTGTAGGCTCTCAGGATGAACAAAAGAAAGATAAAATGTCTTAGGATTTTTCACCTCTGTTCTGTCAGAATAAAATCTGACTCGGTGTGGAGACAACCTACACGCAGATGTTCTCTACCCACCGACCAGCCCAATGGAGCTTGCTTTTGACTCAGCTGGATATTGCTGCTGTTTTCAGATACAGAGTTATCCTCTTTGATTTTGTACTGTATTACTGGATAAAGAGCAGGGAGAGAGGGGTGAGGCACACAGTAACTATGTTGCTGTCCTGTTTATGGTTTGACCGTAATTTTTTTGAGACAATCACAGCTTTTGTTTCTTATTAAAAAATAAAATAAAATCACTTTAAGTACATCATTCATACTGAGTAATACTAAATGTTCTTGAGCATGAAATCTAAAAAAATCAGCTTGTAATCTATTTTTAAAGTATGATTTCAAACTGATCAGAATCACAATTAAACTTCAATTCAGAAAACAAAGAATAGGTTGGACTCTGCCTTTATGAATGTTTAGGTATTCTCTATCAGTGATTTCCTTTGTAAATTATATAATCTTTGCAAGCCTCAGTTTCTTTATGTTATATGGGATTTGTGTTCCTTGAGTGATTTTAGGATCACTGGGCTCAAAGCTGTAGTACCTAAATATAAGTACATAAATCATTCAGTTTCTACATGAATATAATTTCATTTCTAACCAGTTTGTATTGTTTATATGTCCTGGCAAGAGAAATGTGAAGAGGAAGGCTACTAGAGACCTCTCCAATGTGTGGGAACAGGAATATCCCTGAAGAAATACTGTTTAGTTAAATGAAGATGATTATTTTGTCCAGTTCCTCTAGGGAAGCATATATTCTACATTCCTCATACCTTCCCAAAAAAAATAATTTGCCAGAGGGATCAAAGAGAAACTCTTTCAAGCAAGGGTGTTTACATATCACTGTTGTGTCCCCAGTTTCTGAGTGTCTTTCAGGCAGAGCTAGACCTGGAGTATTTTTTATCACAAGCATGTAACACCTTCAAGTGCCATCAGAAATACTAAAGATACACGATTACAGCCAGGATTTACTTTTGCCTTTAGAAGAGAAGTTCTTCATGCAACTTTTTTTCAGTGACAGTGAAATTCAGGTATTGTGCCTTGTGCTAAAGATGACAGAGAAAATACAATTACTTAATTAGAAAGGAAAAGTTGGATGTTTTCCTACTTCCATACCGATGAATATTTGAGTTTAAAAGAAAATAGCAAATAAAATCAAAATCTACCAGGTGAGAAATTGGCTATTTCAGTTATTGTCCAGAGTTACATGTATTTGAATAGTTTCATTTCTTTCATTTTACCTTGTCCACCAGAAGAAGTGAACTGCAAGAAAAATGTTTCTTTTCCTGATCTCTGTGCACAAGGATCAAGCTTCATGTAAGTGACTGAAGAGAATGGAAAAGAAATTCATTTTTCACCTAAACACTTCCGTAATGTTATACAAAGGAAATAATCTTTTTTTTTCTATGTGAGCCTTTGATGAAAAAAAAAAAAAGTAAAAAGTTTCATTTAAAAATGTACAGTGTCTTATTGTCATATTGTCTCTTACCAGTGGGGTCTCTACAGATACCTTAAAGGAGGCTGTAGTGAGGTGGGGGTTGGCCTGTTCTCCCACGTGCCTGGTGACAGGACGAGGGGGAATGGGCTTAAGTTGCACCAGGGGAGTTTTAGGTTAGATGTTAGGAAGAACTTCTTTACTGAAAGGATTGTTAGACACTGGAACAGGCTGCCCAGGGAGGTGGTGGAGTCACCATCCCTGGAAGTTTTTAAAAGACATTTAGATGTAGAGCTTAGGGATATGGTTTAGTGGGGACTGTTAGTGTTAGGTTAGAGGTTGGACTCGATGATCTTGAGGTCTCTTCCAACCTAGAAATTCTGTGATTCTGTGATTTATTACAGTACAGGCTGGCTTCCCTTGGAACTGAATAAGTGAAAACAAAAGCCAATATTAACATTATTAACTAGCAGGTGTATTTTACTTTTCCATTACCAATGGTAAAACATTATTTGACAAAACATGCACTTCTCTGACTTTTCAATGTGATCCTCTTTGTGGACTCACTTAGAATTTTCCAACAGTGGGAACTGTAATACATTGCCACACACAAAAAGCCATAAATGGGTATATTTGATTGATCATAAAACAAAATATATATTTCTCCTTCCATACAGACTTCCACAGGCTAAGCTACCAGGCCATTTTTTTGCTGTCCCAGAGCAAAATCAATCACTTGCCAGTGTTTCTCTCTAGTACGAGTACCAACTTGTCTCGAATCTTCTACTTAATTATGTTATTTAAGTTAAACTCCACCATTTAAGTCCATACTTACTTAAAGTTTTCTTTTCTGTATCAGACCTGAAAACTACTGTGTGCCTCAATGCCAGCAGTTAGTTACGTGAGCTAGAAATGGGCTGGGCATTGAGTGTTTCCTTTGTCATTGACTTCAGGGCACGCAGCTTCTTTGAACATAAGACCATTTAGGAGAGAAAGTGTGATGTCGGTGAGGAAGAGTATTAGTACTTCTAGAGTTACTGCTGTTAGGATTTTAGATTTAACATTTGGAAGATTGTAAACCAGCTCAGTAAAAGAATAGTACTAGTACTATTATAATAATTCTTCTTAGCAGAAGTAGAATATGCCAGCATATTTTTAATGGAGCTGCTACAGGACCAGAACATTGTTTGAAGAATCAAAAGGACAGTTTTTGCTCCAGTAATTTCAAGTGCTGTAGGAATTAATATATATGCACCAATTTGAACTCTGTTAAATGAAGGTTAGTAAGTATACCTACTTTATTGCTGTATTTCTACCTTGCAGAGCAAGTTTTTTTAACCAACAGAAGCATCAAAAATTCAATGATATTCCCATTACTGCAATTCAGAGAGTCAATACAAAATAAAACCTAAAATATTTAACTGTGAAGAAAATGGAATCACCCAGTTAAAAACTTTGCATTTTATAATGATAATAGTCTGAATAGGTATTTAATCCACATATAATAGGAAAACTACCTTCAGGAGATACTTGCATTCAGCAAACCAAAAATATTTGTTTTTCAGGCAGCTGTAGGCACAATTTGTATATTAAATATGTTTTTTTTTTTTTTTCAGAGACATTCCATATCTTGTAGTACCTGCATTTCTTTTTCTGTTTTTCTCTAATGCTTCCTACATAGCTTTTCTCTAACTAAAGAACAGCTCTGAATTTATTCGTGTTAAATTATTTAAATCTCTTTGAACATGTGACTTTGATACAATTTCAAATAAAAGTAAGCTACCTCCTTTAATCCCTTATTATACAAATTCATAATTTATTGGTAATAAATGAGAATTCTTTGACGCTAAAAACAGGCTCTCCATTACTGTGCATCGTAAAGTTCGCCGCTTTCTTTAACAGTAATTTTTTCTTACATTTTTCCTGTAAGAAAGTTGCTGGTGACCTTGATGAAGTCACTTTGCTTCACTGTGCTTTCATTGTGTGTTAACAAGGATACCTTTTTATTATAATCCTTGTAGTTATTGAAAAAATCTAAGTCAAATTGTATGCATTCCCCTTCAATACAAACATGATATTCCATGTTGTTATCAGCGTTTTCAGGATTCAACCTGGGGCAAAAGAAGGGTTGCAATGAATTCCTTGTCACAACATTGCTGTCTGTTTGGGGATTTGTGTCAGCTTCATGGTCCAAAATGGCAGATGCTCATTGCAACAGGAATGTGGTTCAGCCAGGTCCCCTGTGTCCTCCCATGTAAAATCAGCTTTGATTTATCTGAATGAACCGTAGTAATGCTTACAAATGCAGTATAGACATTATTTTTATATAGCTGATAAAAAATATATTTTTAAAAGTATAGTTAAGAACATATTCGGAACAGTGTTTTAGCTTATTTTGGAAAGGTTATCAAATTTCCCAGCATTGGTTATTTCTTATGGAATATGGTCTTACAAACTTGTCAATTCTAGAAACACAGATATGCATAAAGTAGTGAAGAAAATCTATTCAGTCTTTACAATTCAACTTACAGTGATGATTTGCTAAGCATTGTTATGACAAACCGTTGACGTGTTATCTGTAGGAGAGAAAGGAAATATTGAATAAAATCAGTCAGAAGGATGTTTTTTAAAAATGTGATTGGTTAAGACAAAAAAATGTGAGAATAAGTCTCTTGAAGGAAACAACCATGAGGACAAATTAACAGAAGTCTGTGGTCCCTTCAGGTGTTTGGCCATGTTTGGACTCCGTGCAGCAATATTGTCTTAGCATCCTGAAGTTTTTTTTGTAACCTGTATCCATGAGGGACTACTTGGAAACCATGTGCCTTTGCATTCTTTCCACACAGTGAACAGAGCTCTGGTTTCATCTTAATCCCTCTCATCTCTTGACCAGATCAGAGCTTTTATTCTTCATGTTCTTGAAGTCTGCTGTAGTCCACTGTTCTTTGTAGCACATTCGTGATTCTGCATTAGCTATCTGCTTTACCTTCTCAGCCTTGCACATTTCTTTTCCTATCTTTTCCTTTAAACCAAACTGAATTCCTAGCTTCATACACATGCCTTTGATGTTGTGTGACTCTTTGAAGCCTGCCCAAACCTGCTCCATTTTCTTTGAAGGAATCAGGGAAACTAATGTTGTCTCGACCCTTCTCTTAACTCTGTCATGCCATCTTTGGAACAGAACATGAAGAGATGCTGGCATCTGAGCCACTTCAAAAGCCACAAAAGCATCCTCACTTAAGTTACTGGCATGTGGAAAAAAGAAACATGGCATGAGGTATTAAACTTAGCTTTCTTTACTACCAGTGCACCCTTGTAGTTCTTCTTTGAGCACAAAATTCCTTAGAAGGAAATTTCATAAGAAAAACCCACTGGGTACAAGTGAATTTCCCCCTGCACGGGTACACAAATATTTATCATTTTTAGATCAGTGTGCATGGTCTACAAATTCTGTAGTGCTGATTCGCAAAGTACCCTGGCATCCTCGTGCAGGCTCCCTAGTTGCTTACAGGGATGCTTATGTTCAGTCCTCAGCTGCTTAATCATTTTAACACATTCGAAGTAGAAATGGAGTTGAGGGGATGATTCCCTATTACTTTTCCTCTCCTCTAACTGTTCATCTTCTTGAAGTACAGCAGACTGTCATTGCCAAGGTCCCTGTGCATCCCAGATCTCAAGTCTGGGAAAATCAAAGAGGAATTTGTTTCTCCTTAAGCTTTCTTTGGAATCATCTCACTTAGTAGTGGATATTCTCTACAATTTATTTTTCCTTTACAGGTAACATCATTACTGTGAAGATACTCATTTACTGAAATATTCATGCTCTCCTGGACCCTGCATGGGTCATTTGGTAAAGCCCAGATTCGTGGGGTGATCTACCTAGAAGAATAGATAGATGAGGCCAGGAGAAGATGCATGCATTTTCTTTCTTCATTGTCTACAGTAAGCTCCAGAAGGAATTAAGTTAGACCCATTTCTTTTAGAGGATATAAAGAAACTGAGGTTTACTAATGTAATTTTCCATTGTTCATCAATTTTACATTGAAAGTGGGTTTGCTAATATTGTAAATAAGAGTAATGATTTCAGATAAGTTCTTTTTGAATCTCATCCTACCAGATTTTAGGAAACACCTTGAGTTTTTCCTGCGTTAAGGTAAACCTGTGTCTGAAGAAGGACACCACGTCAGGGTGCTTTTGCTGCCTTTGACAGCATGGTGTGATCAATAGTGGCAGCAGTTGCCCTTCAAAGATACTTGTCCCCTGGCAGCTACACTATCAGTGCTGCAAACCATGGCTTCAATTAAAAACAAACAAAAAAAAATAAAAAAAATAAAAATCATAAAAGTACAGTGAAGGGAAGCTCTTATGGCAGCCACCATTATATTCTTTTTTTCAAGTGTTTTTCAGGTTTTCAGTTTGCCTGTCAAAATGCCACCACCTGTGGAAGACTTTGCATACCATACTCTACAGCTACACAGTCAAGTTTCTGGACATGCCATCTTTTAGCTCTCTGAGACTTTTCTCACAGTATTCACCTCAGTACACATGCGATTGTGGTTGCATTTACAGACCATAGAACAAAGACCCTTAAGAGATGAAAGGAGTTTTATGACTACCCTATCTGTATTCACAAAAAGTATTTCATGCTGAATTCTTGTTTCATATTTAAGAATCTAAATGCTTACACTGTTCACTATTCCCCTTGCTTCCACAAGGGAGGTTGGTTTGCAACTCTTGCGCTCTGCAGGAACTTCCATAGCTCAGTTTTCACATCAGAAATACCTGCAAATCTTGCTAGGCTACTATTAGTTGGCCTATTGTCAGAAACGAACAATTCATGTCCTTTATCTTCTTGTGTGACAGCCTTTTGAATCTTTTGAATCCTCTCTTCTGCATTTATCTGTGAAAACAGCCTGTATGATCTCTCTCCTCTGCAACAAGTATAGCTGAGATTCAAGTTCTTACAGTTAATTCCTTTGCACTGTTTTCCATAAGGACAAGTGGTAGGATCCATCTAAAGCCTTAACCAAAAGAGAATTTTGACTTTCATGTATTGAAGGAAGTTAACTTGCCTGTCATCTTTCATAAACTTCACACTTCTTCTCTGGAAACAAATCTCCAAAAATTAGATGTTATAATGAGGACATGACCTTACAGGAACAGTCTTTTTTCATCAGAAGCTGAAAGACCCAAGGAACTGCCAGTTTCCTCTCAAAGACATCTGGTGTGTAAAAGAACACCATCAAAATCACTAAATCTTTTTTTTCTTATGAAAGGTCCACTTGGCTGCAATTCAAGCAGAAAGAGTGGCTTTCCCATGAACTTCCTAGTATTTGACATTTGTTGTACAGCCACCTGGAGCTCCTTTTAAACTTTTGCTAAATGTTATGCACTTCCTGAAGTGTCTAGGAAAATTACAGACCTTGAGAACAACTCTGAGTCTTTACTTAACTAGACAGTGTAAAGAATTCCTCCAGTTCATTGCAAAAGATACAACTTGGAATCATCACCATGTAAGTTTACAGAAGTTTGGTCAGCCCACAGAAAGATGAATTACTGACCTGAAACTGATACTGTTCAAGATGATTGTATGCATATTCAAAATTCTGTCATATGACTGTCCATCTCAAAGTCTTATCTAACTTCTCAGCTGCATCATCATATAGAAACTGAGGATTAGGAACATAGTCTGCTTCTTTTTATTACTTTGTGGGTAGCTCATAGGGGAAATTGAAATTGTCCGAGGAAATTGCGAAAGTAGAAACCGTTGGGTCTACCAATGCTATTGTAAATCACAGCATGAACTGATGTGTAGATTGCCTCTTCAGAAAAGATTGCAACTTGACCTGTCTTTAAATTGTATTAAATATTCCTTTGTATCAATGCTGTATAGTTGTTGCTAGGATTTTGTATCTTCAGGATAATGCTCTCTTATTTTACTTCCAGTAAAGGTATCAAGAAAGATTTATTACCTCTTTGTCCATAGAACAGGCACAAATACTTCACTGAGAATGTGCTCAGCCTTCTATCTTTCCATGGTATAGGTCAATTTGCAGTCCTCAAAATATCCAGGAAAAAAAAAAAGTAAAAGTAAAAGGTCTGGTGTGTTTTCTCATTAGGTAAGCATTTGACGGTGGCCTGGCACCTTAAGTAAGAGGAGATATATTAGATATGTTTACATCCTATCCCTAAGTTTCTTCCCCATCAACAGTCCTCAAAGCAGATAAATGTATTTTATTTATTTCATTTTAATGGTTATACTGATTAATAGATCAGTTTTAAACAGCAAGCTGGAATAGCTCCGTAGTTCATAATCCAAGGGTCTGCTTCCAACATGTATTTTGACCATCAGATACTTCAGAGGAATGTGTAAGACTGACAAAATCAAAGTAAACCTCACAGAAAAGTTTCTAATTCCCAGTAGTAGTGTTTATATGTTAAAGCATGTAAAGATGGGTTTCAATTTATTTTTTATTATTATTTTATTTTTTTATTTTTATTTTGGAAGGCAAGTAAGGGTTGATCCTGCTTGGCAGGGGGGGTTTAGACTAGATGATCTTCAGAGGTCCCTTCCAACTTCGTCTGTTCTGTGATTCTGTGGTTGCATTGTTTTTTCTAAACAAAAAGCTACTTAAACTTACAGTAGTTCCCCCTTGACAAAGGGAAAAATCCCATTAGGAGAGTATTATCCACTGCAGACCCCACTGCACTTTACTGATCAGTGTAGTAGATGTGATTAGTCAATTAGTATTGTAAAAGTTGCAACTAATTCCACCATTAATATCGAGCCAGTGAGAATTTCAGTGGAGGAATTAAATTCTCAGTTAATTCTGTCCAGGACCCATCTATTTTGTGCTGCTTGTGCAGGTTAGTATGAACAGCTTGGTGTAATCTGAGAATGTAATGTACTGTAGAAGTTACTCTTGGCTATCATCATCTTTTGTAGCTCTTCTAAATTGCCCCATGTGTGAGAATCATAGGTTAATAATAATGCACACGAGAAAGTTCGACAGGTTATAAGTGTTAAAATTAAGCACTGTAAGTACTGCATGTGTAACCAAGTGTCTCTTATGTCTTTGGACTGAAAGAGTAAATAGGTGTGTCTGATTTTTTTTATTTGCATTCCTTATTTTGTATTCTTTGATAACGTCCTGTCATTTGTCTCAGCACTAAATCTAGCATTGTTCCTATTTCAGTGGTTTTGGTCTCTCTAGTTTTGTTACCTGTATCTTAAATATTTTCTTTTTCTGAGCTCAGATTTCAGAATGGAGCAAAATTTCAGATGGCAACACACCATTATTTCTAAATATTTATTTACTCATTTTATATACTGGTTTGGCTATCAGTGCTTAATTGAAGATACTTGAGTGGGGACTTTTTTTTAAGTTAAAGTTTTGCACTTTGCAGTGAGTCGTTCAAAGTTTTTTTTTCACTTCGATTAATTAGCAGATTTTTTTCACAGCTTACTTTAATTTGCCATATTATATTTACTGACATAGGTTTGTTGTAGAAATTTTCAAAATTTATCTGCATCTTTGCATCTTCTCTGGCTGCAGTATAAACAGTTGTGTAAAAATCTAAGGCATCTTGTGGTTTGCCAGTATATTTTTATAGGACTTGAAGACCTGATCTCTCAGAGTTCAAAACACCTGTTTTAACCAAATTTCCCTATAGTGAAAGACAAAATGGTGCCTAATGCTTTTTCAAATCAACAAAGTGTACCCAGGTTATTCTACTGGTTATATCATTCTTCATCCATCAGAGGCAAATTTCTTTTCATACCCAAGTCTGACAATCTAAAGAGATTAGAAACACATCATAGAAAGCAGATTTACCATATTACTTCAAAGCATTAGTCTGTCTTTACTTGTGTTACGCTTCCACTTGTAAATGCCAGTGCATCATTGTTTGTCCATCTCCTCATCAAAGATGGCTCCTTGTCAGAATAATTTAGTGCCATCTGTGGATTTATGACTTCTGCTATCTTCAACAGGATGCCCCAAAAATTCATGGTGTGTTTAGTTTTTCCCTGTCAGATGGTTGATTCGTATTTTAGGGCTTAGAGAAATAGTGCTTTATAGCTCCCCAAATGTTATATGTTAATGCAAAATCATGATATTTTTACAGTGAATGGGGCTCTTATGAATACTTAGTAATACCCATAGCATTAATTGGTGGCATGTTATGTTTACACAAAGTAAATATAAATGGGACATTGAAAACTGATAATTTTTAAGTCAGTGATTGCTACTTCTTTGCTCTTCAAAGTTAGTCAAATGCTGAATGCAGTGAAGTTGGAGGAGAAAATTTTAACAAGAGAAAATATCCATTGTTTTCAAGAATTACAATGGTATGTCAGTCATCACTTGCAGACGCATTTTACAGATGTCTCCCAAAGGTGAAATCACCCATGATTATATCCTCATTAATATAGGGTTAAATTTTAGTTTTCTAAGTTAAAACTTTAAGTAATTCTTTATGCTTATTTGTGTAGGCTTCATAGATTTGGATTCCCAGTTCCTAGTTACTAAATGGAAATCTTCAGCTTTTCATTCAATTCAATTCATTCATACAATTCATTCAATTGTAATGATTGTCTCCTTTTTCCTTTTTTTTTTTTTTTTTTGTGTGTGTGTGCTCTAGTAGATCCATGACAACTCTGGAAAATTTTAATTGTCTTTATTATGCTAACTTTCTGACTTACAAGAAAACAAATTATAAATTCCCCTTGGAATTGCCAAAAGTGATGACCTTGCTTCAATGTGTTCAATGCTAAATATCCCTCCAAATTTTTATTTGTCTCTGACTTCAGTCAAGAACAATGCCTCTGCTACAGTCAGAAGTCATCCATGCATTATTACAAATATAAGAAAGTGCTGATTTTTTTTTCCTCGTCATGTTAATGCTTTTATTCAAAGATGGTAAAACGTTCTTTCTTCTGGCTTACGTGCAAAGAGCAAGAATTCCTTTAATATTTAAACTTTTGACATTACCATGCTTTCACTGGGAAAGTAAGTAAAGCCTTCTGCATATATCTATTCATTTTCTTGGAGATCATAAATAGCTTCTGTATGACTTGACAGCTTGGATGTTCCCGCCTGAATTAGGTTCAGGCCATTTGTTGGGTAGCAAGGGGAAACTCATATGACAGATGCCTACACTGGCAAACCTAGAAGAGTTCTAACAGCACAGTAGTTACTCTTCAGGATTTATTCCTCTGTTAACAAAAGCCCATTTCCCACTAGATAATTAAATTAATGTTAGTTTATTAGTTCTAAAGTAGTTCTAAATAATTAGTTCTAGAGTTATTTTTAGGTAAGGTGTAATATAAAAGTTGACAAAAAAAAATGTTTTAAAATACTTCTGAACAAGTATTTTAAAATGTCCTTAGATTTATGTATTTGAAAAAATGTTCCTGTAATTTTATGACCACTTAGTCAAAAGTGCAATATAACAAAGCATGAAGATGTACTTAGTGACTACTTACTGATACGAAATTGTATTTCTGTTACTGTCCATAGCTTCAGAAAGTTCTTTCCAACAAAACATGTAACCCTAATCTCAATCTGTAAAAATAACTTTTCTGAACTGCCTCCAAAAGTGAATATGTATATCAAACAACAAAAGGCATTTAATAGAAAATAAATGTGATCTTAGTTGTAACTGACCTTTGAGAGTTTGACATTGTCCACATCAAATGTTGTTTCTCAGTTAAAATGAAAATGAAAACATTTAAAAATAAACTTGTAAGAAAAAATGCAAATGCATATGCCAAATCCTTATATGCTTATTTTGGGGGGAATAGAAGATAATTGATATAATATGCTCATAATTCCTACTGTTATACAGTTGGATGACGGAACTAATATATGCACTTCCCTGTATGGATTCCTATCTGCCAGGGTGTCTCCCAGAATGATGTTCCTGTACCTACAGCTGCAGCACTCCCTGACTCCATTATTGACATGCTGGAGGCCAGTCTGTTTTGATACTAGAAGCTGTCTGGTATAGGAACAGGCAGTGAAAGAGGCTGTGTCACTGAAGCATCTTAAACTTTAAAAAGAGAAGTGTAGCCAAGGTCAGATGAGTAGTTTGGGAAATACCAGGCTGCCTGTGAAACACAGAGAGGTAAGGTTCAGCAAGGAAAGGAACAAAGCCGTAAGGTTTGCCTATCTTAATTCATAACAAAACTGTACATCTATCTTCTTCCTTAGACATTGTAAGTAGATAACTGGTTAGCTATCAAAAGTCTATGCAATTATTTGCCTAAATAAGATTTTTGACACCTAATTTTAGTTTCGATAACACTAACCGTAGGTTCCCCGAAGACAAAAAAGTTTAATGGCAGTCCTTAAAATTTTAAATTGAAATGCATTTGCTTTTCTTTGTAATATAAAATGATACAAAAAGCATATAGGTTTAATTTTTGAATCCTCAGCACAAAAGTAACAGCAAAGTCATGGTGTTCTGTTATGCCGCAGTGTCATTTATCCATACTTGACCGAAGGGTCTGCCTCATGCTTTACCTTTTTAGATTAACTTCGAGCTAGAGGTCCAGGAACTACTAATATTACATAACGTATATTGTAGTGCATTCACCTCAGTGGTATGTAGAAACTCATCTGTCCTGTACTCACTTTCTGACTATGTTGATCCTAGTGCAAATGAAAAAGCTGCTGCATATTTTTTTTCCCTATGAATTGATGATATCTTCCCCAGCAGCAGGAAATCTCTGTCCCTAAGTTTTCAATGAATAGGCAGATTGCACATGTATATTTTTTTTCGGTAGCACCAGCCTATCCACTCATCTTTCACACTGGATCTTCTTTGGGGCACACAGAAAACAGGACAAAGGAGAGTTCTTCTTTTCCGTGCCACACATCCTAAAGTTGTGATGTCAGACCCTACTAGGAACAATCTTAAAAGAGCATTCTTTCATCTTTTCTCTATTGTTTTACAACTGTCTGTTTATTTATTCCAAATATTATCTAGTTGTTTGTTTATGAGAGGGTGGTGTTGGAATAAGGTATTTTTTCAATAGCTTCTGATGCATATCAAAGCCTCCAGCATGTTGTCTTGCATCTCCTGCCTCACCTCCTATCCTTCTTCTGTGCCACCTTGTTTTGTCACTCTGTTTACCAGAAGCTCATTGTCTAAGGACATTCATGGGAGCAGAAATAAGTGATTTTTTATCAGCAGGTTTGATGAGCTATTTCAACAATGTTCAGAAGAACTGATGAGGCTTGTATTTGCTGTCCTCAAGCACGGAACATTTATGTACACGCAGTAGAAACCCATGCTGACCATGTGTAGGTAGCATCAAAAAGAGTGAAGGAGAAGTGAAAGGTATTTGTATTGTTCTTCTGTTGCCATTTTAAATGATTAAATATGTTTTTTTGTTTTTTTGTTTTTGTTTTTTTTTTTCAGACAATATAGTAGAGTTTTAGCTGTTGCTGCTTTCAGACATAAACATTCAGGTAGAAAGCAACATGGGATCAATTTGAGACAGTCAACATGAAACCACAGAAAATTTTCAACAGGTTGGCAGTCCTTATGCCTGAGTAAAACCTAAAGCTCTGGTCTGATGCAATCTGGAAAATGAAGCGTTTGAGGCTTTTTTAAACAAGAAGGTGAAACTGAAGGTTTCATTTCATTTGAATAAAAAGGTTTTTGTAGCTCAGTAAATCAATCAGTTGCACATATTTTTGTCCTTCTCTCCCCCTCAACCCCCCCGTGATTTTACTTCATTCGTACTTCATTACTTCATACCTTTGTAAATAGCAATAGATGCAGCCAAATAATCACACTTAAAATCACACTTAATTCCATACTGTTTGGCACAACTGCCCTTCCTTGTTGTGAAGAGAAGTAGTGGAATTTTCCCTCCAAATTAGAAATTTTGCCGCCAGATGAGTAGTAGTAATATACTTTATAGTGCGTTAAGGGGAAGTACATTTATACCTTTCTATGGCATACTTTGCTTGTGAATTAATGGAATGTCAGTTTTCCAGCCTTTGCTATAGTTTAAGTTATTTTTTAAAAAGTGTGTTACAAAACAGCAGAATTTGGCTTTTAATAATAGAAACTGTGTATACGTGTCTGTTTTTTGCTGGCTAGATGCAATCTAAGCATTCCCTTGAGTTTTCTGTGTTGCCTTCATGTAGGAACAAATGCAGTTCTTTAGTTTTTAGCTATAGCATCATTTTTCCAGTATCCATTTGTATTTAAATATATTGAATGTTACTTTTTATCTTTTAAGGCACTTTGTTTTTAGTTGTGGCAATTCGGTGTCAAGTATTTTAGAGACAAGACTAAGAAATGCATTTTTATATGGGGTGTGTGTATGTGTGTGTGTGGTAATTTCAGTCTTGGAATTAGGAAGTATTGCCCCTGTATATGAATGCTAGGTACAACCATGCAATGTATCCAGTCAAAAATGCAAAATAATCCCAAAATAATGAAAACAGTAGCCAGTAGACATAGCCTTACATCATGTGTTTTTTATATTCATAATAAAAATATATCATATTTTTTTACATGCCTGCTTTGTGCATTTTGCCTTTTGAAAATCAAAACAGGTTATTGGCTGGTATCTTTCTGGCAAGCCTGCATTTTCTCTAGCAGAAACTTATACAAATTTCAGTAGGTCAGCTTGAAAGATGGGAAAACCATCAGCCTAATAACCAATAGAAAATCTAGGCTAGATCAAATAGAACAAAATGTCTGCTGGACTTCACTTTGATTTCAGTGTTCAGTCAGAATAAAAAGGTGAAATAATTGCCTCATTGAGGCAACTTGCAAAACCCTGAGATTTTCAAGTGCCTGGAGTTTGTTTCAGGTGAGTAATTAAACTGTTATCCTTGAACTGAGAAATAAAAGCTGAAAAGAAAGTATTTCTTTGCAAAGTTCATTATTCTTGTTTATATGTGGAAAGCAGGTGGCCAACTTTGCTTGCCAGTTTGCAAGTTCCAGCTTCAGTCTCATACAGTGGAGGGGTTTCATGCAGGAATCTTCCTGCATTTGGGTGTGTATTGTGCTTGGCTGGAGGGACACGTGTTTTCACACCAGGGCAGTTGGGAATTGGAGGTTGTATAGTTCAGAACTGTGAGATACATATCTTCAAAATGGATAATTTACTTGAGTAATAAAATGGTCTTTCAAATCATTTCACAGTTAGAGAGAAATCCCACGGATGGCAAATGCAGCAGGGTCTTGCTAAAAGGGAAAGAAGCCCAATTCATATGCAGGCTCTGAGGTAATGTAGATCCCTGCACGTCTACAAAATAACATATTCAGGAGCCTTCTAGATTTCAGAGACTCCATAGGAAAAGATAAACTGAGCTGTTCTGAGGTATTTTGAACCACAAGAAATTTTCTATCACTTCTTCAAAAAAGCATTCCCTGGTTTTGACCTGGTTTAATTTTGTTAGCTTTAGTTCTCCTGGGCATCCGTGCTTCATCCCTTGAGTTTAATTTTATGTGACAAGTTGGGGTCTTAATATTTGTTAATTAACAGTTCATTCTCTCATCAAAACTGCAGAGCTCCCAGATGATTGGCTAGTATGTCCCTAAAGTTGTACTACACATAATTGTTGCACCTGTTACAGTGTCACGGGGCCCTGCAAGTCCATGGGATTTAGATCATTTTGACGCTCAATATATTAGTGCTTTGTTTTTCTCTCTGTTTAATAAATTCTTAGCCTTGATGTTCTGTAAGTGATTCTTCTGCATCTCAGTTGTCATATGCCAGCATCAATTTTCTGCTGAAGCTAACTGAATTGTTACAGGGGTAAAGAAGTCTATCGTCATTAATTAATAAATGAATTCATGCTGTAGGTTTTTTATTCAACTTTTTGTTGATGGTGAAGATGGCCTTCGTTTATTAATGCTATGTTGATCAATCTAAGGAATGCATTTTTTAGATAATAATGGTAAGATTATAAAAAATATTTATTCTTTCTACATGTGTATGTGCAAGATTTCTATTTTCAATTACAGAAACGTAGTTCAAGAAATGCAATTATATTGTCTCAAGTTACGTAGAAACATTTTTGATGTGACTATCCAGACTAAGCATTGTAAATGAGTGAGGGCCTTATTTGAATTTGCAAATGAGACATCTCAAGAAGATTTTAATGGCAGCTTATAATTTAATTAACAATTTACGAGGACTGCATAGATTCATGACGTGTTAGCAGTCAGATTTTTAACCAACTTCATTTAGAAGCACCCAGAGAAAATAAAAAACAAAAAGCAAAACCAGCCAAACAAAAAAAATAGATCCTTGGGAGAAAGATGTTCTTTGCTTCCTACCAAATTGTAGCAAAGGTTATGTTTCACTCTTTTTATGTGCAGAATGATGCTTCCATCTTTGGTCCAACACATCCCTTTGTAGATGAGCTCCTTTTACCCTATTTCCTAGAACCAATGTTTTCTACAGTCCAGAGTTCCTTGATCCATCTGAGAAAAGGGTGGGAACTAATTTTTACTAGCTAGCAGAAAGCTAGCAGTTCATTTTTTTTTTTTCTCAAAAAATGAAGCTAAGTAAATTTTTTTGAGACCAGAAGTTGTTCTAAATGCTTACTGCTGCAATATCTATTCATTGCTATCACTGCAGCCACTGTTACCAGACAGTGAGATGCATATCATTAAATTTGAGAAGTGTGTGATTCAGAATTTTTGGCTCGCTAAGTGTTTCTAACAAACAAACCACAATAAAAGTAAGATGATATAGTAGCAGCATATCTGAAATTCACAAGAGGTGCATCATATTCTGAAGCAGCTGTCATTTCAAAAAAAAAAAAAAAGAATTTCTTAAGGGTGATTTTTTTTCAAGATTTTTCATTGATGAAAACCCAACTCTTAAAACTGCAGGCAGTAGGATGCCTTAGGCAGCCAAGCATATCAAAATATGGTGCATGGAGTGACTTTTACTACTCTTGCTATTTAAAGACCTATTTTCATGAGCTTATTAACTACTAGTGATCCCAAAGGAAAAATACAATTAAAACTTAATCATACCAAAAGCTGAGGTTCTTCTGATTCAGCGAACTTGTAATCTTTGATATTTAGTACTTTACTTGTAAATGTCTTAGTACTAAGAATGCAAGATGTATACATTAGCTTACATTGTCAAGAATGCTGCTCGTCCAAACTCGCGTGGCATGTTTTGCCCTTTTTGAGTATGTTTCATTCTATCTTCTCTATGTGTCTGTAAGGCTTCCAGGAATTCTGATTGCCAGTATCATAGTTATTATTTTATTTTTACATCTGAGCAGATGTTATGCCTTTTAAAAATCATATTACACAACCTCCTCATACACACTCCCATTCTCCTCACAAGACTTGTACAGTAAATATAAGAAGAATATGAGCAGCTTTTAAAGAGAGTTTTTGCATACAGATGTACAGATAACTGATTTTTGATGGTTGTTTTATCTTCCAATTTGAAAACTAAATGAAAATAATTTGAGACAGATCTTTGTAAATATTTAATCTGTGATTGAAATCCGGAGCAGTCAAAAATGTTTATTTTGAAGAAATTAGGTTTTTCATTTAAAAATATAGAAGTCAAATGCACCAACTGGGAGAAATGCCATAGTTTAATCAGTGCAATGTGAGCTTTGTCATTAATTTTTTAATATTTTTTTCATTCAAAGATTTTGCAGAAAGGTATTTCACATATCTCCTCTGTGGTATGACTACTTTGTAGAATGACAGTAACCAAACAAGAGCTGTGCAACATTTTTCTCGATGATATTTTGGTCACAGGATATGGATCCCCTTTTCCTATGTTGGCTTTTTCCAGCCAACCTCTGAAGAGAACCTTGGGCAAATCCTGCTCAAGCTGTTGCCAGTAGAATTATTAATAATAATCATCATCACCATCATCATGCAATGCAGTCTTCAAATGAATAACACTGTATTTCAGTTCTCTTAGATGCAGTCCAGAATTTTGTTGCCTCTTGGCTTAACTGAAAAATTTTGGTGGTCACACCATTCTAATTTGAACCTTTGAACTTCTGACTAATTGTTATAGAATCAGGTAATTATCGAATTGTCACTTATGCCTGCTTAAATTAAGGAAGAGTTCTTATTTCAAATACAAAAGCCTTTTTTACAGTAATTGGCAGTTTTTGACAACTGCAATAGGAATATATTTGAGATCTCATATTACTTTCTCTACCACTTTTCTGTAAATTCCAGTCTGTTGATTTCACACAACTCAGGTTTCTGTATTCAGCAGCAATAATGAGCGAGCATAGCTAATCTTCTTCGGAATCAAAACATCTTCTTCATAAAGGTGGTTTATAAAATAAAATTCTGTTCTGTTTCCAGGGTACAAAAGATTTGTGCCTGTTCACAAAACCAAAATTCCAGAAATAAAGATGGATTTTCCTTGTCAACTGAGCCATGAGCTTTTTAAAAACTGGAATTTATAACTCTTCTCAAAGCAGTTATAAAGGAAAAAGAGTAGTTCAAAGAAAAAAAAACAAAAACACAACACTTTATTACTATTTTTCGTAGTGGGGGTTTAGAATAGCATCTTTACTAGCCACACTCTAGGAAGAAATACAATTAAAAGACTCAGAGAGAGTCTTTTACCTTTAGTAATTTTAATCAGTGATACATTTCCATAAACACATTTTTTCTGTAAACAATTTGCAAGGGAATGTATTTCACGCTGTTTTAACATGCTGAGACCAACTTTATTCTGATACATTCAGGTCTTTTAAAACAACTGAAATAGGACCCATTCTGTGCTTGCTGGAGGGCGCCATGTCACAAAGATTATAAAACTATAAACGACTGCATTCTCCCTATGACTGGCCTTGAGACATCTAAAATTACTTATTATTAGACAGTTTGCAAATAACTCTTTCATATCTTTCATCTCATTAAAGCTGTAGATTGCCAGTTACCATACAAGCAGTACCTACAGTTTATATTAAATAACTGTCTGATTTTTTTTTTCCACTGGTGTGACAACATGGTTCTTGAAAGTATTTTGGAAGTTAAATTTAAAACAGCTTCAACACATCCTCTGTGTGGTCTAGGATTTTTTTTTCAGGTATGATCACAGAGATCATGATGTTGAAGGTGTTCCAACAGACAAGGAAATTTGTTTTTCCCTAATTGGTAGGTTCATCCTCTCCAGCTAAATGAGAAGGGATGCTCTTATCTATAGAAAAGACCCTTCTGTCGATATTGATCTGATCTCTGTCAGAGAGATTTATAGCTATTCATCAAGGTATTTTATAACACAATTTCCTTGTAAAGCCATTTGATGCCTAGAAGCTCCATATAGTGGTAAAACATAGGAAGAAAATAAATAAAAATAATCCAGGGGAATTGTTCTTTCATTAAAGAAAGTGTACCCCTATGAAAAATTTCAGCTTTTGTTAAGGTAGAAAAGAGTGTCCTTCTGAACTGAAACGGAATTACCAGTTATTCTTAGCATTTAGACATTCAACTCTATATACGAGATTTGGCATCTGCAATTTCTACTGGGTCATATGCCCCCTAAACCTATCTACAAACCAGATACACTTTCATAAATGTATATGTAGTTAATTTCATGTTCATATTTCATATTCATATCAGCCACACCTGCTTTTCTATAATATTTGATTAAATCCTGAAGCACTGCTTTATTTTAATAGGTCTCACATAGCTTTTGCTCTGGCACTCAGAAACAGTATCTCCCAGACACACAAATGAATACAGAGAGCAAGAAGTGGGACTAAGCTGCTAAATCAGTTTGGTGTGACTTGAGACTTCTTTTAGGTATGAAGAACCCAGTGTCATTATATTATTAGCATTTTTCTGTTCTTAAATCAAATGAGCATCAGGGGCAGGGAGAGAAATTCTGGCAATAACAGGTTGCCAGATTGAATAGCCCAAGTGTGCGTATTAGCAGTATGCTTTCCATAGAACATGCTATGAGGAGTACTGTTTCCTGGGCTGCATTAACTTGCAATGCAAGTGAAATGTGCTAATGGTTGTCACTGTTTGCTCCTTTACCAAGAAACTTGAACGTCTCTTCTTATTTGAAGGTATTTGAACAGGATCTTTTTGTCTCCAATTTATGTTTAGCGTAAGTGTCCCATGGCTTCTAATTACTAGAATTTGCATCCCTTAATTTATTTTTACCTGCTAAAGATCACAATTCTGTGTTTGAAACTGATTTTTACTTTGTTTATTAATTTTAGGTTTTAAAATAAAAGTATCTTTATAGTCTCTTTACATCTGAGCAGCTACTCTGAGCCTACAATGCTTGTTCATATTGTTCATATTTTTAGCATATTATCTGCCCCCTTTTCATCACTAAGGTGATAAAACAAGCTTTAGTTTCATTGTGTTATCCTTTTTGTCTTCAATATTATATATCAACTTAGTTGGGTTAGATATGCAAAAGACTGGTTAAAACTGAACTTAAAATAATGGACAAGCAGTGACATTCCTGTCTCCTTGTTGCACCTACAAGGGCTGGAGGCAGGTCACCTCTCCAAAGCAAGCATTTTCTCTTCTGTGTTTTCTGTTCTTTATCCCTTCCTTCTGATCTATTTACTACCTTGTTTTCCCAAGTTTACCGAACGATATTTTGGATCTTTCTTGGTTTCTGATGGTCCTCAGCTACAAAACATCTTTTTGCCTGAAAAACAACATTTTATGAAACTCAAACTCCCTTTCTGTTGTGGCTTCATTTAGGCTGTGGAGATATTCTATTAGTTTTAATGTTTTTCTTTTATTCTGGCTTCCGCTAAACTATCAGCACAGTGTTTCATCTGTCTTCTTCTGTTTTGTGTCATGAAAGCGCTATAGACAAATGAGCAGATGCCCTGCCTTTTCCATCAAATCCACCTGCATGTCCTTGTGTTGCCACTAAGGATATCACGTGTCACTCCATGTATGTGTGTGCAGCCATAAGTGTTTAAATACAAATGCATATATATATATATATACACACATATATATATTCACACACACAAGAAGTGTTCTTGAGAATCTGTGGTTTTTCTGTAGCAGTGTAGCAAGTGGATCAGGGAATGTTTTGTAATGAGGGAGAAACAGCAAACAAGTACTTTTTAAACTAACAGTGATTATTTTCTATACTTTTTCTGTAACCATCTATACAAATATCCAGAATATAAAAAAAATGAGAAGTTCTTCCATAGTTAGTATGTTCTGTAAGTCAATCTGGCAAAGCCTCTTGCTTTGACAGAATGTTACGTCCTATGTGTTTTTTGCTAGATTTTTGTTGTTGTTGTTGTTTATGTATATATTTATTTCATTATATTAAAATACTTTAATTATGTCATCTATCAGGTTTGACTTTCTGCCTTGCATTTTGTCTGTCTGGTGCTACCTACACAATCAATGTACACAATCAATGTGTACATATTAGCATAATATTGCACATATACTTTGTAAAGCAGTGTGGGAATAAATGATAGAGCAAAATT
Organism: Anas acuta; assembly: GCF_963932015.1. Lineage (NCBI taxonomy): Eukaryota > Metazoa > Chordata > Aves > Anseriformes > Anatidae > Anas > Anas acuta. Next base: position 54,724,774 of record NC_088982.1, read on the forward strand.
TAAGATGAAGGAAGATGAAGAAATGCCATAGTGTCACACTGGTTAGTGTCTTCTGGTTAGTTCCGTGTTCCTGTATACAAAAAGCACGGGCAGCAGCAAGGGATATTTCTACTGATTTCAGTCCATTGCTGTGTTTGGTCAACAGCAGAGGAGATACAGTAAGTAACAGCAGGCAGCCAGAAAATAACTTGGAAATCAAATTTTTATATGACTTTTTTACTGAATTAGCAACTTGGCTATTGCCAGGGAACTGACTAGGATCCACCAGGGCACAAGCTGTTTCACTTCAAAGCAACCTGATGGGAATGATATCTTTGGTTCCGCTACTGGCTGTGACCTCGTGTCCCAGCGGGCGGCTCTGTTCTGTGTGACTGACTTCCTCCCTCTCCCTTTGTGCACGTGTGCATAGTTAGCGATTCTGTCTAGTAGACCAACCAAGTAAACATTGTTTGCCTTTGGGGAACAGAAATATGACAATGGTAGTGGACTGCAGTTGCTCCCTGTCACTGTGTTTGGTGGTGTTTTTTTTTTCTTTTTTTTTCCCCCCCCTTTTATTTCCTGTTTTGTTTTGTTTTGCTGCCCAAGGTTCTGTTTTGTTTGATAGAGGAAACATTTTTTGCTTGGAATAAGGTGTAATAACAGTTATAAAACTTGCATTAATGATCTATTTTAATTAGGATCAACGTTATAAAATTCAGATTTAAAAACAGTAGAGGTGGTGTGTGTTCCTACATTTTTTCAACTTACTTATTGAATTGTTGCATTTTCACGTTTAATAAAGTGTAGACCCTGACAGAAGAACCTTGGAAGAATGTTTTCCTATTCACGAACACTTAAGTAACTCCAGTGAAGTTGGGAGAAGTGAATACTTTGTTTTTTGGTTTTTTCCCCCACTTGTCATAGTTTGCCATAAAACTCTTCTTCTGGTCCACATCCTTGTGATCTTAACTCTTAAGAAGCGCATGCAGCTGCTTTTGTTACTTGCAAATTCCACAGAAGTAGTATGTTTTGGGTTCAGACATGTACTAAAACTTTTGCTGTTCTGTAGTCTGTTAGGTAGAAAACATAAGACAAAATATAATTAATTCCTCAGAGCATACTTGACAATTAACATTTGTCTTTATCCTTAGTTAATGTAAACTGTCCTTCTGTTAACTTAGGCCTGAATTCTTTCCTCCTCTTGTTTCTCCACCTCTACTTGCTTACCACCACCCTCCTTAGATGGGACAGGAAGGGCAAAAAGGGCTAAAGTCAAGACACTTTTTTTGCTATTCTAATGTACCAGTCTTGTTTATTCCCCTAATGAAAAAATAATAATAATAATAATAAAATCTTCTCATTGTCCATGTTTGGATACCTCGCAGCAATTGTCAGGAGGTGAATATTATTATTTTATTTGCTTCTCCCCTTCTCCTTAAGATCTGCCAAGCAGTATTTCTTCTGAATGTCTAAATTCCTTCTCCTCCTTATATTAAGGCTTCTTGTCTCTCTGAAGGCTCCTTAATGTGTAGTCTTCCTACTAGATTCATAACAAGTCTTATTCTGTAAGCATCATCTAAAGACTAAATCTGTCTTCCCAAATGGGGAAGGTAGAAATGCAGTGTCTAATGAGAGTTTTTTCCCCTATCTGATCTCTTGATTTTGCTGTTCTTATTTTAGGTACTAAATCACAGCACAGTGATAAAGATTTCCCCTGAAATCGAAATCACTTATTCTACCTTAATTTTCTGTCATTTCATTCAGGGTCATTTCCTGTGGTCGTTATCTGTCTTACTTGCCTTCTGCTATTCTGTATGCATTTTAAAAAGATTTTCTTTTTCCCTGTAGCTTTCATGTGTTTTCTCAATGCATCACATTTCTGTAAATCAGTTCAATGCATTTTTACATTACTGTTCATCAAGTGAAAGCTTCTTTACTGTTAGGCCACTACTTGTATATTTGGGAAGGCCACCAAGAACTAAGATGTGATCAGTCTATGTTGCAAGGCAATACTACTATTCAAATAGTAGCTTTAAAAAACAGCCAGAAAAAATAGGTGTTTGGCCAATGCACATGTTCACTTATAGTATAAAATCATTATGTATATTATTTTGTGTATGAATACCAGAAGGGGGAAAAAAAAAAAAAGAAATGGAAAACTTTCCAAAGCACTACCTGTTTTTGACAAGAAAGTTCCTGTCAAACAGTATTTGATTATGTAAAGAAAGCTGTAGCTTGACTTGCTAAGATAAGAAATGTCAATTTGCTTGGCTCCTGGCTCTTGCTGGCTCTTTATTATTCATGTTAACTATATTATAAATAGTATTTAAATCATATGCAATGCACATTAAGACAAGAACAATTTTTTTTGTAAGTGTATGTGCACATATTGACACACAGAACTGGTACAGTGCACTGATAAAATATATAGACCTTTACCATATGCAGCTATAAAGTGTGCAGTTTGGCTGTTTAAATAAGTGTTCCTTTATAAACAGTTTTTAAATTGACAAACTCCTAAATTTTGGTGTGTTTTCCTTCTGTTTTTTATGTAATTAAAGCTGTGTGTGGTAGATGTTTTCCAATACCAGGGAGAGGGGAGTGTAACAAAAGGAATGACAAGAAATTTTGCACAACAGGTGCAATAAAGATGCAATACTTCTATATTACACATATGAACAGCTTATCAGTGGATTTTATGTTTGCTAAGTATGTGCAAATATGTTAGGAAATAGATGTGTCAGATGAACGTATGCAAACTAGAATATTTACCAAAAAATAAGTTAAAAAGTGCCAAAGTTGAAACAGTATAGAATAAGTAACAGAGACAGGTGATAAGTTCTATGCTCCCTAAAACTAAGTTTTGGTTGAAGGCATTAAGAAAATATAGGATTGTTTTTCATCCTTTTAAAGAAAATCTTTACAAGAAAAAAAAAAAAAAGTGATTCTGTTTGAAAATATGCAACTGGGGAAAAGGTTTATCTTTGTATTTGTTCTTGCTTTTTCCAACCAAAATTCTGAATTGGCTTTTCTAGTCACTTTATGACCCTTTCCTCTGAAGTTACATACTCAGAAAAGACATGCTAATATTTACCAATACCAGCACAATTAGAGTAAAAATAATGAACACCTCATTAGAGTTTGAATACTTTGAATGTTTTTTCCTAGTGACCTGTAAAAAAAAAAAAGAAAAAAAAAAGTTGATGTGAAACATGAATAGCCTTCTCTTTTCCCCATGACATTGAAGAAGAAGTTGTCCAGCAGGAATAAAAAATAAATTTGGATAAGATTGGAAGTAGCTTTGCTTATACACTGGTTGTGAGAGATATATTGATCATCTTGCTTCAGGATATAAAATAATTGCCATTAGAGATCGAGGAGGAGTTCTGTCACTCTCTCATGGTACAGCAGTCTACATACACTGCAAACTTGTGTGTCTTCTTAGGAGGTCCAGTTACAGGTCACTGCCTGAAGCAAGGTGACAACTGGAATTGATAGGCCATCATAACTTTCAATAATTTGCTCTATTTAGTGCAAAAGTATCATCCAGAATGAAGGAAACTCACAGTAATCTATTCATCAGTTTTTGTATTGGTATCATGTGAGTTCTTTAACCTTTTGAGAAAAATTATTTTTCTCCAATTGGTTTTTGGAATGCAAAGAGGGAAATAGAGCAATACAAAATAACAGAATATCACATATTATAAAAAACATGGAAATATGCCCAAATTGCTAAATGTAAATCTGTCCAAACCTCTGTGGATATATTCCCAGCACTTTTACTCAGAATTTGAATAGGAATAAAGCCAAGGGATTGGCTACAAAGAAAGCACATTATGCATGTATTCCCATTGTCTTTCCCATTAAAAAGAAAGCTTTCTTTTGTCTGTGTGGATACATACAGGTAAGGCAGCTTTACGTATGATCCTTGGCTTGAGAGAGAGAAAAAATTCATCTTCTCTATTTGTCTGAAAAGTAGATATTTCTACTTCGCTTTTGTTTCTCAGAATTTAGTCTTACATTGTATCTGCACTGAATTTCCCAACACCCAGGCAAATTGGTTCTTGTCTTCTAGTTGAGCTCTGTGGTAATTCCTAGTTCTCATAGTTAATGTCAGAAATATGATCTAGTATAAATCATAGCAATGTATAATACATACAACTTTTTATTTTAGTTGTAGATATTTTTGGAGACATTTATGATTCATTTTGTGAAGGCAAATCCTTTAGGAAATGTCAAGAAATTAATAGGAGCAATCTATAATAATGTTGTCTGTCAATACTATATTTCAATAGTTTAAAATCTAAATTGGGTAAATACAAAATTAGTGATGTGTCCAGTAAGTGTTTCTCATTTCCAAAAATATTCCCAACAATATCTGTTTAAGGCAGGTGATTTTGTGCTATATGTACAACTACCAGTTTTATATTCTGAAGGTGAAGTGGACTGAAATTTTATTATAAGCACAATTCTACTTTATTCAGAGAAAGTTATAGCTGTATTTGTCGAATTAATTTCTTCAGCATGATTGGTTTACTCAAGAAATTATAATAAACACCTTATAATTACTTCTGAATATTTCAGGTTAGCATGATGACTTGACTGCAGAAATTTTTTCAGTGATCATCTGTATATCTGCTTGAATGACCTTGAAGGCAAAATTTATTTCTTTATGTAATACCTAGTCGCTACTTATTATTAAAAAATACTGTTCCTGTCTCTTTGCTCCTCTGTAGCTTATTTCTTGGTAGTAAAGTTCAAAGGGTCACATGAAAATGAAGAATGGAATTAGGATTTTGATTGGATTTCATAAGAAGAAAGAAAATCAAGATGAACTTGATAATGTTTTTATACTACAGGATAGCAATTGCCAAAAAACACTGAGTCTATGCCATCACCCCTTCAATATTTGCACATATAACTATATATTAATGACATTAACTATATAAATAAGGAAACTCCTAAAGTCTAGCCTATTTGCTTACACTACCAATAAATCCTGTTTCTAGAATTTTGTGTTACGTGATCATTAACTCCACGTAGAGCAGTTATCAGTTGGCCTAGTGATTCTGTACATAGACGTCATTGTCATTTCCTCGAATATCTGCCCATGTGTAATGACAGTGGGTGTATTTTAGAATTCACTACTTGCTGTGGTCTTGAGTTTTGACAAGGAGCCACCGTTCTGTCATCTATGCATAGAACCACTGAAAAGTATCTGCTTTGTTCCCTTTTGCTATCACATATTCTTAAAATATTTTAGCAGTACTTCTGTATTATTCTTGCTCCAGACCGAGAAGTGGCTGAAACATAGCTGAAAAGGGCTGCTGTGCGTCTGAGCCAAAGAATAAATTTTCTGTTGCTAAAAGCAGGGGTTATATTCTTAATTGGTTTTCTTTTGTTTTGTTTGTGTCCCTGGTATCTACAGTTTTCTGGATCAATTGTGCATGGTGTCTAATGTGCTATTTTATATTCTTTTTCTTGTGCCTGCTGGTTCATAACTCTTAATTGCCATTCAGTCAGAACATACGCTTCCTAGTTACTATAAATGTGTTTTCTCACAGAAAACATTTTAATCATATGTAAGTTTTTTTCATATAAGAACTGTTGAATCCACTCTCCACAGTATTCTCTCTTAGGAACCTGAATCTGTCGTGGGCTGGATTTTTCTAAGCATGCCGGATTGCTTTGTTTTTTCAGTAGTTTTAGGAAATTATGAAGAATTTTGTTCATTGTCAAATGAACCTTTTTAAGAACAGGAGAATAGAGTGAGCAGTGCATAACTTTAGATTGTTGGCAGAACAGCCAAATACACATGCTTTGAAAGTTGTTTTTTTGTTTTTTTTTTTTTTTTGTTTGTTTGTTTTTTAACCTAAACATTTCATTGTTACTAATGAAGCTGATTTTGAGCAGTTGTTGAGGAAGGAATCATGCCAGTCCCTAGAAACAGCAGTACCACAGTGTGGGAATTTTCTATTTTTTTTTGCAATTAGTTAGTGGCAGAGGTTAAGAGAACTCAACTGGGTAATTTCTTTCCACCCCTTACAAAACAAATAATGCAAATTCTGACTGTAAGCGCACCTAAAAACAGACGTGTAATAACAAGTTAGATTCGTTGCTTCCTAAGCCTGTTCTTTTAACATGCAGCCTGAATGGAAATGACTTCTGTGCTGGATTTGCCATACAAGTCTGAAAAGTTAGCACCACTTCAGTGTAAATGTAGAGTGAATGTACACTTTCCAACAAATGCTGCAGCTTTGTTTTGGGCACTTCTGAACATTCTTTCCCTTTTAATTAAGAAAATTGTAATATCCTTACCTTTTCCAAATAAGAAGCTCCAGGGAACACTTTGAGGAACTCTTCTTTAGTTCATATTCTCTGTTTTCAATCTCATTCAGACTTTGTAAAAGGCAATCAAGTCAGAATGCAGTTTGGCTTTCATTACTTAATATAACAGATTGTTATGTGATAGAAGCTGTTCTTTTGACCATGTTTGCTAAAACACTCTTCAGTAGCATTTATAAACCTCATTATGTATCTTACATCCTCCTTCTCAAATAACTGCTTATTTCAGTGATCTCTGTGGGATCTGTCTAAGGGCACTAGGTTGGCACCCCGTTTTTCTTCTGCAGTTGACCCTTCCTGAGCAGGGGGATTGGTGAAGGTGATCTCCAGCGTTCCCTTCCAACACAACCCATCTGTGATTCTGTAATCCTGACAGTCAGTATCAAGCAGTAAGAGAGAACTTTGCACCTTTTATTCCTTGCATGGGAATTTTAATCTTTATCACCTTTAGTTCATTTATATGAATGAATTTGTTGAACTTGTTAACTCAATTCTCTTTACTTAGTATTGCTGAGTTAGATTATGGACATATCCTTCCTTAATTGCATATCTCAAACCACTTCATGCTGCTTTCATCTCCTATGAGATAAAGTATTTAGGAGCTAGGCTGTTGTTAAGTGGTCCCTTAATTGGGGCTGTTAGGTTATCATACCTATGGGTAAGTACCATTATCTTCAAATTATTTTTCAGTCAAAGTAGGTAATATATCTGTTTAGTATTCCAAATGTATGACAAAAAATGCTCATGAAAAATATATAAGAAAGAAAACAAAGTGAATCTACCTGCATGAAGAGTAAACGTGAGAGACCTCTGTCCTCACGTCCAGGAAGAAACTTGCTGTATATGCCTTCCTGATTCAGTGGTCAGTAGGGACTCTTAGTGCACACTTCTTGTCAGGTTATGGACCTGAGAGGTAGGGGCTTGTGTGGAATCCTTCAGGGTTACGATGAGCTTAAATTCACTGTGCTCATTTTCCTTTTTCCCTGCTAAAGCACATGTTTGAATTTATTCATAAAGTAGTCTTAACAGTCTGCTTTGGAGATAAGAAAGTTCGCTGAGCTGCTGCCACCTTTTGTACTTGATGTAGCTAATTGACTTAACAGGTTAAATTCACTGAACTGACTCAGTGTGTAGCCATCTACTGACCCATCTATTTCTTACCTACCTGTACAGCAGCAAAAGTGACTGATAAAGCATCTAATTGTTATTAATGCTGGTGGTTCATTGTGACTGGTGGAACTCGATATTCTCCAGGGGAAAATGGTTTTTATGTTATGAGGTATTATATTCCTCAAATCCATCACTTGAAGACACTGCAGCTTCACCATGAAGCAAGGCAGTGCATTCAAACTATTTGACCAGCTGGCCATTGACTATAGCAGATACCTTTCTGTATTTGAAAGGCTTTAGGACCTTTGGAAGAAGGGCATGATCCAGCCTAAAAAATTGTGAATTCCAAGTAGTAAAGTCAGAGTTAGAAAAATTGTAGGTCTTCTCCTACCCTGATGGAGTAGTAGTATTAGACACCAACCAGGCAGGCTGGCAGCAAAGTCTTGTGGCTTTTTTTTTTTTTTCTACCTTGGTTGGAAACAGAAGTGCTGAGGTAGTAACAGGCTGACTCCTGTTCTTACCCTGCCATCAGAGTGGTTCCAGAGAATGTTTATCAGTGTGCTTTCCTGGATAGGGGATATTTCAGTCTGATTACAGCCAACTTCATTGTTGTTACACACAGGCTTTCATATACTAATTTTTGAAAGTCAACTAGCAATTTGGTTCCATCAACGTTCATTTCTGCAACCCTCTAATTTTGGAGGCATTTTTATGCCTTATCATGCGCATACAATAATGCATATCTGACAGACATGGACATAAAGATGTGCTGACTACAATAAGGTACAATTTAAAAATATTTAAACTTCATTTCATCAAAAAAGCCCTGAAATTCAGCAGTAATCCTGGACCAGGCTAGCAAGATCAGGAAGTGCTAGCAATTGTAGATTGACAGATGCTCCAGATTATGAGAGAACCAATTCTGCAAACTTTATATTGCCATATGTGTATGACATGTATGTACATTATGTTATTTTTTTTTAATTATTTTTCTTGTCCCCCTACTTCTGTTTATGATGTACCACTGCCTTTCCGAGATGCCTCACAAGTCTATTTGAATATATTCATGCACAAAGGAAAGTGATTAGCGTGCCTGCACCTTTTTCCTTTTCCTGTTTTTAAAAGCAGACATCTTATATATGTTTTGCAAAAGCTGCAACAGCTGAGGATCCCCTCACCCCTGCCTTTATTCATATTCAGGCTTTGAACAGAGATAGGATAGACTTTTTGTGGAATCTACCTGGCAAGCATCTCATTCTAACTGTTCTCAGTAGAAGAGAGTTAGAAAAATAGTAAAAGTACAGAATTACTTCCCTCGCTTTCAGCAGTCTACAGCGTAGGGAAGATCACGAGCCAGAAGTTGTATGCATGAGTTTACCAGCCCTTGATTGATTTTTTTTTTCCATGAATTTGTCCTTATAAGATAATAGGTCCTCACGTTTGTCTGAGCTATGAAATGCAGGTTTAAAGTATACCGATGGAAGTTCCTTTCAGTCCTATTATTGACATTTTATATTTGTGTTGTAATTACAGTTAGAGTTCCTGTTTTAGTGCATATTTATAAACCACTGTACTTTCTATTTTGAAGTAAAAGGGAGAAAAAAAAAGAACTGTTAGCATCTGGCAACCACACCTTGATTCATTCTAGCCCCCAGAGTCTTGGTATGGTGCATTAATTTTTCAGTTTGTAATTTGCCAGCTGCATTTAATGGAACCAATTTTCATTACATCTGTTCTATGGTTCAAAGAGCTCTTTAAGTTGCCAAAGGGGGCTAGCTTCACACAGATTCAGAGAGGGTGCTAATACACTGTATCTTGAAGTATTAGATAACTAGGGATGGTTTTATAGCAAACAGATATATTTATTTATTTTTTCGGAGGCAAATTCTATATTCATGACTTGCCACTATTAGAATTCAAATTTAAACTGCATCAGTCTCTTCCTCAGGAGCCATATATTGATTTTCATGTCATTTTCTTCATAATACCCACTGATTACTTATCTCTTCAATCAACAATATTTTTTCTATTTATTGGTGAAAGAAGCCATGATTATACATCAGTAAATCCTGTTTTTAAATTAAAAATGGTTTAGAAAGCATTTCTAATGGAATACTAAAATATACAAAGAATAATTCTGTGTAATTTTTCAGTACTAAGACAGGCATTTTTTATACCGAAACAAACTTGCATTACCAGGACAACTCTGCACACATAGTGCATAATTTTAATCTTCATAAAATGTGTAGCAGTTGTATAGTATTAAATTCAAGTTTCCAATTGACAGCAACTTTCAATGAAAAGGTTTTTCCTCATGGGCTGAAGAAAATTTGAAATGTTCTACTACACTTTGAAGTTCTAAAGCATCAGCCATATGAGAATTATAAAGCATTAATCCTGAAGAGTTTCCACCTGACAGTCATGAAATAGCATACCTGTGTGAAAAGTGACTCAGTTTTACTTCCTCAGGCAATATTTTCCTTTTTTTCTGCTGCTTCAGAAATACCGTGCATCATGTCGTAGCGAGAAGATGGCCTTGGAATGACTAGATCCTTTTGAAATCACTGAAGTCTACACTATCACTGTATTTATCTAAGACATTTCAATGACATTTATAAAAGTTGTTTATGCTGGAAGTTTTATTCTGGTTTGGAAAGCCATGGGAAAGTTGCTCTAGAAATGCAATCAAGAACTTATTGCCACCGTGTTGTTTTTAGCAGCTGTTGTTTGTAAGGCTGAAAACATAACAGAAGGAGCTAACATTGTACTAGCAAGAGTTCATATGCAATTTAACAGCATTATACACAAGGCAAGGTGTGTACAGCAATCCCTTATGCACTAGTTGGCTTGCTTCTTCACTATCAGTGGGATTATCTCCTGGCAATTTCAGTCACCATCGGGGCCCAAGACAACAGGCTTTCATTTCAGGAAATCTGTATTTTCTTTTCTATAAAGTATTTCTTCATGTGTGCATGAAAGACAAAGGCACGCATTTTTTGTGACTTTAGTAACAAGCCTGTTCTGCTTCAAACAATGGTACTTGAAGATTCCTGTTTTCTTCTCTATTGTAATACGTTGGATATACTTTTGTTTTTAAGAGACCGCTGTAAGAAAACCCTTGCCACTTGATTTGTATCAGATTCATACACATCCCATCTGAAAAAGCAGGAACCATGTATTCATGACCGTCAGTAAGGGAATGAGTACTAACACAGGTAGTTATGTTTATGCATTTTCAGCAATATCCTGAAAGCAGCAAGGGACCCATCTCTCAGCACAAGCAAGATCAATCGCAAGCTTGCCGTGTGGCCTTCACTTGGGCTTTGCGTTGCTTGTTTTGTAAGGTTCACCTTTCTACATTTTGAGTACTAAAAATGCAATTCTTTTTTCCAGATAAGAGGAGAAAAAATTAGTCCTCCAAGAATTGTAATCTTATGTCTTTTCTCATTATGTGGAAGCACAAGAAAGGAATCTTAGCCTTTATTATGTGCTCTGGCAAGCAGCAGGACAGTGACATTTCCTCCTTCCCTGTCTCTCCCAGTATATTTCACAGCCTAAGCTAATGATCACATTTACATTCTCCAAAAGTAAAAACAAATCCTTGCAGTGGCTAGTGGAATTTTTTGTCACTGAAACTGACTGAATGTAACATTACAAAAATGCTTGAAAGACTGGGAAGCTGAGGAGAGGGGTAGAAAAGGACCCTCACTCCAGGTCTGTATTGCAACTGAGAGATTCAGCGCCGCCGAATTTATGCAAACGCTCGGAAGTGCAGACAAAGGACAAGACAGCCTCAGAAGGGAAACGAAGGTTTCTCAAGCATTTTTGTGTTGCATTAATCGGTATGGAGGAATGCTTCGCACTCACTTTAGATTAAAATTCACTACAAAAGAAACAGCTGGAGATACTTTGTTACTCTGTGCATTGCCACAACTGAGACTAACAAAATAGGAAATGTATAAAATGCAGGGATGTCAAATGAAGTTTACTAAGTTTTGCTGAACTATTTGAGCTTTCCTGCATGCAAATGCAATTTAATTCCATCTCAAATTGCTATCCAGCCTGCTCTCATTTCATAGTTACTGGTATGTGATATTTAAATATATCTGGAATTCATTGTTTATACCCAAAAGCTGTAAAAATATTCCCATTGTAAATAATCAAAAATAGGTGCATATGTAAAAGTAGCAGTTTTTGTACAAGTATGATTAATGCATAAAAACACAAATCATGTTTCAAAGAAATCTATTTGTGGTCAGTAAGGTATGGTCCTTTGTAGATGTCTTTTTTTTCTCTTCTGCTACTGAACAAAGCCTGACTACTTGGTAACACTAAAATTTTGATGCCTCACTTTTTCTTGAGATCTGGCTTTAGTGTCAGAAAGCTCTTGTTAATATTCCACTGGTTTTCATTATTTTTTTGTCTCAGAACTGCATTGGCTTCAGCCACTCAGAAGAACCCAATTCAGCCATTTCTTAGACTCTATCACAACAGATAATAAGAGTTTTTAACCAGAAAAGCAATAGGTAGAAAGTACAGAGGGACAACCTCTATCATCCTAACTTTGAATAGATGCATGAACAGTGAAAAGGAAAGCAGAGGGAATGAATTAAGTGTTCCTCAATACATTCAATTTGACAGATTCCAGTCTGTACCTTCAGCTTTGCGTAATGTCACGTTCTGAAAAAATAATACATAATCAAAATTCCTCTAGAAATATCTCAGAAAATCAAAACTCAACCTACAACATTTTTTTCAAATGAATTTTGCCTACAATATTCATATCATATTCAGCTGTTTTTCTCCATTTTATGAAAACAGGAATGAAATTTTGTGCACTAAAGAATATACATATAGTGTTAAACATGCAATTTACTGATATGTAAAATGCTGACAAAACAGGAAAGGAATAGAAAAGTATGAATGTTTGCTCTGGATAAGAGTACTTAGTTCTAGGAAAAAAATAAGTGTTCCAAATGAACAAATAAACTGAGAGACTGAGGACCAGGAGCACTGCTAAGAACATACAGCTCTTTTCTTTGTTTTATTTATCTGGTATTCTGTTCTCTATTGCAGTCACCTAGCTCTTAGAAATATTCCTTGATAATTCATGAGGGAGAAAAACTAACATCATCCAGAAATGGTTTTTCTAGAGAATACATACTGCTCAGTGCATGTTTCATAGGAAAAGGACTTTGTATTTATTTGATTCTAATCATTCAAATCATGCAAATTTTATTTTATTTGTGGCTGACACAGACTGACCTCACTCTTTTTGACTTTTAATACAGAGTAAGAGCTGACTTAAGATCTGAAACATTATGTACTGAGAGTCACTACAGATGTTAAAGAAAACACCAGCAACACAACTTTGCACTCCCTCTTTCCTGGCTCTTGGTAAAACCCACTGTGTTAGAACAGGACTTTCCTCATCCTATGCTGGTGTTGCTCCCTAGCCACTACAGGGTGTAGGTTTGTCATGTCATACCACCTTAAGTGCTTTGTCTATTTTCCAAAGTGAATAACTTCTAAATATATGTATTATTCCAAAATGCAGTGCTTCTTTCTTTACAATAGACTTGCCCACCTGGCATAGTCCACATACTGGCTTTCCATGGCCTATCTTTTGATTTTAACTGAACTTTTGTGATCTAAATATAGAACAGGGGCATTGTTCTGTCAAAATCAAGATGGGGAAAGCTGAAAGAAATAAGTAAAAATAACTTACATTGTTAACTGATGCTACCAATCAATCAAAAACTTCCAACAGTTCCTTATAATAGATGGATGAAATAAATGCAATATCTATCATCGCTGGACTCAGTGATATAATAAAAGGTACAAGATACAACAAAAGACCAGGAAACCTGCAATGCAGAGCCTGAATTTTAGGTTCTCCTTGCAAAAGGCAATGCTAACTCCTAACTTACAGTGTCATGTTTCCTCTTGTGTCTTTCTTCACTTTCTGGCCTCATCCATCATTCCACTCCCCAAACTATAGATTGCTTAGAAGGGAGGACAAGGGAGGGGGTACTAAGAAACAGCAGATTTGTGTTCTAAGTTTTCAGCTCTGAATTAAACATCAGCATTCCTGCATCTTGATTAGCACATTAGGCTGTCTGTACATGATGTGAGAAGGGGAGTGGGGGGGGGAATGGACAGACAGGTGGCAATGCTATGTATCATCTTTGTGACATACCTAAAGAGTAAACATGTTTTGTTTATATGCTCTGGGGAGAGCAGCTCACTGGTTTCAGATGTTTAGAGAATGGCCTAAATTTTGTGGCTAGCTGAGGTAGATCACAAATAAAGTACCGAGGTCATAGAGAAGGACTGTTTTAGGTATACACAAATGAAAGCATACCAGAGATGTGCATAGAATTTGTGTGCTTTGGGTATATGCAGTTATCTAGAGGCTTTTTAATGACTCAGGTTTTGTACTAAGATATACAAATTTCAATCCTTATCCCAGTAATTGTGCCTAAGCTTCCTCAGTTTGCCCAAGCTTAATATGTTGTATTTGTAGAGATTGAAGAAAAAATCAAAATGTTATATAGTAAAAATATGGCACCTGTACCATACATTTTATAAAAATAGACAGATGTATAAGTTGGTAGTGGGATCCAACCAACATTTTGACTCAGATTCTTTTGGATATGTGTTAGTGTTAAAAAATGTACATGTTAAATGACCCAGATATCTGTCAGTTACAATTGTGACAGGAGTATGCTTACTTACAGAAGTTTCTTTGTTTCTTTTCATCCCTTTCTTCAACATTGGTCTTTCTTTTCTTGTGAGAAGCTGTGATCACTGTCAGCTTGGAATCATACGGGAAGGTAGCTAATATAGCACACACCTTGTGCTCAGAAAGCACCTAACCAGTTTGCTAGTTATGAGTAATCTCTATTAGTGGATGCACAGCTGTGCAATGGGGTCTTCATGAACTTCCAGTTCTTAGCTAAAAACTAAATGGTTAATCAGTAATTGGTGTGTATTTTAGTCTAATATGTCTTTAAATCATCCTTTTTTCACATGCATATTTCTGCAGCAAATACGACACAGTGTCAGTATGCCAGGTGATTGTGATTCTGATCTTAAGTTCCAGAGAGGTTTGATTTCAGGAAGATCGAGCCTTACATGCATCCCCAAGGTTAAACTCTAAGCTTTCCTAAGTTTATTTTTCTAACATTTCAGTTTTCTTGAGAAAGAAACTGGGTTAGTTTGCTTAATCTACATTATATAAACCAGTATCACTGAATATTTTCACTTTTGTCTGCATTAATCTTTAAAAATGTTAATTATTCAATCAATTTCCAAGGTATTAGAAGTAAATCCACTATTCCTAAATTCTGTGTTCATTTTTGCTTCTAGCAGAACATACTTTCAGTTGCCATTCACTCTTCCGGTATTTCACGTAACTGCGTACTGCTTGGATATAGCTAATGCTGATCCTTTTTAGCACAACAGGCTGAATTCCACTGGGCCTGCTATTTCTAATACATTTAAATTGTCTAAATAGTCTTTAACCTACTTTCCTTCCCAAGCCTTTCTCATTAACTACCATTATAAGAATCCATTGTCCATTATGATTTTCAGTCCAGACTGAAACAAAAGCTCTCTTTTGCAAATCTTTCTTCCATTTAGTGAGTTACTTTCCTATTTCCTCACAGCTTTCATTACACTGCCCTTGCTCTTTGTGGCCTGAATGCAGTCTGGTCCCCTTTCATATCTTTTGGAGCACATCCTTTTGTACCTTATTTGATACAATAGCTGGCTCTTGTAGTCTTACGAAATGAATGAAAAGAATGTAGTCTTATGAAAATACTATTTGGTTACCTGTGTTTCTTTTCCAACTTCAATTTCTTTGATGTTTCAAGCTGGTCTGCTAGCACAGTGTAAGCTAGAGAAGTGAGACCACGGAATGAAGTTCTTGGGGTGAGATTTTGCCTCACTTAGGCAAGGAAATTCATTGTCAGTCAACTAGTTCCTGTTGTTGCTTTTGTGCATATGGAACGAAATACGTTTTTAAGTGATGTCCAAGATGCCTTTCAAAATTACTACCATGTAATTCTTTTGTTAACATTTTCATAAGCAATTTTAAATTTGTCATGAGCATATTTAAGTGGCAATGAAAGCAGTCATCTTTCTATATCTTAAATTATTATTAGTAGAGTTGCATGTGGGCAACTATAATAATTATGTCCAAATACGCAACAAATCCATTTCTGCAAAGTAACACCCTGAGGATTCCCTTGACTTTCAGAGTTAAAATTGTATGAAAACTCAGAATTTGACCAATTAAAAATGAATTAGTTTACTGCTCATATAATTGATTGATGTGGTATATAAAAATGCTGAAATAATAATAATAAAAAAGATTTAAATTATTGCATTCTGTTAAAAATAAATAAATTCCATCCTAGTTTGATAGTGTAGTATGTAATGGTGTTGCTCTGCAATATTTTAGTTCAGTTAAATGTCTCATTAAGAAAAATCAACTTGCTGATTTATCATAGCTTTGCAGAGTAAATTTTAATGAGTGAAATTTCACTAATGAATAAAATCCATTTTCCAAAGAATAATTTTTCTTTTGTGGAGGCTGAGTGCATCTGTAATAGGCATGTTTAGGTTTAAAATGATTATTGCTCCTACATTTGTTACTATTTAGTGTACATAAGAGAAAGATTTTCATGAAAAGTTAAAAGAATTACTCTTTATTTTTATAATCCAAATTATGCTACATATTTGAAGTAATTTTAAAACTGTTGGACTCCTGCCTTCCAGAAGTAAATAGCTGTGCCATGTTGCGTACTTCAGTGAAATGATACACTAAAGTGTATCATACACTTTACAATCAGTTGTATTTAAGTCAACTGAAATTTATCAAGATTTTGCACTTGTCATGATATCGAAGAGAATGTGAACCTTAAATTCATTACCAACACCTTTTCCATTCTGACCCAAGGCATTCTGATACATAGTTTGAGAGTTTGCCTTAACATGAGCTATCACACACTTTTTTGTTTTCCACAAAAACATACATGGCTTATTTTACAGAAGTACATCCTGTCATTGGAGCAAGACAAGTATTTATGAAATAGAAACCACAGAGGTGAGCAAATAAAGTTGTTTGTTTTTTTTTTTTTTTTGTTCAGAATTTAGGAAACAGGAAAGTTCCAAAGTCACTAAAATCAGTAGTTCAGCCTAAGCCAGTTAATTTCCCACAGCAATTTCTGTTTTTAAGAGTCATACAGAAGAGAAACTTAGTTGTACACATACACATCTGTGTTATTGATAAGATGAGGATTAATCATAGGTAGACCACAAAGCATTACAGCTAATGGTCTCCATTTGCTTTAGTTTCATTTCCTTGTAACTTAAAACAAATGTAAATTATTCAGGGAGAATTTGTCTATTCCAACCAATTTGAATCAGGGGATGGATACTTAGAAAGATGAAATATATTTTTTTTGGATGGCTATTATCCTCTGAATGGGGTAGATAAACAAATTTCAAGTGATCATTTAATTTAAAAATTACTCATTTTTGTCATTAATTTAAGTTCATGAATAAGTATTTTTAGGTTAGTCTTAATTTTTGGCTTTTCCAGCTATCAGTGCTTTGACATTAAAATTTTAATCCTATTTGAGTGCCATATTTATTTTTTATACTAACATTGTATTATACTGGTGGCATAGCATACCAAGGGATTGAACAACATATAACATATAGAAACACAGAAAGGATAGTTTCATGAAGAAACACAAAGTAGATAGAGAACTGAAATAGATCCTGATAATTCTACTCTTTTTTCAGTGACATCTATTTATTCGTGTACCTATTCTATTCATACTTTGAAGATGCAAGTGAAATAGATAAATTGTGGGATACGTTAATAGGAACAAGAGAAAAATAAAAAGGAACAGGGGAACATCAAACACAGATGCACACTTTGTGTCAGAAGCTGAAGTGGGGAGAAGAATATGACATGATATGACAAGGCATCACCAAAAAAGTGGGAGGGCAAGTGGCATGGTGAAGAGGATGAGGGGAAGACTGCTCTGTAACACTTACGTGTTCCATACCTGTCAGCAGCTATTGTCTGAGATTCATGAATCAGGAGGATGTCCTGTGCTGTGCTAAAACACAAGTTCCTCCTTTAGCAGTGCAGTAACAAGAATCAGGAACGAATGGAAGGAGTGTTGAGAAAATCAAATGGTTGGTCTTGAAAATACCCTAAAGAGAGTCTGTGAATTGTAAGCTCTCAATCAGTAATATGTAGAATTTCTAAAAATAGATTTGCTAGATGTGATTTCTGCCTGCTGAAAGCTGCTCTTGGTTGTTTAACGCTGGCAGTCTGTTGCTGTTGAGGGTTCACTGTTTCCTTTGATCACCTACTTTGAACCTCGCAGCTCATATGCCTGCAGGAGATACACTGTAAGGAGTCTGGTTTTATTTGAGTGAATGTACTCGACTGCCATTGTGGGTGATAGGCCAACTGCCTGACGATATTAGTGCCAGCATCCTGGTGATACAAAGTCAGTCGTTATGTGTCTGGTCCTCCAAGCACAACATCCAAATGCAGTTCTTCCTCAGTTTTACAAATTCAACAACAAAATCTCCACAGTGTCATTTTTCATTATTTTTAAGGTGCTGTCCTTTCTGTATTTTCTTTAACATTATATGTAGCATCATTTAAAACACATTCCCATCCTCAAATATATATATATTTTTTTCAACTAGAACTTGGAGAAAAACATGAACAAATCTTTAAAATGGCAAAGTTCCAGGCACTTTGGAATGAAAACTAACATTCACATTTTACTTTGTTTTTCTCTTCAGAAATAAAATTTCCTCTTTTAGCAGCTATAGCTAGTAGTTACTTAAAAATAGATTTAAACTATTCAGTGTATAACATCTGGAACAAAACACTGTTTGGTTTGTTTGTTTTTGTAAAAATTATAAGATCCTAAAGGAAAGAGGCTTATTTTGAAGGACACATGATAATAATACCTGTATTGAATTTACTAGTCGTTAAGATAGTAATGGCTACTCGCATTTTCCAAATGCAGTCTTCGAATGTTTAGGGAAATCTTTATTAAGAAAATGACCAGACATAAAAAGTCCTTCTCTTATAAGTGTAGGCACTTAATTGACTACTCTGATCATTAAAATAAATTAGACTACATTCTCCTCAACTCCCCATGGAACCTTTATCTCGAGAGAGAATTGTAAAACAATTCACTGTTGCAATACAATACAGAAAACTATGCTTCCTGTACAGCATCTGTGCCCAAACATAAGCATTTTTCCCTTTTTTTCCCTTATTTTTTTGTCTGTCTTCCATTAAACCAGTTTAGTTGAGCTATGTTCCTCTTTCTTTCCTACTCTACAAGACAGAGTTCAAAGTCTCTTTCAGTCCTAAGCCTTTATGTTGGAAGATTTAACAAAATCTGCCGCTTGCCGAGGCGATCGGCTCCGGGGCAGATGTGTTCTGCAGCGGAGTGGGGGATCGGGCAGGCAGGGCTAATTTTTCCAGCACCAAGCCCACTCGAGGGAGCTGCCGGGTCCTGGCAGCCCATGCCAGGGAGGTGAACGAGGCGAGAATGAGGCGTAGGCGGAGCCAGCAGCGCCCCCTCCCTGGCCGTTCATAAACTGCCGCTAGGGAGCCCGAGCAACCAGGAGCAACCAGGATGGGCAAACAGGGTGTGGCACGGCAGTCAGCGCAGGCAGGGTGAGCAGGAAGGGTAGAGCGCTCCTCCCTGCCCATACGAACACCTCCTCTAACGGCGGTCTGCCGCTAGCTCAGCTGCAGTGGTGTACACCAGGCACAGTGCGCTCTCCAGGAAGTCTGTACACACCCAGACCGACTGCCCGCTCAAATCTGTGGCAGTTCAGGTCTCCGGGTGCAGGGAGTGCCTGAGCCTGTCGCTGCCACCTGTGGGGGGCAGAGGGACTGTGTGCGTGAGGGGCCAGCAGGTGGATGACCTGGTCCACCTCGTGGCAGAGCTCAAGGAGGAGGTCGAGAGGTTGAGGGATATCAGGGAGTGTGAGCACGAGACAGACTTGTGGAGCAACTCCCTGCGCGGCCTGAAGGACAGGCCCCGAGGTGAGACACCCCAAATGGGGCTGGACCCCCTGCCCTGTTGCTATTGGGCAGAGGCAGGGGACCTAGGAGTTGAGGAGGAATGGAAACAGGTCCCTGCTCGACATCACAGGCAGTGCCCCCTCCCAGTGGCCCCACCTTCCCAGGTGCCCTTATGCAACAGGTTTGAGGCCCTGGAGCTTGAGAGAGCGGTAGCAGAGGAAGAGGTAGAAAGTCTTCCCAGGAGGATGCCTAGGGTGAGGAAGTCGACTCCACGCCTGGACTGCCTCCACCAGGACAGAAAGAAGGGTGATTGTTGTGGGCAACTCCCTTCTCAGGGGAACAGAGGGCCCTATTTGTCGGCCTGACCCTACCCGTAGGGAAGTCTGCTGCCTCCCTGGGGCCAGGGTCAGGGACATCGCCAGAAAGCTTCCCAACCTGGTTCACCCCTCTTAATAGTCCAGGCTGGCAGTGATGACATTGAAGAGAGAAGCCTGAAGACCATCAAACGGGACTTTAGGGGACTGGGACGGTTAGTGGATGGAGCGGGAGCACAGGTGGTGTTTTCGTCCATCCCTATGGTAGCAGGGAGGGGTACAGAGAGGACACGGAAAGCCCACCTGATAAACACGTGGCTCAGAGGCTGGTGCCAACACAGAAATTTTGTTTTTTTTTTTTGACCATGGGACACTTTACTCGGCACCCGGCCTGATGGCCGCAGACTGGTCCCTATCTCTAAAAGGAAAATGGATCCTGGGCCAGGAGCTGGTGGGGCTCATTGAGAGGGCTTTAAACTAGGTGAGAAGGGGGATGGGGCTGAAACAAGGCTTGTTAGAGCTGTGCCAGGGGTAATAATGGCAAGACTGGGAGAGAAGGCAATGGCCCAACTGAAGTGCATCTACACTAATGCAGGCAGCATGGGTAACAAACAGGAGGAGCTGGAAGCCATCGTGCGGCAGGCAGGCTACGACTTGGTTGCCCTCATGGAAACATGGTGGGACCACTCTCATGACTGGAGTGCTGCAATGTCCCTTCAGAAGGGGCAGGCAGCATGGAAGGGGTGGTGGTGTGGCTCTCTATATCAGAGAGAGTTTTGATGTCATGGAAGTTGAGGCTGGGAATGACGAGGTTGAGTCCCTATGGGTTAGGATCAGCAGGAAGGCCAACAAGGCAAGCATCCTGGTGGGGGTCTGTTATAGACCGCCGAACCAGGATGAGGAGACTGAAGAAGAGTTCTACAGGCAGCTGACTAAAGTTGTGAAATTGTCAGCGCTTGTTCTCGTGGGGGACTTCAACTTCCCAGATATATCCTGGAAGCACAACACAGCCCAGAGAAAGCAGTCTAGGAGGTTTCTGGAGAGCGTGGAAGATAGCTTCCTGACACAGCTGGGTAGTGAGCCTACCAGGGGAGATGCCCCACTAGACCTTCTCTTCACAAACAGAGAAGGACTGGTGGGAGATGTGGTGGTTGGAAACTGTCCTGGGCAGAGTGACCATGAAATGGTAGAGTTCTCCATTCTTGGAGAAGCCGGGAAGGGGACCAGTAAAACCTCTGTATTGGACTTCCAGAGGGCTTTGAACTGTTCAGGACACTGATTGGTAGAGTCCCTTGGGAGGCGGTTCTGAAGGGCAGAGGAGTCCAGGAAGGCTGGGCGCTCTTCAAGAGGGAAATCTTAATGGCGCAGGAGCGGTCTGTCCCCACGTGCCCAAAGACAAGCTGGCATGGAAGAAGACTGGCCTGGCTGAACAGAGAATTATGGCTTGCGCTTAGCAGAAAAAAGAGGGTTTACAATCTTTGGAAAAGAGGGCAGGCCATTTGGGAGGACTATAAGGATGTTGCGAGGCAGTGCAGGGACAAAATTAGAAAGGCCAAAGCTCATCTGGAGCTCAATCTGGCAACTGCTGTCAAAGACAACAAAAAATGTTTTTACAAATACATTAATGCAAAACAGAGGACTAAGGAGAATCTCCAGCCTTTACTGGATGTGGGGGAGAACTTAGTTACGAAAGATGAGGAAAAGGCAGAGGTGCTTAATGCCTTCTTTGCCTCAGTCTTTAGCAGCAAAACCAGTTGCTCTCTGGATACCCAGTACCCTGAACTGGTGGAAGGGGATGGGGAGCAGAATGTGGCCCTCACTATCCATGAAGAAATGGTTGGTGACCTGCTACGACACTTGGATGTATGCAAGTTAATAGGGCCAGATGGGATCCACCCGAGGATACTGAGAGAACTGGCGGAGAAGCTGGCCAAGCCGCTTACCATCATTTATCAACAGTCCTGGCTATCAGGGGAGGTCCCAGTTGACTGGTGGCTAGCAAACATGACGCCCATCTACAAGAAGGGCCGGAGGGCAGACCCGGGAAACTATAGGCCTGTCAGTTTGACCTCAGTGCCAGGAAAGCTCACGGAGCAGATTATCTTGATAGTCATCACATGGCACTTACAGGGCAAGCAGGCGATCAGGCCCAGTCAGCATGGGTTTATGAAAGGCAGGTCCTGCTTGACGAACCTGATCTCCTTCTGTGACAAAGTGACACCCTTGTTGGATGAGGGAAAGACTGTGGATGTGGTCTACCTTGACTTCAGCAAGGCATTTGACACCGTTTACCACAACATTCTCCTCAAGAAACTGGCTGCTCGTGGCTTGGACTGGCGTACGCTTTGTTGGGTTAAAAACTGGCTGGATAGCTGGGCCCAAAGAGTTGTGGTGAATGGAGTCAAATCCAGCTGGAGGTCACTAGTGGCATCCCCCAGGGCTTGGTACTGGGGTTGGTCCTCTTTAATATCTTCATCGATGATCTGGACAAGGGGATTGAGAGCATCCTCAGTAAGTTTGCAGATGACACTAAGTTAGGTGCGTGTGTCAATCTGCTCGAGGGTAGGAAGGCTCTGCAGGAGGATCTGGATAGGCTGCACCGATGGGCTGAGGTCAACTGCATGAAGTTCAACAAGGCCAAGTGCCAGGTCCTGCACCTGGGGCGCAATAACCCCAAGCAGAGCTACAGGCTGGGAGATGAGTGTTTGGAAAGCTGCCTGGTGGAGAAGGACCTGGAAGTAATTGTGGATAGTCAGCTGAATATGAGCCAGCAGTGTGCTCAGGTGGCCAAGAAGGCCAACGGCATCCTGGCTTGCATAAGAAGCAGTGTGGCCAGCAGGACTAGGGAAGTGATTGTCCCCCTGTACTCGGCTCTGGTGAGGCCGCACCTCGAGTACTGTGTTCAGTTTTGGGCCCCTCGCTACTTGAAAGACATGGAGGTGCTCAAGAGAGTCCAGAGAAGGGTGACAAAGCTGGTGAGGGGTCTGGAGAACAAGTCCTGCTAGGAGCGGCTGAGGGAGCTGGGCTTGTTCAGCCTGGAGAAGAGGAGGCGCAGGGGTGACCTTATTCCTCTTTATAAGTACATTAAAGGAGGCTGTAGAGAGGTGGGGGTTGGTCTATTCTCCCACGTGCCTGGTGACAGGACAAGAGGGAATGGGCTAAAGTTGCGCCAGGGGAGTTTTAGGTTGAATATTAGGAAGAACTTCTTTACTGAGAGGGTTGTGAGGCATTGGAATGGGCTGCCCAGGGAAGTGGTGGAGTCACCATCCCTGGAAGTCTTTAAAAGAGGTTTAGATGTTGAACTTAGTGATATGGTTTAGTGGAGGACTTGTTAGTGTTAGGTCAGAGGTTGGACTCGATGATCTTGAGGTGTCTTCCAACCTAGATAATTCTGTGATTCTGTGAAAAATACGATTTACCAGAACATTAACTTTTTCATGTGGTCTAAGAACTGTATTTGAGGGTAGCAAGAGTTGCATCCAAGGCACTTCATTTCTTGTGATTGTTTAATTAATTTTGTATTCCACTTGTTAATACTGTATTTCTCCTGTTCAAAGTCTGTTACAGTAATAAAGTGTCATTCTGTCAGGCATCACAGAAAGTCTGATCAAGCAATTGTTGATATCACCCTTTAATTGTATTTTCTGCCTTTTTTTTTTTTAACTTACTAGACTTACTAAAGTTTCTTGTAAATTGCTTTTTCAAAGGTGATCTTGGAAACTTTCTGTTTGCTTCGTAGCTGCAGTGTAAATCTTAGAATAATTGCAGATGCATCAAGAGGTCATTTAATCTTCTACCAAAGGCTGAATCCACTGTGGATATGTCATTCCTGGCAGATTTTTTTTTCTAGTCTGCCCTTAAAGATCTCTAACTTCTTCAGTTAAATTTTTACAATGACTTTTTATTCCTGTAGTTTGGAAGACTTTTCCTAATGTCTACCTCAGGTCTTTCTTCTTATAGTGTAAATGATTATAAAGCTTGCACTATTCACCATGGACACGGGGATAATTTGTTTTCCTTTTGTTCATATATTTCCCTCTCCCCACTCCAAGTTTTGTTTGTTTGTTTGTTTTTTCTTTTTCTAAATCTATGTTTTCTATAGCAACCTGAGTTACATAAAAGGACTGACATCTTTCTTGAGGCTGGATTTGTAAAACTGGAGCCCGTAAGCCCCAGTGTTAGACAGAAGGGAAGATGCACTTCATGTTTCTTGCAATCTACCTTGCTGTTGTTGTTCCCATTCTGATTGCTTTTTTCTCATCAGCATAATATTTCTTAACTCAAATTAAGTTTGTGGTCTTCTGTGACCCCATATTATTCCCTTCTGTAGAATTATCAACAAAACAATCCATGTCGTGCAGTTCATTATTCTTGCTTAAGTGCTGTATCACTGATCAAAGGATTTGATCAACTTGATCTCACCTGTGCTGCTCTGAGACATAGAAATTACTTTAATCATGAAAGGACACTTGCTTAGCTTAATCTTTCATCTTAGGAATTCTGCAGTAGTAAAAAGGCATCATATTACCCTTTTTGTAATTTTACAGATTGTTTGGGAAATTGTCTTCTGTAACACATGTAAATAATTTCTATCAAGTGTCAGAGATTCAAGATTTTATTCAGGGTTCAGTGTATATACATATATATATACGTAGACACTCGCTTTGTTTCTAAGATTCTTATCCTGCAGAATTAATCTGAAGAAGAGTTAGTAAAAGTGATAGTTTCACCATGTTCTCAGGTGTATTAAAAGACTCCAAATATCAAGCATCAGCTTAATGCTTTTTTCTTTTTCATTTCAGCTCCAGTTGTTTCTTTGAAGGTTTGATAATTTACTCCTTGAATTGCAATGACTAACTTTATAAATTTCATAATAAGGCAATTCTTAATTGCATTACTACAAATTAATTGTAAGAGGAATTGCACATGTAATATGCAGAGACCAAAATATATATATATATATGATTATGTAGAAATGGTAATCACAGGAACAGAGAAGTGTGTGTTTACAATGGTGCAGTTACATTTTCTTTTGATTAAAGTAGTTTTTAAGATCCATCATATGTTGGCTAGGTGAATGAATAGGTGTAATGTAATGTAGTCCTTCACCTTCCCTCTTTTTAAGAATTTCATCTCAGTACAAAGATCTTGATTAGAGGTTTTTTTGGCTTTTATTTTCATCAGGAGAGATAAAGAATGGTATGTCTTAGATGCTTCAAGAATATAACACTGTATTTTAGTCAAATTTGACCTTTTAAGTAATGGTGTTCTGTGTTTGCTCTTGAGGAGGACCTAAAGCAAGTTGCAAATCAGGACAAGTTAGAATCATACATTGTTACATTCTTGGATGTGGTCTGTTCTCAATTTGTCTTGAAGATTAAAATAATTTCTTGCTTTTCCCAAATTCAAGCTATTCAGGGCTGGCATAAACTGGTGAGGCAACATGAAGTTATTTTTAGAAAAATAAGCTAGAGTATTTATATTCATATGAACAACTGTTAAAAGTTCTCCAGGCTGTATTCAGGCACACTAAGGCATGACTGATCTTCAACCATTTAATTTTGCCTGACAACATGAGGTTCCAGACTTGGAATGCAACACTCGGTTCTTCTCTGTATCTCCTCAGATTCAGCAGATCTTTTTCCCTGTAGTGGCCTGTAGTTATTAAAAATGTAGTTTCCCAAAAACTAGATATGTTTGAAAACCTAATATTATTTAAATATAAGGAAGTCTTCATTACACAAATTAGTGCTTGTCAGAACTTAAAGGTGCATGTGACACAGGTGCTTGTGCTTTTTTCCCAGTTATAGGTTCTCTCTTCACCAAAGATATGAGTGATCATTCTCCTCTATTCCCGATCTCCTTTACTTATTTTTCATTTTTCAGCCTTCAGCTTGCAATCCTGTGCCCTTTCATTAACTGTAGTATTAGTATAATCCTTTTCTGAGCCACTGAACACTTCAAAAAGGCATAAAATTATCCAGGTTGAGTTTTACTGCTGTTTTAGTGAGTTCCATTTGCTTTGAGAAGGGTGCAAAGCTAGCATGGTAATGGGGCGGGTGGAATAGAGGAACAAGAACTCTCATTTTTAATGGATCTGAGTTGTTCAGTTTGTTTGGCTTTTGGAGCCGTAGTCTAACTAAGCTGAAGAAAAATACTGTTTTTCCTTGCAAATCTTGTTTTCCTTACTTCCCTTTCCTTACTTTCCTTACTTACTTTTGTGTCTTCAAAACGAAGGTTGGCAAAAAGGCAACTTTTTATCAAACTTGTAAATCATTTATTCCTAATAAACTAATCAAGATGCAGTTTGTTGTTGTCACAAACAAGATAATTTAATCAAGTATTCAAACAGAAGTCATCAGCTGTAGAGAATGACTTAACGGTAGAAAGTGCATGTTGTCTTTGTGCAGCATGGTCTCACTGTGGCAATGGAAGGAGATGTAGTCCATGAATGCATTTGCACAAACATGCAACGTGCAATGCCAGAGCTCAAATTTACATTTAATTCACAAGGTATGACTAAAAATAATATAAGAACAGAATGTCTATTTAGTTAGCAAGCAGGAAGGCACTCCAAGAGCACAGCAAGAAGAGTCTACAGCAGCTAGAGGGATGATTGTTTTCACTGTGCATGTTTTGACAAGCATGCGAAATAATATGGTTTTGCGTGATTTGGCAGAGGAGACTCTTTTGGTAAGGGAGATTGGCAGTGGTGTGGTGTTCTCATGTTTTCTGCCTGTTGGTGGAGTTTTATCCTTTCTGTTTTTCAGCTATTTGTTTGGATTTTTTTCTTCCTTTTCCCTTGGTTTCCTCAATTCTTCAGTCATCTGTTTGGGATTTTTTTTTAATTTTTTTTAGGCTACTATGTTGTGTGTGTTGTTTTTGTGTGTGTGTGTGTGTTGTTGTTGTTGTTTTTTCCTCATTGTTGCTTTTGGGGCTGTTCTTCTTGCTGTGTTTCTTTATTAGTTCTGATTTTTCTTATACATTAATCTGGATTTCTACTTTTAATTCTTTCTGGTGACATTTAGAGACTTTTGCAGCTAGCAGTTTCTGTTGGCTGCTTCCTGACCGTTGAGTTCTTGATTAAACTGAGCTTGCTCCTTTAGTCACAAAGTACTATGTAAAATTCACCAGCTGAGAATAGAGGAAAGGGGTATTGATCCTTATTTTAAATGCTGATATATGTAAAAACTTGAAACTCCTTTTTAAAACATGCATCCCTTTTCAGTTCAATGGCAAATGACTGTTGATTTCTGTTCTGTAATCTCACTCTCAAGGCATTGCTACATAGTAAGCATGTCGTGCATCTGACACGTGTCAAGATTAATGGTAAAGGTGATAATTGGTTATCATTGTAATCAGTCAACTTACAGCGGAAAAAAGCTGTTGTCTTTACATGGTATTTGTAAGTGATACCGATATACAACACATTACCATGGTGATGAAGTGGTCATTTTGGCCTGCCACTAAAAAATATAATTTTGTTTGGTTCCCCAAATAATTCCAAATAAAGCTTAAAAATAGCTAGATTGTCAGCTGTAAATTTAAAATAAGGTAGTATGCAACAATTGCTAGGTTGTTTTATTAACCTATAGCAACCTTCACTGAAGAAGAAATCTTTCATAAGAAGAAATGCAAATATGTAATGTAAATCTGTAGGTATTACTATATAGGCTAAATTTAAGAGGTTATTCATCAAAATGTATTTCATTTAAATGGCTATCTTCTATCCTGCAATAACAATTACCATTCTTCACCAAACATCAAAGCAATAAAGCACAGAATACAAGCACTGTAGATCAAAGAGGGTAAAAAGCATCTTTCAAAATAAGCACTTGACAGAAATAATGAATATTTGAACTTGAAGACTGAATTAGAGTATTGAGCTAACTTGATGGCTACTGTCTTGCATTGTTATATGATGGAGAGTTTGTAGTTGTTTTGAGTTTTTACACTCTGAGCACACCCTGCTAGAGTTACCGTAAAAATGGTATTCTCCATCTCTAAAAATTAGCTGATATTGCTCACAGATTTTCTCCTCTCATAAAAAGCAACATGAATTCATGAAGATAGGGTTGAGAAATGGCTTTTGCTCTGGGAAAAATTGCAGTTTAAGATGTAGTGGAAAAACTCAAGACTTCACTTAAAATAAATCAGCATCCTGAGTTTATGGCTCAGAGCAGTGCTTCCCATGATACATTTCATACCTTAGCAATAAATTTATTTTGCTTTTCAAACAGATTTTTCAGATCTGTCTAAAAAGTGCTCACAGGGGAACTTGCACATCTGATCAGCTGTGTAAGTTGTATGAATCCAAACAGTCCAAATTTTGTCGGATTTTTCCTTGTTTGATATGGCCATAAAAAGGAAAAAAAAAAAAAAAAAAAAAAAAAACTCTACTTCTGGACTGGATAGGCATACCTAGTACACCTACAATATTTTAGTTTATGAAACCTGAAACACCACAGCTGTGCTTCATGTTGATGGGGGATGTCAAAGGCAACAAGGAGGGCTTCTGTAATCAGAAAAAGGAAACCTAGGGAAATCATGGATCTACTGCTGACTGGGGTAGGGGCCCTGGTGGCACATGGGGTAGAAAAGGCTGATGCACTGAATGCATTCTTGGCCATAGTCTTCACTAATAAGATCAGCTTTCAGAAATACCCAGCCCTGGAAACCATGGGCTAAGCCTGGAGCAAGAAAGGCATACCTTTGGTGGAAGAGGATCAGGTTAGGCAGCTTAAGCAAAGTGACACACAGTCAGGCCATGGGCCCTGCTGGGGCTGGGTTGCTGACCAAGCAGGCTGATGTCATTGTGACATCAATTAGTTTCAAAGGATCATAATGACTGGGAAAGGTGCCAGAGGACCAGAGGAAGGCAAACATCCCTCCTATCTTCAGGAAGGGCAAGAAGGAGGAGCCAGGGAACTACCTGTCAGTCAGCCTCACCCCGGTCCCTGGGGAGGAGATGGAGCAACTAATCTTGGGAACCATTTACAGGCATACAGATGACAAGAAAGTCATCAGGAGTTCTCAGCATGGATTCACAAAAGGGAAGACATGCTTTACTAAGCTTCTGTAATGAAATGATTGGCTTGATGGTTGATGAGGGCAGAGCAGTGAATATTGTTTGCTCTGACTGTAGTAAGGCTTTCAGCATTCTCTCCTGTAACATTCTCAAAGAGAAGGTGTTGAAGTGTGGGCTGGATGAGCAGGCAGGAAGGTGGGCTGAGAACTGGCTGAATGGCCGGACACAAACGATGGTGATCAGTGGCATTACAGTCTAGTTGGAGAGCAGTAACTAGCAGTGTACCCCAGGGGTCAGCAATTAATGTCTTCATTACTGACCTGGATAGTGGGGCAGGGCGTACCATCTGCAAGTTTTCAGATGATAAAAAACAGGAAGGAGCAGCTGATATGCCCGAGGGTTTTGCTGCCACCCAGCAGGACCTGACAGGACAGAGAAATGGGCTGTCAAGGACATTGATGTAGATCAGCAGGAGTCCTGCAGCTGGGGAGGAACAAGCCCGTGCACCAATATATGCGGAGGACTGCCCAGCGGGAAAGCAGCTCTGCAGAAAAGGCCTTGGGGATCTGGTGGATATCAAGTTGATCGTAAGCCAGCAATGTGCCTTTGTCATAAGGAAGACTAAGGCATCCTGGGTTATGTTAGGAGGCATGGTGCCAGCAGGTCAAGGAGGTGATCCCTCCGTCTGCATTGATAAGGCCACACCTGGAGTGCCACCACAGTACCCCAGTGAGACCTAGACATACTGGAGAGAGCGCAGTGAAGGGCACCAAAGATAGAGTAATGGAGCACCTGTCCTATGAGGAAAGGCTGAGAGAGCTGGGGCTGTTCGACCTGGAGGAGAGGAGGCTCCAGGGGTATCTCAGCAGTGTCTATACATGTAAATACCTAAAGGGAGGGTATAAAGAAAATGGAGCCAGTCTCTTTTCAGTGTTGTGCAGTGCCAGGACAAGGGGCAGTGGGCACAAACTGGAACGTAGCAGGTTCTGTCTGAACATGGAGTGGCACGTCTTTACTGCGTGGGTGACGGAGCACAGGCACATGTTTCCCAGAGAGGCTGTGGAGTCTCCTTCCCTGGAGATTGTCCAAAGCCAACTGGACGTGGTCCTGGGCAAGCAGCTCCAGGTGGCCCTGTCTGAGCAAGGGTTGGACCAGATGGGCTTCAGAGGGCCCTGCCAACCTCAACCATCCTGCAAGTCTGTGATAATGTTGTTATAATGTGTCAAGAAGAAAAAAAGATGTAAACAATTTTACTCTTGAAATATTGTGTTAGTCTTAAAAGGGTTGATTTTAAGCTCTAAATGTGATCTTGGAGAGCTGACAGAATGATTGTATTCACATACCTTGGGCTTCCCATTAGAAAAAAAATAAAAAATCTTTATAGAGAAATGGCCCACGATACTTTCTGTGTAGGAGGATGGAAAACAGTTAACTGCAAGTGCACAGTAAAATTATCCTTTCTCATGATATTGTTGATTTTCATCTTGTTTCAACAGTACTGATTTTTGCTGAATTAACTGTCTGGTTCAGTAGATGTCATAAAATTAAGAGAAATGCAGTGCACTGTCTTTGGATGCACATGTCTTCTGTCACTTAGCCTGAGAATGGAAAGCAAACATATTTGAGAAATTATGTCCAGATAATCAAAAGCAAAGAAAAACCTTGACCGCTACCTGAAAAAAACTCATGGCTTATTTTAAGCTTTCAAGATTCACTTTTATTTTGAGAGGTGAAAGGCTTTTCCTTCTCCTTTTCCGTTCCCTTCCTTTTCCCTCTCCCTTTCATTTTCCTTTCCATTTTTTTCTTTATTATGTTCTTGTAAAGTGTTTGTGCTTGAGCTCATAATGAAGCACTTTTGATCAACACTAAAAAGGTCTAATGGCTGAGTCCTTAAATGCAGAACTTCTGATGAGAATAAACTTCA
This sequence comes from Anas acuta, assembly GCF_963932015.1. Classification (NCBI taxonomy): domain Eukaryota; kingdom Metazoa; phylum Chordata; class Aves; order Anseriformes; family Anatidae; genus Anas; species Anas acuta. The sequence continues at coordinate 54,755,562 of NC_088982.1, forward strand.
AGGTCTCCGAATGCACTTATCAGATCTGCTCTATGAATAAGTGTCAGGTCCCAGAGTAGATTGCATAAATCTTTGTGGTTGAGCTTGGTGAGTGCAAAGCTTAATACCCACAGGCTTGCAATCTTTTTGAAGGTGATTATAATTCTGCACCAGTTTTGCATCCAGGATAAAGGTTCCCCTTGAACACAGAGTATGTTACATGCTTGTGTGCCAGTGATCAAAATACCTGAAGAATTTTTGCTCTTGCAATTCTTAAACCTCAAAAATAATGTTAAAATGCTATATCCAGTCAGCTAAGCTGTAAATTCAATTACCATAAATTGAAGGCATAGTTCTATCTCATACACCAAAAAATAATTTCAGTCATACTATTTCTGTTACTGTACTCCATGGTGCAGCATAACTTAAGATGTACTGAAAGTTTATGATAAGTATGTTTAGAGTTTTGTGATAATTCTTCTTAAAATTGCACTTTGTTGTAAGGATTAGTGCCTGAGGAAGAAAATACACAATTTAGTTCTTCAAACTGTTGTAGTCATCCATACTTATTTAGGATAATTTTACAACTAAATTTTACAACCAATTTTACTTGTTGTTGATAAGGAACACCTTATGGTTTAATGATCTGATTGTTTTGACTCTTCATTTAAGTTGCAGTTCCAAGCCTGTCAGTTTGACAATTCCACTAAAAAAAAAAAATCTATTGTGATTTTTTTTTATTTGCTGTGAACTTTGTTTTATTAATACTGATTATATCCAACTTCATGCTAAATAGTAAGTATAATAGTGCATATTATCATAGCAGTTTAAAAGATAGATTTTTCGTGAAACTGTGTTCTGCATAGTTAGTATCATAAAAATTATTTTCTTTGATAAACTGAAGTTGAATGTAATCTCAAATTTTATAGCAAGTACTACTGAAATTTTCCTCCTACTTTTGAAAGAGTACTTCATAAGTAATAAATTGAAAAACAGATGGAAAAAAAATAACAGCATACTTGAAGTACATCTTTATCCTTCCTTGTTTTTCCTTTTATTATAAAGTTACAATCTGATTTGCAATATTCGGTGATTTACGTGAAGTCTTCACATGTGAGGTTTAGCTCACCCTTATTAACCTTTTCTGTTCTGCTTTCCAATTGAAACGCTTCTGTTATGAAAAGTACTGCCTGATCTGTATGGCCAGGGAAACTGATGCAGAGTCAATTATCATTTGAGCTTTTTCTTGAATGGAGCATTGTTACTACCCCTTCAAAATACTGTATTTAGCAGTGTTAGCTTTCTATACCGTATTTAGCAGTGATAGTTTTTCAGTTTTATCTTGCCTTCAAATAAGCCGCACATTCCCTGTATATGTAAGTAGTACCAGTCACGTTCCTGTACCATGTATAGTTAACCCTAGTTAGTGTTAGACAGATATTAAGTTCTGGGGTGCAGACAAACGGCCACAAAAGGGTCTTATCCATCGCAATAGTAACACTATAAACTCTTAAACTTAAGATCTGTAAGATGGGGAATGAACTAATTTTTTGGTAAGCATTCTAATACTAACTGAAGCTTTAATTTTCCATGTTCCCTGTTTCTGTCTCTCTCTCCACACACAGATACACATGCCAATACGTGCAAGGTTCTGCACTATGTGTGTGTGTAAACATACGTCTTTCTGAAACTTGTTTGTGCTTGTACCTTTTGACTTGGAACAGAGGCTAGGAAAAGAGTCATTGTTAAAACTGAGTCAAGCCTCTTGTTCTTCAGCCTGTCCTTCAAGTTTATGTACAATAGAAAATCGTAGCACTTAGTTGTAGCCCTTGAAGTATTTGTATTTGAATTCCATTTGGGATGCAGTAAGGGAGTTCCAGTGATTTTTTTTGTTTTGTTTTGTTTTTGTTTTTGTTTTTTCTCTTTTGGGTTTATTCTTAGATTTCTGTAAACAACTGTTATGTTGGTATGACACTAGTCAAACTAGGAGCTGCAGTCTGCTCTGAAACTGCATTCCCTTCTGAAACACTTTGCACTTTACATCAAAATGCTCATCGTGTTATTTTTTTGTTTTTATAATATTTTCTTAAATGTCTGATCCTTTGAGAATGGCCATCAGAATGTTTTTTTCCCTGGCTGGAGATGGTGTCAGTGAAAGCATGCTACATTCACAGCTAGTGACAAGTTCTTGACTGACTGTAGCCAGCAAGGGGTGCTTATGAATGCAACAGTCAAACTCTTTTTCCTGCGAGGCTGTGCTTCTCCTTTACAAGGTCCAGCTTCCACCGACTTAGTGATCAATTTGATATCTTGTTTCAGACTCGCTGTTGTGCACAGGTACATTAGACAACATCAAACTAGCCCCTCCAAGAAAGCTTGTTATGTATGAATATCCTTGACCTTATGTGAGATGTTACGGATGTGGTTCGGGTAGCATTTTTGTCATGTTGTGAGGGGCAAAACCATAGTTGAACTTGGAACTCCTGCCGTTTTTTGGAGCATGGGTAATGTACTGCTACTAAGAAAAAGGCAGAGGGGAAGACAAGTGGGAATAAATCCCACTTCTCGTAGCTCCTAGATCCTTAAAGCATTCAGATTGGTGGTTTTTTTATAGTTTTTCTTTCCTCCGAGTAAATAGACTATTTCTTATGCTTTACAAGAACATCTTCATTAAGGAAAATTCACTGTGGGTTGTTTTTGTTCTTTTCCTCTTTAACTACTACTTTTTGGACTAATGTTTTTTATTACAGTAACTTAAGTTAGCATTTCAAAGAATAAAATTCACAGAGTTCATAGCAAGGAAATCCATGTTTCACAACCTGCATATTATTAAATTAAGACTTATTTGCCATAATCCTTAACTGAAAATACCTTGTATCTGATCATCTACTTTTTCCAGTTGCCATCTCTGAGCATTTGTCTGCCTTCTGTAAACTACTAAATAGCACACACCTAATGAAATCAGTGATTTCAGCTGAAGGACTTCTCTCAAAAGATGCTTGGCCATTTGTACCTGTTCAGTGATCCTGATGCTTATTCTAAGACTGTGTTTCTTAAATGTATATCCAAATTATTGGCTGGTTTAATATAAGAAGGCTGGGATGAGTGCTTCCCCTGAGTATTGGTGATGACAGAAATTTGTTAAAATTTATAATGAGATTAATTTGTTCAGTAGTATTCTTAATTCTGGTCTGCTGGTGTATAAAAACATATATTTGCATATATGCTTATATAAATTTCTGTTGTAGACTTGTGATATCTTTCATAGTCCAAAGATAGCAATTTATGTAAATCTTATCAGTATGGAGGAATCAGGAGTGAATCTTGAATGCCTGAGTTTATGCAGAATCTTCAATGAATGTAGCGAATATTTTTTCAACTCAGAGTGTGAAGTATTTTTATGTAGCTGTTAGCTAAATTCAAATGGGGATGTTACTGTAAAGTGCATAACACTTTCTAATGACAATATATTTTGATACTGGAAGAAAATCCCTTCAGTGACTTTTATATATTTGGTCCACATCAAAACACAGCTGCTTGGAAAACTATACTCATATCTATACTAATTCCTAACATAATTTATTATAATTACATTCATAAAAAATTAAATGAACCCATCACATCTTCCTTTTTATTTTTTATTTTTTAACAAGGAAAATTATAGAGCTTTTGGCACTTAACACCCAATGATGGACGCTATCAATATGCCTAGGATTTGGATTTGTAAAAAATAATTTAAGAGACATGCAAACTGGTGGAATGAAAGTGTTCTATATTATTCACTATTATTAAAAGAATAAGGTATGATGAAATTTTTTTCAGAGAGACATTCTGCGTCTTCTAATTGGTGGGTTGAAAGCCTTGGGTACTAGTGAAGACAGAGAAAAAAATGGAACCAGTCAGCCAGCAATTCTGATAAACTTGCATGTATGAGGTTTCCTGCAAGTTGATTCCTTGTGACAAGTTAAAAACATGACTTAATGTGACAGACCTTGGTGGTATCAAAAACAAAGACCATGAGTTGTGAATGTTGTGAACAGTTTCACATGCTTCTGTGGCAGCACTGAAACAGCAGACATGAAGGAATGTTCAGTGCAATTAATGTATCAACCTGAAGGATCCTTCATACATACCACTGCTTCCTAGTATCCAAAATAGAGCATCCTTGCTATATTCACTGTGATTAAGTGATTCATTTCCTGGAGATTCACAGAGTGAGCTCCACTTCTGGATTAATTAGTGTACCTATGGAGAGAGAGACAGATCAAAATCTACATATATAGGTCAAAATCTTTCTATATATAGGTCAAAAATTGCAGTAGTCCTAAAGTTTTTCCTACTATGAAATTAGTAACTAGTATGCTTTTGTTCATTCCAGAAAAAGAGATGAAAGAAGAAAATGTCTAACACAATCTGAGATTCTCTGTTTTGGGGTTTTGGTGAAAGAGCATGGAGCACAAACTCTAGTAGTAGGATTCTACAGATGAGAATTGTAGTTTACATCTGTCATCCTGAACCTTTATGCACTAAGCATATGATCTCACCACATCCTGTCCTGTCCTTTTTCTGTTTTTGAGGCATATAAACTTGAATGGCAGAAAGGGTATTTTCCTTTGATTACAGGATTGGGCATCTTTTTCTTTCCAGCAAATAATAAGAATAGGCATTTAAACCTCATATATTCACATTGGGAAACACAGGAAAAGATGGAGGAGAATAGCTGGCTGCAGGAACAGCCACCGCTTGCCATGCAGTTCATGTTCAAGCTATTTTAGTAAGATAACTTGAGTGACCAGTGATGGGCTGTGAGAAAAAAAATGATACATTCAGCAGGCTGAACAAGAACAACTGATTCCGCGAAGGAAACAGAAAGACAGAGAAAAATATTTTTGTGTTTAGGAACCATATTAATTGCATCTCTGTATGTTTTAGTTTCCTGTAATAGCTGGGACATATGCAGATGTAAAGGAGTAATGTTCTTTAACTCCCAAACCTTCAGAAAAGTCTGCAGTGGTGAAAAGTTTTATTCATTGAAATATTTCTGCTGGTCCAGAGCTAAAATATGCATGATTTGTTTTTAAAAAGGTTTCCTACTGTTTTCAAAGGAACGTTTTAAAACGTACCTGACAAGATTTCTCAGATTCTTTTCATATCTCTGCACTACAATATGATTATGAACAAAAGTAAATGCTAGAGGTTGCAGGGGCATAATCTTATTATGTCTTCTCTCTTAGCTCGGAAGAGTACATATTGATTGTTTCCACATTAGCAACTCAAACTCCAAGACCATTAAAGGATTAATTTATATTCTTAAACTTTCATATTCCATTATATCCAAGCAACAGCCACAGGCCCTCTAGACAGAGTCACTAAAGGTGATACAGCAAATTTCAGTCGATAAACTGTAAAATTTTACACTATCTGAGGATTTTACTGTTTGAGAATCAGTCAAACATTCTTGATACCGTTGACTTAGAAGTACGCACGTTTCTTAGATACCTACTATGCCATGGTCCCCAGGCAAAGATTTCATGGGAGAAAGAATTTTCCTTGGAAGTGGGCAATTAGCTAAAAAAAAGGAATCAATTTCTTAGCACTTGGCCAGAGTCATAGAAGTTACTGCAATCTCTCATATCTATTTTTCATTTAAGGCTCCAAGTTATTTGCTAAGCATGAAGGGAAGAAGAAAAAAGGAAAGAAACTTAAATCCACTGAGTATCGTCTGTCAAAGAGAAAGTTTCTGCTTGCTGAAAAAACAGGATTAGTACCTTTAAAGAGAAAAACAAATTACACCAAATTCCAAGCAATCTACTAAATTAAGATCCACTACTATCAAAAGAAAAAATAGTGTTTACTTTAAATATCTGAATTGATCACAGAACAGACTAATTTTATTTAAGGAGATGACAGATGTGGTTTAAGTATTTTCTGAAAATACATTTACTGTTGTGTAAGATAGGTGTGTGTTTATGAGCAACAGCTTACAGTGCCACCAGTAATTAGAAACATTGCAACTGTTCTACTCAATGATAGAATTTTGGTACAATTGGCCTAGTGAAGCTCTTATTTTAAGGAAAATTTATTCTAGTTTTATTTGGTTTAGACAGCATGCCTTAAGCTCTGATTTTGCAAGCTGCAATAATATGGATAATCTCTTATCCCTGCATAGAAATGCATTTAGTAATATACTGTAATGCAGTTGTGTCGTGTAAGTTATCTGGAGCTATTTTATCAACTCTTTTTCATAGAACCCTGAAACACAATGTATAAGAACATAATAAGCCTTTTCAACTGTAGGGTTTTTTTTGTTTGTTTGTTTGTTTGTTTTTTGTGTGTGTGTCTGTGCACTTTTGTTTTGTTGTCTTGTGTGAAAACAAGTTCACAACCTTTTTATAAACTGTCCTAAACATAGTTATTTGAAGTAATGCAGATCAGTCATAAATACATCAAGTAGCATTTCAGTAATATAACCTGATCAAAATTAGGAGATTTTGAAGTAGAAGTCAATACCATAACAGTCTGGGGTACACAAGACTATGTTCACACCAACAGTATGTCATTGTTTTGAAACATTTTTATCTGGGGAAAAATAAACACAGGGAAGAGTAATGTTCAGTAATTCACATAATGTGTGAACTGGAAGTGATATGTTTAGCCAGCATTGGTAGGATTTCTGTTTAACGTAGTAACCTAAATGGGTTTCTTAATAAAGAAACATTTTCTAGTAAAGAAGTCTCACATTAAAAAAATAAAAGTAAAAAAAGTCAGATGTTTCTTTTTCAGTAGAGTTAATTGTATGTATATTTAGCTGTATTAAACTTCAGATACTGGATTTCACTTTAAATATAAAAGATTAATCAGAGCTAGTCTATTACAGAATTCGTTGGAGTCATTAGTCATTTGTCGTTAGCAATAATGTCAAAAACATTAGATAACAAAAGAAATCCTGTAAATGAAACAATATAGTTCTGTTCCTTTCATTACATATTTTCATGCAGAATTGAGTTTGGAGAAGCATTTACTAATTTATTATTGGAAAAGCCCTTGCTGGTTTACTCAAGCAAGAAAATTACCCCCAAAGCCCGCAAGATTTATAATGCTTAGAAAACAAAAAGAAAAAAAAATGCAACAAAAGAAAAGGGCAATTCAAAACCTAATGAGACATTTTAGGCCTCATTTACATCTCTAACCTGATGCATTTCTTCAAAACGTTTTTTCTTACTAATTTACATACTAAAAGCTTATTCTTCCTTAACCAAAATGATGAGCTTTCCTGCACTATACTGACGTTAACATTACTTTAAAAGCTATTTATAGTCAGTTTTAGAAGACTGACTAGTGTATTATTCTTAAATTCACACCTCTTGTAGCAGTTATAGTGCAACCAATAGCATTTTTCTTGAAATATGATGCCTATAAATTTAAAACAGAGGTTTACATATCATTCAAATAAAAACATGGTAATTTTTTTCATTCAGTAAGGTCTTCTTGCTAGACATGTCTATTTTTTTGTGTGTATGATTAAATGTGATTATTTTTTTAGTCAAAGTATGTGGATAAATGTCTTCTGATTGGATAAGTTTGGTCTGTGTGGCCTAGTTGATAGTGTATATATGGATTTCCACAAGGCTTTCTCAAAAAGCCCTTGTCAAAGGCTTTTAGGGAAATTAAGCAACTATTACATAAGGAAGGTCTTTGTATGGATAAGAAATAGAAGCATGCAAGGCATATGCTCCCTGCAATCAGTGAAACAACTGATAAAACTAAGGCTACCTTCCCAGAGGATACCCTTCCTATGGCCGATGTATGTCTTTGCAGATATATGGTTAGAAGATTGTTCTTGTACTTACATTTTTGTTTTGTAATTGCATATCTGAAACTGAAAAGAATGGCTTCCCCTGTGAAAACTGTCACCCAGTATTTTCAGAACTGAAATAAATAGGTATAAGAACTGTTGTTAAAATAATGAGAGAAATGAATATCAGTTTATTCTTCTTAACTGCATATACATTTTTGTATCTGGCTCAAAGATTAGAATATTTCTTATGAAAAATTTGGTTTTGAAGTGAGCAAAGGAAATACTTAATGCACAAGAGAAATAATTTAAAACATAGGACGTTTTATAATGTGTTTAAAGTAAGCAGGCACAAGATAAGTAGTAGTAAGAAGATGTTTTTGATGAAATTTGCATGATCTCTAATAAAAAACTGTCTTAATTGGCAAAAAATCGCACTACAAAAAGTCACACAGAAAAAAATAAAATTTACCCCCTTTCTATAACGGTGCCATATCTACAATATATTTCTTATGTCTTTGCACCAGGTAACACAGCAGTTATATTTTAATGACCTGAATAACAAAAGATGTTACTTAAAGTTTCATTGGAAGTGAGGATGATGCATGTTTTCAAATGGTATAAAATGATGTTGTAGAGTGCAAATATGGTATGGTCTGAAAATTTCTGTCCATGCATAACCTTTACAGAGGAAAGTGTTTTTTAGGATAAATGCTTACCTAAGAATTGTTAAATTTTTCATGCACAGCCCTGAAGCGAGAAATCTGGCACCTGAAATTATCTTATGCTTTGTGTGTTTTCACACTTCTGTTAACAGTGAACTGTTAATTGATATGCATGGGAGACACTGAATATAGCAAGACTTTGGACAACATGCCTCCACTGTCTGGATTAAAAACCCACAAGGCTTCCTCTACTAACTGATAATAAGTAACCTCTACTTTTATATTAGATTTTTACATAATGCTTTGAATACATCAACATTTTTGACCCTGTTGACCACTTGTAGACAAATAATGGAATGGAGTGGAAATCTGAAAGGATGTACCTGAAAGCTCCCTGGAAATTGGTGTCTGAGCAGAGGGGAGAGATCCAAATTAATGTCCCAGTTACATAGATGGAGTAAAACGAGCTTAGTTATGTTTAGAGATATGATTGGAATTTCCTTAGATGTTAAACAGAATGAAAGCCACAGAAAGTTCTGCTTTATAAACGTGCTGCTTATGGAAGTATGTCTTTCTTTAACAAGTTGGATGATATTACAATTTTTTCGGTTCCTGCTGCATGCTACATGACAGTGTTAGGATCTGTCTAAATCTGCACATGCTTAACTGACCCTTTGACAATTATTATCCTAAGTGTATGTGGTGTAAATAGTGAAGAGATAATTTTGTTTAGTATTGTCTGAGGCATATTCCCTGACCTCTGTAGCATGTTAAGGTATTAGACCATGGTCCACATAAAGGTATCCAAAAAAAAATGAAGGCCCTGCATGCATTATGTATTTCTGAATATCATTCTGCAGTTACTGCCTGACTCTGGCAGCACCTTAATTTCAAATACACTGTTTCTTGACCTTCAGTTTAAAGTAACTGAAGTTCATGTTCAAAATAAATAAATAAATAAATAAATAAATAAAATTAGGGAGACTGAGTTCAAAAAGGCCATCAGTCCAACAAAGCCTCTAAGTTTACATCTGGCTTCTTAAAGAATACCATAAACACTAGATGCCACATGCTGTTTATGGATTGAGATGCTCAAATGAAAACTGTTCCTCTCCTCTTAAAATTATGCAGTGTAGAGAACTTCTGTTCTCAAGGCTCCTTGGGGCAACAAAATGGGAAATACGAGTTAAAATTTGTAGCCTGATGACAAGGCAGAAATAGCCTGATGTAGAGCAGAAATAAAGAGGCTTGGCTTTCAGCACTCCTTTTTTCCATGCAATAACTACATGAAAACTACTACAAGTCAGCACCTTTATATTCCTTGCTTCCTCTCCCCAGGGCAATTCTACGAATAAACAGACACACTTCTTTCTTCCCAGAACACACATTAAACAGAGGGTGAATGCATCTTTCTGAAACAGCACTGAGAAAAAAAGAAATGACTGTCCTCTCCCTCAGTGTTGGAAAAAATGGATCAAGTCTTAAAGATGCTTTTGGAGTTAAGATCCCACCCTGAAGCAGGAACCTGCCAATAGCACTATGCTCTGCGATTTTAGGTCTCTAAGAGAAATTTTAAGTAGTCTGTAAGCATTTCCCCATTATCTGGCTGTAAATGCCTGCACATACACTGGGTTTCCCCTCGGTGACCCCAGCTCAGTATTTGAATTTTGTGCCTTGTTTTGAAGACTTTCTGCGTCCTGCATCAGGAGTCTCAATTCCTCATACAAGAATTATATTTTGCAGACCAATAGTCTCATATTAATTGTATAGCATTTGACTTCCAGCCTTCTAAGTTCTTCCTAGCCATTTTATTGATCAATAAACATTGTTAAAAAATAAGTAACATTTTTCATCATTTGTAGGAAGAACCATGTTTGCTGTAGGAAATTCTCCATGGTCGTGTGGAGTACAAGTACACCCTCTGTAGGGATTTCAAAATCTTACTGGCTTGACTTCCATGAGGATGACCTTTTGCTATTCTCTTGCTTTATAAACCTTGCTGTCATAGTTATTTTCAGTAGTTCTTACCCCTTCTGTTTCTTTCCTCACCCTACTCCATTTATGTTGGCGTACAGAACTCATGTTATTTTTCTGCCCATCTGGTCTCGGTGAGTGAATCCATTTCTAGATTGTTGAACGTCAGTGCTGAGCACTCAAATATTTCCTTGTGCATTTCCATCTGGAAATCAACATCTCACCTCCTGTCTTTCTAATATCTTTCTTAGCAGTTTCATGGATCCCTTAAAACACAGGGAAAATTGAATTAGTCCTTTTTAAATAATTTCTTTTACTTTGCCTCTTTCTGTAGCACTGGTAACTGCTGCATTACCATCCCAGACATTCAGTTTTATATGAATTGTGTGCGTATCAGTGACAATAATATTTCAATGAAAAAAAAAATAGTATTTTCCTTCAAAAATATGATTATTGGTAGGGGTTGGATATTTGAGAGGGAACAAACCTGTATCTTTTAGTATCCCTATTAATACGGGAATCTGTTTTTTCCCAAATATAAACACTTCCCATGCATAAATAGTACATGATCTTCACAGTTCAATCTCCAGTCCTTTTGGCAGTAATCATTCCAGAGTTTTCATGTTTACAGCAAATAATTATTGTAATATTGCATTATCTTAAATGCATTTTACTTTGTGATGCCATGGAACCATGCTTTCCCTCTTGAAAAAAATCAGACAAATTCATCATTTCAAATTGTGGTTGTGCTCTGTTCAAGGATTCTGAAACACTTTAAAGTTCCTCTTTTTTTTTATTCTTTCTTCCTCTGTTTTCTGGCTTATTACATTTGATGTAACCTAATTTTTATAATAAATTGAATGTCAGTTGTAGGAGTCTGTACAGGTACCCTGTTGTGTGACAAAGCATCTGCCCCACTTGCACTGCAATGGAAAGTGCCTCTCCTTCCCATCCCAACCCACCCACCCCCCCAGATAAATCAATATCTAACTGAATGTCTATTTTTAAGGCTTTCCTTGAGCCTGGCAAAAGCTAGTATTATGAGGATTCCTTATATCCTTCTGATTCATGGATGAGATGGTGTACTTTTAAATCTGTTAGCAGCCAGCATAAACTGAGTAATCTGCAACCTGCCATAAATTATACTAAGAGATCCACAGCAGGATCATTACTGGGGAAATACACAAATCACACTTAATCATATCTGTGCTTCTTAGCCACTGATGAAGGTGGTTTTTGTTTTGTTTTGTTTTTCATATTTTCTCTCATAACCATTGTTAAAACTTGTGATTTTGAGTATTGTTAATAAATTATCTTGGTAGTATAAAGAAAAGACAAAAGTCTTTAAAAAGGAAAGTGAACTGAATAATAACTGATAACTAAACCAAACAATAAGCAGCAAAAATCAAAACAGAGTCTAATACTTTACAACCTGTGATCAATACAACGCAGAAAATAATCCCGACATTTCCATTCTTCCCAGTTCTTGCAAGTGCCTCCCCTCTGGTAAAACCTAAGCCTCTGAAAGTAATGCAAGATTTTCAGTAAACAAAAACAAAATGAAGGTACACCAAACATTGCTATAAGAAGTTATTATTTTTAAGGTGTTGCCAAAAAAAATAATTGTGGCAGTTTCGACAAGATTAGTAAGTTTTACAACCTAAGAGGAAGTTACATTTGATAAAATTAGCACTTAGAGAAGAAAAAAAAAAGAAAAAAAAAAAGGGACTGGAGTATCTGCTGAATGGTTGAAAACATACATGGAAGGCTCAGCCAGTAATCTTTCCCAGACTAGACATTTCTGTATTTTTTGTCCTAATTCTATTTTTAAAATACCACCTTCTTTTTGGCTTCCCTCTTTCCCCTTCCCTTTACTCCCCCAGCATGCTGATGAACTATTTGTAACTGCTGTGAAAGATACTTCTGCTACACAACTATGGAGTTACTGTGATAATGCACTTTAGTGGTGAATAGAAGCGGCATTATTCTTGTCAAATCATGGAAATTCTGTCAGTAAAGCAGAAAGAAAAGAACAAGGTGGATTTATGCCACAAAGCAACATTTTCAACTACATTTTCCTTGAATTAAAACCGAATTGATGAAGCAGTGCTGGATGCTATCACATCAGAAAGATGATAAAGAAAAATGCCCATTAATCTTTGTGAACTGAGCTAATTAGGGGCCATAGGCAGAGTGCCCAGGGGTTAATATATAACCAGCACCACTACCCCTGGAGCCAGTTGCAGAAGTAGGTAATAATGCGAAGAGATTTCTGGAGAATGGGAGGAGAACAAGGTTCCACAGAATGAAGTGTGAGGATTGTTTTCCAGAATTCAGGCTTTCTCCCCAGAAAGCTACCTGTACACTGTGCTAGGTGCAGTCAGGTGTCTAATACCACTGGAGCATGGGTAGTAAACATCCCACTTCCATTTTTCTGCCTGCTGGTCCTCAGACAAGGATTCCTGCGACTTCTCCCACAGCCTGAGATGTAGATTGTTACATCTGGTTCTCCTATTTAAATGTACACACTATGCATGTTATAAATACCATCTTCTGTGGTGCAAAATAAAAGTTTTATGGACAGTTGCAAGCCATATGTTCTCAAAGAGAAATCTTTTCCAGATGAACTTGTGAAGTCAGTTTGGCTTTTTTTCAAAATTAGTTTGTAGCTGCCAAGTTTTGCATGATATTCATCATTCATTTTTGTCACATCTCTAATTCCATGTCATATGAAGCCTACCGATACTAACTTTTTGTCGTAGAAGAAATGTAATTCAAACTCCCTTTTTATTAGCTCATTTTTATTGAAGTAAAGTGGCATTCAAAAGATATATCTTTACTGAACATTTACATTTACGTTGCAAAGAGAAACCGAGATGCTAACATCTGGGTTGCTGGAATAGTCAGAGTAGTTCTTTGGAACCAGTCATTTCTCATCAGTTAGTGAAATTTGGTTTAGAAGCTAACAGTACTATTATTCTTTTCGTCATCAGATGACTCAGGCTATGTCTTCTGTCTGTCAAGTGGTGCTCCTTCTGAGGGGGGCCGTGATGTTTTCACCACTTCTCCCAGAATTAGACTGTGAAACCAGAGATTTCTAATCTGCTGAACAGCTGTCAGATGGCCAGCCCTTTGCTAACCAAATTTGACCATGTAGTTGCTTACTTTATAGATGTGCATAATTACTGGGAGACGCCACGTGCACACGGAGCTCGAGCAGCAAAATAGCTGTTTGCAGAGCGTTGGCTGCTTGCCTCGGCACTGCAAACCTCCATGTTCCACTGCTGCAGCAGCCGCTGTGCCGCGTGGGGAAATTGTATTATGGTGGGCAGAATCACGTGGACTTTAATGGAATTGTTGTTACAAAGAAACAGCATCCAACAGTGTGATTTGCATCATGCTGTGTGAGCCGCCTACACTTTTCAGCAGTTGGTTCTGTGTCTGTAATTTATTGCTCTAGAAACCATTATAATAATACAAGAAATGCTGCAGCAAGTGTAGAGGAAAGAACACATCACAGTCAGACTGTAATGACTATTTAGACTATTTAAACTCACTCAGCTTGTATTACATTAGGAAAACAAGTCCTTTTCAATTACTTATTTTATGCATTTTATTTGGCTTTCTGGTTTCATTGCGGTTGAGATTAAATACACTATTACACATTTTAAGATAGTTTATGATGGTAAATGCTCTAAAATGCAAAACAAGGCCTAAATATAAAATGGTAAAACCAGAAATTTCCACCTTGAAGAAAAATGATGACAGGAAATGCTATTTCCTGTCTAAGTAATGGCCTAATTCTCATGTACATGCTCCAGAATGTATGATAAGGTATGCTGAAATCTCTCTGTGCATTAGCTATACAGTTCATTGTGCTAGTCTTTAAAAAAACAATGGCATTTAATATATGACCATTATGGACTTCTTCCTCATTAAGAAGGAGGGACATTGCCAGACTGTTTTTTTGTAGCTCATTCTTTTCATTGGTGTAGTGATCAGTGGGGGGCCAATATAGGAAAGAAATGCCCTGAGGCAGCTAGGAGTCCCTCAGCAGACCAAACTGGGACCTCCAGCTGGTGGCTCAATATCACCTTTTCAGTCGTGAATTAAGCAAAGGACATGGTCCATAATTTTTATCCTCTGTTGTTTTTTTTTTTATCCCACTTCTTTCAGCCCACAGCTTGCATCTCTCTTGCACTGTCCAGCAGAATGCAGAACAATTTTTGTCAATATTATTGTCCTCTTAACTTCTGTGCGGTAAAACCAGTCCTTTGTAAATGAATACTTCTCAGGTATCCAAATGCTTTCTTTGCCACAGAGGAGTTACTCAATAACTAATATTTGTATAATGGTCTGCTTTTGGTCCTTTTTCTTCTCCTTTCTCTTTCTCTGACTCATTCAGTTCTTGCCGCTCTATGTTTTCTGTCTCTGTTCTTAACACTCTGAAATTTATAATCTAGAATATAGCTGACACAAGTATTTTGGTTCTAGAATACATTATTCTTTTTCTAAACTTTTCTGTACTGTCTTTGTCCCTCACTGGCTCTAATCCAATGAACATTTCTTTTCTCTTTTGGCAGATCTCATTTACAAATCCTAGATGCTGCTCTCTTGGTCTCGTCTGTTACCATTGTTATTAATTCCCAGAGCTCTTTTCTGTCGCATCCTTTGCTTCTAGCCTATAACTACCTTTCCTTAAGCTATTTCTGCATTTCATTCATATTTAATGTTTCCACAGTTCTAACATAAGTATAGTCACTTCCTTAACCTCCTAGCATAAGTGATTTCTTCTGCCTGAAATACTCTTTTTGAAACCACATACTGCTTTGCTACCATATGCTTACCCTTTTCTTGGGGATTTTTAGCATCCAATGTACATTTTCTTCCTTATCCTTTACCTGCCGTGCGAAGTTATGGAAATATTCATGTTCACTTAGCATTTGGTACAAAAGCTAGACACACAAAAGCATGATGTACCAAATGAAAGTGTATTGTAACAAAACCACTGTATGGATTATAACTGCATGTTTCTTAGGATGCTGGGTTTGATATTTTTTCTTGGTCTGTTTCCAAAGTTATAGTTCACATCAATGTGGCAGATAGTAGAAGATAACTGCTAGCACAAAACACAATTTAATTTTCACTGATACAACCTGAAGGAAACAAAATGATTAAATGTTAATGCATTTTCACCAACTCAGTAAAAGACCTGTTCAGATGAATAGATACAGACATCAAGAGACTGACCAACTAAAAACGCCAAGGACAAGAGTACTTTTACATTCACTCATTGATCATTTATTTGTTGCTTTGTTTATTTTTTGAGATTTTTTTAAAACTTTTCTTTTTTAATTCAGAAAAAAATGTTTAGAAAAAATGCACTGAATATTCTATTTTCAACTTTCTAGTTTGTATATCAAATTTGAATAGAAAATACAGCAATGGCAAATAGTGGGTATGTGTAAAAATTAACTTATAGATTTAGTGATAACTTTTGGTCTTCTGACAGAATATATGGAAATGGAATCATTATCTAACTTGAGAGAGTTCAGGTTACTTATATGTTCTGTATCTTAACAGAGTTTGATTTTGTATTAAACATTTTCTCTTTGAGCAGAGCACAAACAAGCAGCAGTTTTGTCACATTATTCAGAAGTACTGGAAAAGTTCAAGAAGCTATAAACTCCAGAGAGAAGCAATAAAAAAGCAGTACAATTATTAATATTATCTATAATTGAACAGATTAGCAGCCCACATTTATATATATATATATTTTATTTTATTTTTCACCAAAGCATTTACTATCTATTTACAAAATTACAGCTAAACGGATTACGCCAAGGTAGTGATATTTTAATGACCTTAGTTTTTTGTTGTGTGTTGTTTTTTTTCCTCCGAATATAATTTAAAAAAGAAAATAATTCTCATAATTTACTTTTGGTTTTGTTTAAAATATGTCACTGGAAATGTTTTATTTCCTTCTTTAAATCATTTATATATACTTCATAAGCAGGTGCTCCAAACAAGCCTGTAATTTTTACACGCTGTTTAGTCAAATGTATTATGTGAGCAGAGCTCGTTCTGCTAAAAGTTTTTGGACTTTTCCCTTTTACTCAGTTACATTATTAATATTTTATTTTTCAAAATTTTTAAAATTAAAAGATGTGGTATTTAGCAATATCACCTAGCTTAGGCTTCATCTTTGGTGTTTCACTTTTCTCTCCCGACACTGGGGAAAATGCTTTTTGCTTCTGCAATATGATCAAGTAATATGCTAGATACTTCATATCAGAGTTAGCAAGAAGTTCACAGTTACGGCCACTTTGAGTGTAAAAATGTTTGCACAGATGTAGCCTTCACTAGTCATTTTCCTAGACAGTTCTTGGTCAACCCATGAACTTTTCTTACACATCAAAGCTTGTTTCCAACTGGGCATTAAAGTCAGCTTAAGCCATAACATATCCTGCCTGATGTGGGGCACCGTCTGCACCATTTCTAGTACCTTATTGAGCTTCTTTTCCATTTCTTTATCTGTAATTTATGAATAAATGTAATATGAAATATAAATGTTCAAATTTCCCCCCTGATTTTTACAGGCTAAAAAAGTTAAAATGTGACTACATAACTAGCTGATTGTCTGTTATTGCTATGGCTGTTGCATGTCAAAATACCTTTTTCTAATCATGTAGTCCATGGCATTTTAGAAATCTTGTAAATTTATTGTACTACTTCAGAATGTTGTCTGCATTTTGCCTTACTATTTTTGTCATTCATTTCCTGATGTAGTTACTTTAGTTCATCTTCTCTTTGCTCTTGGTCATTACTTTGATCCACTCAAACATTTCTGCTGAAACTGCAGACGTATTTCCAGAAAACTGAAGGATGCCAACACCTTCTGTCCATTTACACAGTCCTTACTGCTTAGCCTTCAGTGCAAAGCGCTATACCAAGTTTGGAACATGAGGGAATTAATGTCATCAGATATCAATCACTATGCCTAAGATCTATACAGCTGTAGTAAAGAGACAGAAGGCAGAGACGTACTGTGTGTGCCATCGGTAATTAGAAGGGACGTCCCTTTTGAAGAAATCTGACTCTCAGTATCCAACTGGTGTTCACAGTCCTGCTTGAGATCCTAACTGCTAGAACACTGTTATGAAACAGAGAAACAAAATTAATCCAAAAGAACAAAACAAAACTGTAGTTCCGTCCGGTAGTTGCTGTGAAGATAAAAACACTTTACAGTGGAGTTCATGTAAAAACTAAATGTATTTCTAAATTAAGGTAAGTGAGACACCATTTTCACAGATGGATAATCACCTTAATGGACAAATGATATAATCATACAAGACCGCAGAGGCCACTATTTCCTACCTTATCAGAATATTTTTATCTCCATCCAAAACTTTAATTGCAAGTGTTTGTCCTCGTCTGCTCACTGATGCTTTTTTAAATCCATTTTACGACAATCAGTAAACACTTTTTAAAAATTAATGGAGATCTCAGAGCAGGTCATCTGGCTTTTGGCTGACCCTGAGATGACTGACAAGTGGCAGCATATGTTTCCAGATCTAGCAGGGAGAGAAAGTGATCATTTAGTGTCCATCATGATTTGTGGGGCCCAGATTTTTTCAGACATTCTGTTGAGAGGAAGTGTCAAATAGATGAACTTTAAAGAATTCTGTTCAAGTTTATTAATGATACAATGTAATATGACAGTGCCTTTGGTGGGGCAAGTTAATATTAATAAGAAATGTGTTAATTTCACTGTTCCACCATCTTCTCTGAACTTCAAATTTATTCTTTTGGTAGGCTTTATAATTATACTATTTATTTTATTTTATTTTATTTTTACTCTTTCTTTTATAATGACCAGCATAAAATAATTTTTAGTTACTTGTATCCACAAGTATCATTCTTGTCTCCAAGCACTAATAATTGCTCTGTGATTATGCAGCTGGCATCTGTCTTAGCATCTTTTCTTTAACTTGTGAACCATGCTAATATTGTTAGTTTTTGTAATGCGGTGGTGCTTAGTGATCAGTGCAATTTTCAAGGTTCTTTTGTGGTGTGACTTTTGTGGAAAATCAGAATAAGAGGCAGTCACCAGAAAACACATACTAAGAATACATCAGACAGACAAATCCAACCACCACAAGATGCAGCAAAGAGGAAAGCTAGTAAAAATACTGACTTTGTTTTTATTATTCAAATAGAATGTGACCAGTTGCATGCTTGCCCGCAGTCTTCTGGTAATGTTGCATTAACATTGCAGTGAGTGGGTTCTAAACAGGAATCTTAACAGGAATCTTACTGTGCAGCAGTGACTGCGTTGGCTGTGGTGAGGATGCCTTTTCTATTAACAGGTTTGTTGGAAATAGAGATACAAGTCATGCAATCAGTTTGACAGTTTTTCCCACATGTCATTTCGCACATGACATACTTATCTCCGAAATGAAGAGATATGGTTGTGATGGGTGGACCATTCGGTACACAAAGAGTTGGCTTGAAGGTCATATGCAGAGAGTGGTGGTCAATGGCTCCATGTCCAAGTGGAGGCCTGTGACAAGTGGTGTCCCTCAGGGGTCTTTCTTGGGATTGGTGCTATTTAATATCTTTATCAGCAAGATAGACAGTGGGATCAAGTGCATCCTCAGCAAGTTTCAAACCCTGAAAGTGTTCAAGACCAGGTTGGATGAGGCACTGGACAACTAGTGACTGGTGTGTTGGAACTAGATGATCTTTAAGGTCCCTTTCAACCCAAGCCATTCTATGATTCTACAATGATTCTATGGTAATACATGTATAAGACAAGCATAAATAAGATAAAAACTTAAAAGAAATACTTTTTTTTTTTTTTTTTTTTAAAGTGATCACCAGAAATAAGGAATTGTGACTTGGGCAGAATGATGAGCCAGGTCTTACTAATGTGGTTGTGATTTACTGAGGGCATTTAGTGAAAGAAAGTTTGCAACTAGAAAAGACCTAAGTATTTAGATCAGGCAGATAAGGAACAGCAGATATAAAACAAGGCAAAATGGGGGAAGATAAGGAAGGAGAAAGGAAGAAAAATATAAGAAAAATTTTGGCTCTAGGGAACTAAATCCGCTATGTGTGTAGGTTACAATGAAATAGTTACTCATTTGAAGTAATGTGAACAGGTTAGTAACAAGAAAGGAGTGCGTGTCAGCTTTGGTCTCTGCCTAGTCCAGAACTAAAAAGCATCATTTTGGTGAGATTATTCAGGTAGAGGGTGACCTCAGTAAGCCCTAGTCCAACCTCCAGATCAAAGCAATGTCAGCAATGATTTCAGATTGTTAGATTATTATTTTAATAATTCACATACTATATTTATAACATACATTATTGTGCAAATTTGGTAAAACACTTTTTTTTTTTTTTTTTTTTTTTTTTTTTTAGTGTAAAGCCAACTAGTGCTGCACACACCTGCTTATCCTGCTGTTTATCCTGCTGGAGTGTTATGCAAATAATAATAGAAGAAATAAAAACAGGGTGACTGTATCACCACATTAATACTTGAGAAAAAAATGCTCTCCAGCATTTACTCCATAAAGTAATCTTGCTACAGAACTTCACTGTTTGTTGTATAAATAGATCTTCAAAAGCCTCAGTTACAGCTTAATTCTCTTCATTGGAGTATTCTTCTGCCAGAATTATAAAAAGTTTTGCTTTCTGGTCTTAGCTCAACCTCAGAATGCCTTGTAAGCTTTGCATTGCTATATATCTCATCTTTCCCATGTTCAAAACAGAATGATAGCTTTTCAGTAACTCACACACTGTAAGGTTAAGTTCCTCGCTGTATGTCAGATGATTTTGATGAGAGTTGCCATAGCATAGCACATTTAAAAATCATGTGAAAATTTAAAATTATACAGCTTTTGGTTGAAAGAGGACTCTTGGCAGAATGGCGAATATCCTTCCTACATGGCACTGATATTCTATTACTAAATGATGTATATAAGTTTAAAAAGGATAAAATACAAGAGGTATCTAAATGAGTTTTCCTTATAACTAATGACTGAAAATCTCTTAAACCAAGAAAAGATTCACTTTAAATGTCATGCTATAAAAACTCCAACAATAAATTAAAAGAAATTTGAGTTGAAAGTTCATATGCTATTTTGCTGCTGATGAAAAGAAACTACTTTTTATCTGGGTAGTAGTAAATAACAATGAACTTTCTCTTTCGTTGCTTTTTGGTAGAGTAACTAGTTTCTTTAATGCATTTCATTTTTTGTGGTTTGGTGGTTTTTATTTTTTGTTTTTATGGTAGTGTAGAGTCTTTATTTGATGGTCTGCATATAATAAAGCAATATTACCAGCACTGACTATATGAAATGTGTTTTCTCCATTTGATAGTGTAATTTGGGATAGGAGAAGACTCAGGGACCCTACTGAGAAAATACTATCCATTAACTAAAAACATAAAACCCAAAGAATTATGAAGAAATATTTTTTTCTTGATGTTCAGAAGACAGCTATAGCATATTTTTCACCACTAAGGCATATTTGAGATGTGAGAAACATTAACAATGAGGAGGGTTTTAGGTCAGGATCACTCTGCATCATAGATGGCATTATTTGCTGATTTAGCTGGGCTGAGTACTGCTGAAAAATAATCCTTTTTGTGCCCTTGTCAGTGGCTTTGGCCTAGAGTAATAGCAAATCAGCTTTACCTGAGTCAGATAATCATTACAAAATGAATTTTGTTCTTGACTCACAGAAATAATTGGGAGAAAAATATATTTGATAGGTGTGATGAATATTATTTTAAGCTAAAGCTTACTGAGATGTATAAAATACTAAGTGCTGCTGGTAATTGAGCAACTCTATGCAACTGTAAATTAGCTGCTTGACTTGAAAAAAAAAAAAAAAGATGATTACTGAAAGCACTTTTTCCCCCTAGAAAACTTGCTGTTCTCCTTTTCCTTAGCATTCACAAGGGGCATTCAGTTAATCATACTGAGGTCTCTCCCTTAGTGCTGCAGTTGCTGATTACCCAGCAGGAGGTGCAGTTCCAGCAGGGTAAGTCAGAATGGTGTTGGTCGTTCCCTGGGGAGGGACATCCTGTAAAAACACCAAGGTTGAGAACTGTCATATTCACAGCAGTAGGTGCATTTTCCTCAGAAATTAATGGAGCAAGCTGGGCAAAAATGTTTTTAAACTACATCTTCCCTAGAGTAAGATGCAAATTCAAAGCTCTTTTGAAGCATTGGAATGAAAGTTGAAGATAAGACTTTTTAGTTTTTGACATTGATGATATAGGCAACACTTGCACTACGAATATTGAATTGAAATGGAGGATAAGTGGGGCAGATGTTATTCAAGTAGGTCTCAAATGCAGTCCTAACTATTTCAGAGCTGGCCTAACTAAGGTGCTTTTAATTATTGGTAAATACCTATAAGAGTTTTCCTCCATTCATTTTGTTAGAAATAGATTGACAATGCTAGATTTTTTCCTAAAATGAGGATTTAAATGGATTTTGCCATCACGACTTACATTCAACAAAAGAGAGTTTACAAAGGAGTGAAGCTTTGAGATAGTGATTTTTTTTTTTTTCAGCAGCAGTCTGTGTGCTGTTCAGAAGCAAGCAAAAATTCTGGGCTGCTTTCTCTATTGTAAGCAGGGGAACACAGTGATTGATCTGTTTACAGAACGATTTTACATAAAAATTTTAAAGCGCTTTGGAGCACCTTGTTTGCTTTGTCCTCTTGAACAAAGGCATAAGAATGGTCTGGTTTTAATACACAATTTATACACATTTCTTCTTAGCATAACAAGATAAATCCTCTAGGTTCGACTAAGGGTGCATAAGGCCTGTGTCACCTCATTGCGAGATGCCTCTCTGCCACTTGTTTTCAGCTCCTGTGGGCTTCCCCACTTTCTTTGCTCCATCTCAGTGTTGCCTTTTTGTCCTTTTCTGTGTAAGCTCTTATACTGTGTCTGTTACAACAGGATTTTAAGAACACGAATGGCCGGATCTGAGGTCCACCTTGCCTGACAAACTGACTCTGCATGGTCTGTACCAAAGACCTCAATACGAGTTTTAAATTATATGTATATATATAATTCTTCATTATTTTTATATTTGGTCTCCAATAGTGTCTAGCTCAAGGATGTCCTGATCCAGGAGCGATGATGTCTCTGTGTCACAATATGCCAGTAAGCGTACACAGTCAGTTTTCATTTCTTCTCTAACCAACAGGCCCTACTAATAGTAACTGACAATGCACTCCCTAAAACAGGATGAAAAATGTTGCTGAAAGCATGGAGAAACACAAAGCTAGCAAGACTGTGTGCTTTTCATTTATGCCTATTTGTGTTGATTTTATCCAGTAATTACTGACAAGTGAATACTATTACAAATCTGAATCAATACTTCAACTAATGACCTTTTGAATCATTCTAGTATACTCTATAAATCACTAACTTTCATCAAATATTGTCCCCAACTTCACTTGTTACCATATCTATAGGAACATTTCCACCTGTCTTTTTGTTTAATGCTTACATATATCTGATAAACCATAAACGAAGCCCTAAGTATTAGGTATCTTTTAAAATTGCTTGTTTCTTATTTTTGTTTGATATAACTAACATGTTTTTATATCCGTAATAAAACAGTCCTTCATTTGTAGAAAATGGGAACAGCATCTGAGATGACAAATGTGAAAGGTGACGTCAATTAGGAGTTCTGTGTCACCAAACAATATATAAATAGTGGTGTCAAATTTCCAGAAGTCAAGTGACAAAACCTTCATTGTTCTTTAATAGGACCCAGTTGTTCATGAACATATGGGAAGCTAGATTATTAATAAAATTTTTCTTCCCTAGTCATCTTAATTCTGCCAGATTGTAAATTATGCAGCTAGAGTGAATTAGAGTTAACTCGCTATTTCCAGACACTCTGAGAATTTTGTTGTTGTTGTTGTTCTGTAAAGAAATTAACATAGGAGGTTTCTAGCTTCTCTACCGATGTTTTCCTGGGTAAATTCATTGCATACTTCCAGCAATGTGCTTAAGGATAAATATACTTTAAAACCCAGTGTGAATTAACAGGAAATTGATATGTTGAAACAAAGAGATCTTAGTAGGCAAGAGAGCTCAAGTATCTAATCAGCCCACTCACGTAGGCAGACAAGTCCAAATCAAAACTCTAGACTGAAAATTGCCTAGGCCTTACTGTACATTGCAGTGCAGACCTGAGCCAAAATTCGCAGACTGCATTTATTTCTTTTAATGTTTTCCAGTTAATTCTGTTTTCAATTGTGAATAAATTTTGTGTTAAAATCTTCACACATATTGCATGTGCACATATATACAGATTCTTATGGTAAAGGAATATACCCTCTCCAACAGCAACGCCCTTTAATACATTGCAGTGTTTAAATTTAGATATTTGAGGCTCCCACTAGACAACAAGTTATTAAAACATCTGCCTTTCCATAAGCCGTTCTGTTCCTTGCCATTCCACATGTCCTTTTCTACTTCACCAGGCAAAATTGCCCAATCTAAATTTCAGCTCAAGTGTTTGATGGCTTTCACGCTGAGCTCAAACTGTTAGTGCTTTCCTGAGAGAATAGAATTGAAACGAGATTTAATCTAAAATAACAAAATAGAATAAAGGTTTTACATATAAATAAGTAATGCCCTGTATATTTTTATGCACAGTTTTCTTTTCTGGATTTTGCATGTAGTGAAGCTAGATGTTAAAATGCGTAGATAACCCAGAGCTGACAGAAAAGAACATCAGTGTATGCTGTCTGTGTTTTCAATTAATGCCTATCCTAAAGAGTATTTTAATTCAAATTCATTCTAACTGTTACTACAAAATATATTGCAAAAATAGTATTTCTAGTGCTAACTTTGTCTCAGGCTGATGTGTGCTTGTTTGCTTTTTTTTTTTAAACCAGTGGTATTATCAAATAGCCTTCCTAAGCTGTTAAAAGCATGCTGTCTTTCAGTATTTTCAGTAATGATTGTTGATTTCTTCATATACTCACTGTTCAGATTCAGATTTGTAGCTAGATTTTTTTCATAGAATGTGTACAAAGTAACGAACAACCTGTTCACTATAGATACTTAATGCAAAAAAAGAAATGGGCTTCTGCACTAAATATTTATGGGATTGATTCCCACTGCTAACTAAAATCAGGAGCTTGATAAATGAAACAAAGCAGGGTCAAACTGTTGTCACATGTCCATTTTTTCCACATCTGGATAAATGACCGTTAATCACACCTTCTCAGATAACAAAGGTTTTGTTTTGTTATCACCCTTGTAGCATTGAAGGCTTACCATGTACTGAGCAGCATTAACAGCAGTATAGCCATCAGGTTTATCAAAGTGGTTTATCAAAGCCATCAGGAACATGTTAAAACGTTGCAGTTGACCCTTCTTTGAGTAGGGTATTGACCAGATGACTTCAGAGATCCCTTCCAACCTAAACTGTTCTGAGATTCTGTCCTGTCATTCATCCCACAAATAACTTGCCAAGTCTTTGAAACCCAAAAATCCGGCTCTGGGGTTCACATTGTTAAAAATGCATTCTGTTACTGATTCCCTTTTTTAATTCCATGATTCTGTTCTAGAGTCACTTTGAAAATTTTCTCTTTGTGTTATTTACACCATAGAGTTCTAGTTGTATCATTTGACACCCAGGCATCATGGGTACTTATACAGTAAAATGAATGCAAGGGAAAATTCAGTCATTCCATTAGACAGTCATTTTGCTGAGTATTAGATATGGGCATAATTTTAGGAGAGAACGTTTTCCTGTGCTCTGTGTGACCTGATGACTCTGCATAGAGAAACCCAAACCATTGACTGCTAAACTTACTATATGTTCCTTATATCCTTTACACAGGCACGAGGTGAAACTTGTGTGTGGAATAGCCAGCTTTCCATTTAAGATCTGAACACTGAAATTCCTAGCAGCTATAACCTAGGAAGAATACCAAAAATACCATTTTTGAATTACTTTCACTGTTCCATAAGACAGGATAAAATCATAAATTCTTTCACTATGCAGAGTGGCAGAACATTTTCTCAAGAGCTTGTGAACAAGCTGCTCCTGAGCTTATTTCATCAGGCTGCTCAAGCAGAGTCCTGTGAAGAGAGATGGTTCTCCTAGCCATAAAGAGTAAGCATGGTGGGCTTTACAGTCAGGGATCCAGGGAAGCAGAATCCCAAAGAAGTATCTTGTCCTGCCCAGCAGTATCGTACAACATGAAGACAGAAGACTGTTAGAAAAAGGGCTAATTGTGAGACATGAGGAACCACACAAGTACTCTTCCTTCATTCTGCCTCTTTCCTACTTTTAGCAACACCCTGTGCATGCTATAGGTAGCACAAACATACCACATGTTCTAATTTGGAACATACCATGAGTCATTTTTTCTTACCCACTTTGTGACATTTTGCAGCAAAAAGTTGCAAAACTCCAGAGTTGGGTGAAACATCATTTTCGTTAGTCAGTAATTTAACATTCCACTAGGCTGGTAAGATGAGCACTGCCAGAGAATGGTTTGATTTTCCTAATGTGAAATGTCGACATAGGGCAAATGTAGTGAATTACTTACTACCTTTGGCTACTGTGCTCAGCTGAAGAAGCCGAGCTGAAGTATTACAACCTTTCTTGATGACATGAAGTCATTAAAACACTTCTGTATGGTTTGAGATACAATTTTAACATTCACAGGAAATACGAGTTTTAGGATGTGTGGCTCTGTCGGCTTGTATATTATCAGACATGCAGCGTGCACTTGCACACTGCACTAGCACTGTTTAACTTTGTGAACCATGAAGAGATCGAAGACCCCATAAAATGGGTTCTGAAAAAAGAAACAAAACCATAACTGCAGTAAAGAATAGGTGGCATAATTGTATTTCTGGCATAAATAAGAATAATGGATATTATTATTGAGGGATTTTTATTTACCCCTTCATTCTTTTCTGGTTTTGATTTTATGTTCCCCATTTATCAGGAACAAAATCACAAAAATTACTATTCATTTCCTTAATCTATCCAGCCTCTGGACCTTCATGACAGTACTAAATATATATTATTTTCTATTTTTAAGTCAGTTGCATTATTTTGCTGTCTCAGTTTGTCCTGCTGAGATAACTGACTTAATAAAGAATAAAGAGCAAAAAATTAGAAATTATTTAATTAACTTTTTAAGGATGTGTTAAGGCTACAAACATCATTTTGAGTATTGTCTGCAGAAGTAATGTAAGCAGGTGAGGAGAAAGCTCCTAATAATTGTATGTGTGAACCTCAATGTAGGCATTTTCCGATTTTTCCTTTTCTGTGTAACCTAGCATATTACCCAGTTCCCCAATTTTATTAATATCCTGTGGATACAGTGCTTCTTTGAAGCTGAATGAAAGTCCACAAACTTCCAATTATTTTCAGTTTTGCACTTGTTTGATTAGAGTGCTATTGTCTGTAATTTTTACACTTGTTTTGAAACTTCAAAGTGCATGATTCATGCCTTGAAAACGGGTTGTTTTGTGTTTCCCAGCACTGCTTTTTTTTTTTTTATCCCTGCCAGTTATAACCTGATAACCTGATTTCATACTGTGCTTTAGCACAACAATACAGTCATCAAACTAAAGCAACACAGTAAGTGGGCACATTAGCCATCATTTTACTTGATCACTTGGGAGAGATTAAATTTATTCATTTTCAGAACAGATAATGAAATATTTAAAACATGTTAGAGTAAACGGTGGCAGCATTTTGAAGTTCTGACATTTGCTTTCCCAAAGCATTATGCTATATACTGCATATATAAGATTCTTGTGCAGATGTTTGGGAAATTTCTGCAGGTTTTTGGCGTGTTTTTTTTTTTTGTTTTTTTTTTTTTTTTGGCTCATTTGCATTTGGTTTATCTAAAGTGAAATCCATTCAATTTTATTGAACTGTAATTCTGGTAATTTACAATATTTACATGCTGTGGTTAGATTGAAATCAGTCCTTAATTCAAATTCAATCTAAATTTACAGCATAGTAATTAGGGCTTTGTAACTGACACTAGGGGCCTATTGATTTAATGAAAAACTTAACCTTACAGTAAGTGTTTAATTAGTTGCTGCAGTAGATTCTGCGCTGTCCTAAATTGTGGACTTTAGAGAATTAGGTACTAATTTAAATTACATTACTATATAAAGATCAGAACTATTTTTTAAAAGAACATGTAGCCCTACAGATGAATTAATTTCTCAGTCTCTGAAAAAGATAACAGAAAAAGGCAGTAATGAAAGCAGTTGCCTACCCTGCCTGAATTCAGGTACAGCCAAGCTAGCTCTCCTGGAAGTGACTGCCTACCTTGCGAAAACTTGAAATAATACATATGACTACATGCTGAAGATGTCCTCTTGAAGCTGGAAAAAAAAAATAATAAAAAAAAATCTAACTATAAAAGCAGTAGGTTTGTTTTCATAACTGTACAGATATGTGACAAAATGTGTAAACAACCATTTTATACACAGAAAAAGATACTTTCATTTGCAAAGTACTCCAGTGTAGTAAGCAGTTATTATATTTCTCCAGCTTGTAAAATCTTTCAATGTACCGTAAGCTTGCAGGTTTAGGAAGAATGAATTACCAGCAGCAGTAGGTTTTTCTTTCTTGCCATTTCTTCCCCTTCAGTTAGCATTGCTTGGTACAGCATGGACACCAAGTCCAAAGCTGGAAGGGGCTGTGGTATTCTCCAGATCTGCCGTTACTTTCTTAGCTTGCTGTATAGCCGTCAGAACAAATTCCAGTATGTAGCAGCTCCATGGCAGCAGTCTGTCACTACGCACGTATCTCAGAGCCCTAACAAGTAAATTTACCCCTCCATCTTATACTGAGTACCAAGCCATTCTGGAGCAGCAGTGGCATAATAGCTTTTGCTGTCCATGTGTCTGCTTCTGGCCCCTGGTGAGCATAAAGCATTATGTAGTAGGTACTCCTAATGTGCAAATTTTTAGTGAGCCATCAATCTTATATCCCTAGAGGATCATCTAGAAGGTCATTATGGATTTCAGTAGTTACAATTTTATTCTTAATTTGCCTAATCAACCTGAATTATTGCCTGTTTGTATATACACTTGATTTTGTGTGGAACACAGAAGAAATCATTCAAGCAAGCTCTACTACACTATATTGTATGTACATTAAGAGCAAACTAAGGTTAAACAAGGGCCCATAAATTTGGCATTCTTTTGTTCTTTTGGGAGGAGGCCTTTAATGGCCTTTTACTAGGCAACTGGAGAATTTTCAGAGCTGAGAGACTGATCCGGTAATCCTGCTTGTTCTTCCACTTCTCTTCTTCTCAAATGTTGTAACAAGAGGATGGATGGATATGTCTGCTGGTACTGCATGTTCTGCCCAATAACTATGCATTCAGGTGACAGGGGAAGTGCAGGTAAACACAGATAATGTATTTGTTCTTGTAAAGTGAAGGTAACGTGATCAGAAGCTAGCCCTTCATGTTCTTTGTGCATGCAGTGCAACATCACAAGGGCCTAGTGCAGTCAGCAGTGGTGCTATGGGAGATATTGCTGTATGTATATTAAAAAAGAAAAGAAAAAAAAAAAAAACAACCTGTTGTAGTTTGCAAAATGTTGTTTTCTGGGACAAAAAAAAAAAAAAAAAAAGAGTGGGAATGCTAACCAAGAGACATATCCCTACAGATAGCACATTTTTCAAATGGTTGGTAACAGTGGTCAAATAAAATAATATTTTTGTTTGTTTGTTTTGGTTAGTTTGTTGTTTGATTGTTTGTTTTCCAACATAATGGTCTGCAACACACTTTATAAGAATAAAGTGAAGATAAATAAAGCATTGACTTAATAGTGACAACACAGCCATGAAGTGGCTATGACACCGAGGCACACAGCCGGTTCCCCAGGCAGTCTGTAGCAATCTGAGGCACAGAACTTCTCTAACCACTTCCCAGAACATACATGCTTCTGACATGGGAATGTACATGCTTCTGAAGGGAGAGTTAGAAGCAATGAAGCTGGCAGTCAAAGAGATGTACAATTCCTGTTTTTGTTCTGTTCCAGGAACTACATGTCTTCATGATAAGACCTCGTAACAATTCTGTTTGGACATCATCACTGTGGAGCTGCCATTGTGCAAGTCCTGGTATGAAATTCAGTTTCCATATATTTCTGAAAAGCATACTTTCTTGTAAAATTTGTGAAAGCTCCTTTTGTTTCATTTTAACTTATACTTATTTTACTGAATTTCAAATGTTATTTTTTAAATAATTTTATTCTGGTGTCCTAGCTGTAATGTGCTTCTAGGTACTTTTTTTTTTTTTTTTTTTAACCTGTCTCTTTTACTGGTCATGGCTTTTCATGTCATTTCATGTTCCTAAGTCTAGAAGCATTAATTTCCTGTGTGAGATTTTTATACAAAAGCTGTGGGGCTGAGGTATCTGCTGATACACTGTTTGGTTATTTTTTTCTGTTCTAGTTAGAAGGGAAAAGAAAAAAAGAAAAAGAAAAAAAAAAAAGTTATTTAATCATTGCCTCACCGCTTTTTTTCAGCTGGTAGTGGGGAAAAAAATAATAAAAAAATGAGTAAAACAGAGGAAAGAGAGAACATGTATTAACCTAACTCAATATGTTCTGTAAAAATAAATAATGTCTACTCCTACTTTATTCTTTTAATCTGCAAGTAAGTCTCGGAATACATAACAATGATTTACTTTCCTGTAGTCATTGAGTAAAGCAAGAATGGAAGTAGATGTTTTGGTCCTAGTAATGATCCTTGAAGGTGAAGCTGAGCTTCCTCTCTTTAGCATTTTATGAGTAAGACTGCCCAGTGTCACACCGAACACTTCCCATAGTTGGTGTAGCTGATAGCTGGCTTTTGCTTGAATTAACATTACAACAGATTGACACACATCATCATCAAAAACATTCACAAAGTTAGAAGGCAATGTGCAGATTATAGGGCAGGTCAAAATCGCAACTGTAACAAGCAGATTAATTTCACGTCTTGCTATTTGAAGTAAAAGGTCATTTTTTTATTTTCTTTTTTTTTTCAAAGAAAGGAAAAGGAATACAGTATCTGAAGAAATTTAACCCGTCTGTAGTGTAGTACTGTGCTACATGTGAATAAAGTCAGGGAACAAAAGGAGATACTGTGCCTGTGCTTGGATACACAAAACCGTAAAATAAAATAATAAGAAAGTGATAAACACTGAAAAAGGCCAAACAAATTAGTAAAACCTTTAAGAATAACTGCATGGAGAGAAATCATCAGTTCCACCTGTAAACATACTTTCTCAGCTTGTGTTCCCAATACTAATCCTCTGACATATTCTTCCTAGGATGATAGCATGATTACAGCATGCGTGCTGGCTATTTTTGTTACTCTGTCATTCTTTTACCCTTTCATAAGTTAAAACGTAATGAAAAGATCATGTAGTATTATGAGCAATGCCTAGCAGGTTGCAGCAGTAGACTCTGCACGTTCAGCTTTTTCTTGTCCTGCCAAGAACTGCAGGATTAGAAGCTGCATTACCCACAGCTCCATAGGCTGACGTGAGGAATATTACCAAGAAAAATAGGTTATTGGAAGATTTCCTTTTCCTATTGATCTTTAACTTCTAGATATGTCTTTTTAGGAAATAATGGTAGTTGTTAAATTTTATTTAGCACAAGGTGCTCAAAATTTGGACTAATTTTGGCTGTTAGACAAAGTGATGGTCTTGCTTTCAGGACAAGAAATCACAGGGGTTGTTTAAAGGCTTTTTTTTTTTTTCTTCAGTCTCAAAGTTTACTGGAATGGAGTATTCAACCTTCTTTTGTCAGGGTACACAGTAAATTCTTTTTGGAAAACATAGATAAATAGACACAAAAAGAAAAAAGAAATATATGCTTCTCAATTTATATGATCTATCTGAAATTAATTTTGTGTCTAGATACAGCAAAAAGGTAATTTGTACCAGTATAATAAATGTTTGTGATTTCCCATCTCAGAGAATGCCAGAATCATGCCATGACTTTCCATGACTATCTATAATTTCTGCCATGGCAGCATGCCCTGTGATTTTGAAAGGTTAATCAGAGCAGGCTGAAAGGAAGGGAACAGTGATACCACATAATATTTCAGTGTTGTGTTGTCCTGCCAGAGTTTGTGGCTTAGGCAGTCTCTTTTTCCTTTTTTGTACAAAACAAAAATGAATACAAAATTGGTCTGTATTGAAACAGAAGCACTTTTTAATACGACAAAAATTGCTTGGAAACTAACAAAACAATGCATTCTACCTAAAACAAAATACCTCTTTCCTTTGGAATACTTTCGACCATGGAAAGTTCAATTCACAGAACCAGCAGGGAAAAGGAAAGCGCTCTAGTTTAATGTGGTTTCTCGATTGTGTTCTGATCATCAGGGTACTCACTCACATTTTGGAAAACCAATTCAATTTCATCCTCTTCCAGTTCAGAAGAGATCTGAATAGGTAGCTGTTCCTTCCAGATGAGTACTCTGACTCCTGAGTTCGCTGGTGTCAGTTGCTCTTGACCTTCACCTGTTGCTTTTGTTCTGGCAGCTGAGTGAATGGAGACTGACTACAGATGAATGCCCTTGCTACTGGCCTGACATTTGTGTCACTAAAGACATGCAGCTCTTCTATATAAAATATAATGAAAACAAAACAAGCAAAGAAACAAAAAGAACATCATCCCAAACCTACTGTAAAGTTACCAGCTAGGTATGAGCATCCACCAAAGCTGTACTGAAGTCTGACACACGAGACAGTGTAATCTATGCTCCTCCTGTGTTATTTGTGTATCAGGAGAATTTCCTTGGTATTATGCAGCTTGTTTACAAACCCTTGGTCCTGTAGGAACAGAATACTCTAGAAACAATAGGGGGAAAATGACCTTTTTTATAAACTTCTGTGAATTTTCAAACCTGTTAGATTATATGGAAAGTAAGATGTCAGTATTGTTCCCTTTAGTTTCCGTTTGAGCTGAGTTTGAATATATGTTAATCCAGTTACTGTATGAAACTCTTCATGGAATGGAAATATGCAAATTTTAAACTGGGGTTTTCTTTTTTTTTTTTTTTTTTTCCAAAAATAATTTTTTGAGTTCTGCAATTTTGCAGTTTTCTAATGGGCTGTTCTGCAGTGACCTTCATGTTTAGAAACACAGAATTATTACACAAGGGTTCTGGAATTTTATTTGTTGTGATTTAGAATCTTACTACTGTCTGTGAAGTGAAGTGCCCTTAATGTCACAATATTGTTTGCATTCTCAACGGTAATGCTCTATGACTGGAGAAAGGATTTTTTCCTTTATAAATGGATCATTTTGTTGTCATGAAATATCATTACAATAACAAACATTGTAATAAAACTAACATGCCCTTCTGCTACTGCCAGTCTTTCCCACAAAAGTATACATCACTGTGATAGAAGAATGAAAGGAAACATGATATGATAGGTTAAGAGAACATGGATATGTAATTCATGGCTTGTTGTAGTTTTTATCTATAATTAAGCAATTTTCTTTTCTGATACAAGAGTTTTCCACTTGTATTTGCATGTGGCAAGTCAAAGACAAGGAGAGTGTAACAGTTTCTCTACCTTAAAACATAATAGACGTTCTGCCAACATTATGTTAACTTAAGTAGTGTAAAGCTTTCTACAAGATCATGGAATTTCTTCTTCAGTGGCACCAGAAATAACTGTGATCAAGTGGTAAGAGTTCTTTGCCCTCCATTTTAAATTTGTGCCACTTCTGCCCAAGGCAGAATCAGTGCGTTTGAAATTTCAATTCACGTAATAGCAAAAAGGTAGAAATATTGCAGAGCAGCTTACTGTACATTTTATGCTTAGTCAGCTGCTTTCGAACTTTTTTTTTGTTTTCCACAAATTCCCACCAGATATATTTACATGTATATGTGCACGACTTTTTATATTTCCATATATTTCCAGTACTTTTGCTCTTGTCATGGATTAATGGCTAAAAAGACATTTTTCTATTTAAAATTTAATGAAGAATTTTGGTTCACACAATGAAAGCCTAAGAACTTATTTTTTTATAAAACATTGCTGAAATCATTTCTCCCTGAACAGTATTAAAACACATTCTATATATGCTTTTTATAAACATGGTGTAAAAACAATAATTTATTTATTATTATAATTTATTTATTATTATTCACTGTCTTTATGAGAAATATCCAAGTGCAATGCAAAATATTTCTTGTTCTTTCATCGGATTTTCTTCAGTTGTGTAATAATGTTCTTGTTACTGTAATATAGTGTTTTTTTTCCACCAAATATGCTGTAATAGTTTTTACAAACACTGCTGTCACTGTTTACGTTCTTCTCAACTTTCTCTTCTTTTATCTAAGTTGAAACTAGTTAAACCCTTGAAAATAGCAAGAGATTCTACTCAGTAATCATGGAAAATACTGGTCTCACTTGAATTTCAATAGTCTGCATTAAGCTAAGAGGCAGAATGTATGCCTTCCTACTAATACTCTGTTCAAGACTGTAATCCTCCTATTTGCAAATTATTTAAACCAGCATGGTATAATAGTAAAAAATGGCAGTATTTCTCCTCCCACAGTTATTAAGAGAAAAAATAGTGTCCAACTACAATAATTTTAAGGAGTTAATAACAAGTCTAACGTGTCTTAATGTGATCTTTTCTGAAATTATTACTTTATTAAAGGGCCGAACGTAACCACTTTTCCTGTTGAAAGGAGCTGTATGATGCAGAGCTGTGCATTGCAATTAGCAATTCTCTAAATTACAGAACATTTGCAAATCCTGAGGTTACTTGATACACACATTGCACGTTTGTTTCCATAAGAAAAGGTACTGAGATTTTAAGGTCAGTCCCAGTCTGAAAAACAGTTTTCCTACTAGCAGCTGAGAACATACACGTATGCTCTGGTCCTGTGGAGGCCATGGATCTGCAAGGAAGGCTCTCCTGCCTGCCTGCCCATTCACCCCATGCACATGCTGGCAGAAAACAGTAGGTGCAGCTGTAGGCATTCTGTCGGCAACATGCGAGCAAGTTGCCTGGCCAGCCAGGGGAGATGCTTATGCATGCTAATTAACGGTAGAAACATGTTACGTTCCACACTCAGGCTTGCTTGCTTTCCTCTCTTTGTAAATGTAATAGGAATAAACAAAAGAAATACTTTTATTTTACTTCCATGTTGTGTTTGTTTGCTCTCCCAGTTTTCTCAGGAAGCAAGCTGTCTTTTTTTTTTTTTTGGGGGGGGGTGCGGTATTTGGGAAGACGAATGCAGAGTGCACTAGGGTCTGTGAAGAGGAAGAAGGAGGAGAAAAAAATTCTTGAAAGGAGAGAGGTGAGGAGGGAGATATGGAAATCTCATGGAAATCCTTAGAGCTAGGAAGAGAGTAAGGATATTGCATCAATAAGACAGGAGCTGGATGACCCAGTGTGGGTCACAAAGCCTGTGTATGTACTATAGTTTGGTGTTTTGCGAAAATTGTCCCTTTTAACAATACGGAGATAATGTCTTCACAGAAACTCATTTCTGAAGAGGGAATATAGTATTTTCATTACTTTGGAAACGTTCCCTCTCCATTTGTGTTCTAATTGCTTCTACTAGTTGTTTGTACTGCCAAGATACTGTACTGTTCAAATCAACATGAAACTGCGAAGAAATCTGAAACTGTTCATTTGATCTTCATTGGAATGAAACTTTGACAGCACCATTGCTGTACTTGATTATATAAAATGCGTGTGGTTTTTTTTTGATTGTTCGTTTTTTGTTTTGTTGTTGTTTACTGTTTATACTAGTTTTATGCTCTGTTACTGTCTCTGAAAACTTGTAAATACTGAAGAATTTCCACAGACATAGTGTACCTCTAATGAAAAACACTGTACCTCTAATGGTGAAAATAGTTGTGTTTTGTTTTGTTGTTTTGTTTTTTGTTCTTTTTTTTTTTTTTAATTGAATTTGCTGATTTGAATCTCCATGTGCTGTGCGGTTTGTACACCTAAAATGGCTATTTTCTGGTTCAGGCTAAGGTGCAGCAAAAATTTCATGAGCATAATCATACTTAAAACATGTTGTCAATGCATGGCAGGATTTTCCTAACAGCTGAGCCAGGAATATTTCTGCCACTGAAGAACCCAATTTATTCATCCACCTTTCTCCAAAGATATCAAAGCCTTTTTTACGTAGAATACTTTGTGCACTCCTAGAGGTATGAAATTCTCAAAACCTCAGAGGTTTCTGATAAACATTCAGATAACAATAAGCTTGCTAAATTCATTTTGTAATCTCATTAATCTGTGGCCATCATTCCAGTTCAGTTTGGAGAATGGCTGAGGGTATGATCATGCTGCATTGCTTAAATATTAGATTTGCTTGATTTATTGATGCAAATAATTGTATCTGTGAGGTTTTATATTTTGTACAGATTTTATGTTTGGGAAAGTTCATATTTTGATCACAAAAGATTCTGAGAAGTTGTGACATTTTTTCATGTACATGCTTTAAATTAACTAAGAAAGCAGAAAAATTTGTAGAAATCCTTTCAGAAAGCACTGTTTACTCATCTTGTGCCCAAAGTGAGTCAGAAATCTTGTAAATCACAACTGTATGTATTACACAGCTCTTACTCATTCTGCAAGTGCTGTGAATCCCATGTGTTGAAGACGTGCTTATGTAGCATATATTATGCCTGGAGCACGCGTCTGCTCCATCCCAAACCCTTTTCACATCAACAGTGTAGAAATATTACCCTGTCAGTCAGGCAAGAACTTTAGATAAACTTAATAGCACAGCAAATGTACATCTGCACCAACATCCATCATCTGCAACGTAGGAGAGTCCGAGCCATCTGAACGCTGTTACAAGGTTGTGCCATCTACCCTGGCAGTAAGATTGCAAAGCCAGTTCTAGACAGAGCAGAAAGGAGGTTGTTTCAAAGGAGGTGTGGATTTATAGCAGTGGTCAGGGCACACCAAACAAGTCTACACATATTCTGTCATCTGGCAATGTATAAAGTAGTCTGGAAGCAATGTGAAGATACTTGCAGAATTAGGGATTTTGGTCCTTGATACAGCCACTTGGAACAGTGTGGTTTACCCAGAGATGGCTCCTTCTAATTCCTCTGTTTGCCAGACTGTTTCTGTAGCTTTCTTTCCCCTCTAATAGCCACAAAGACAATTCTCCTTCACACCTGGTGCTAGAAAAACTCTAACTAGTTAGAAAAGCAACCAATCACCCAGAAGGTCCAGTCCAGCTCATACGGTAGGGGCCCATTTGGTCTTTACAGAGTTTTCAGATGATTTAGCTGCTAAATTCTCCAGCAGGTTTCTGGTGTATATATGCAACTTGCAAGTCCCAGACTAGTAATGTGTCCAGATTAAGGCAGTTTTCAAAGAGTCGAAGAAAAAATCCACCGGCACTCCCCTTCAGATTTGAATTGACTGCTCCAGTGAATGGAAAGTTTCTGACAGCCTTGATTACATGTATTGCTGCTTGATGATGAGGGAAAACTAGGCACTTTATTTTTTTGTTTTGGGGAAGGATCTTTAACAATGGAAAGTGCTAGTTTGTGAAAGCATTAGCATATTTCATCAAAAGTCATTACTGAAACGATGGCTAGATGAGAGAGAAAGTATTGAACTAAGGAGGAGAAGGACTCAAGTTCTTGTTCAAATAAGGTAATGCCAAATAGAGTAACATGTAGTTGGACCTCAAGACATGTTCTTTACCTCCAGGATATTAATGACAAGTGAGGATTCAGCAATCATGCATTTCCATTTACAGTATGTTCATCATTCTGAATGTGTTAAAGAAAGTGAAGGAAGGCAAATACTTATTAACTTTAATCGGTACTGCATGGCCAGACACTCTTGATTTGCGGTTCTGATTGATGTGTCTATCTCCATTCCTAAAATAGTTTTATTCATTGGGCCTTCCTTGGCAATCAAATCTCAGAAAAGTCTTGCATGTCAGCAGCAAGAGTCTAGTAGAGGCTATTTCTGTGAAGTAATTACAAGATGATTTCCTTTTTTTATGATATTCTGCATCCCCTGAGTTAGTTGGCACCACAAAAATGGTTTTCATCCTGTGTACTGTGCTGTGTGCATGTAATGCTCTCTAGCTTTCACCTAAAATGCAGAAGAAAAACTAGAAATGTATTATTGGAAATTTCATTTCAAAATGTCAGAAGTGCATTTTAAGTATGTTGACCAACAGACTATTGTATTGAGATATGAACAACCAAAACAGGGATCCCTGAAATGGTTTCTTATGTTCTTAAAATTGACTAATCGGGGGTTTCTTCAGTTTGAGGATTCTTGAGATACATTTAGTACTGGAATTCAAGAAAGCATAAATATTGCATCTCTTGAAAATCATTGGAAGCATGATAAGACAACCAAAAACTGGCGACACCAAAACATTTTAGTTATTTTTCAGTACGTGTCTGTTCTGTGTGCTTTGATTTAATTTACCTGTACTCTAACATAAGAATGCTGTTGATGTTATCTTTAAGAACAGTTACATCTGAGGTATCTGAAATACTTTTTTTTTGTTGTTTTGTGTGCAGTTTTCAAGAGTACTGAATTCCTCATAAGTGTGATGTCAGACACTGTGATCCTGTATTCCTCTAATACACAGACCAGATGAGAAAGATCCCTGTAGATACTGTGCATAGCCAGTCAGAAGTATATGTAGTTTATCTTAGGAAAGGGTTTGATGTCAGGGACTTCTTTGGCCTATCTGGGACTCCCTTACTTTCTTGGGAGATAAGAACATCTGAAGATTATTACTAGATAATATAGGAAAAAAGTCAGGATGTGTATACATTATAAAATACTATCTTATTGGCATGATGGATTTTCCAATCTAGAGTATTTTATCTGAGATAGACTTTGGAGGCAGAATTGTACCACCCACATATTAAATCTCTTCAGTAGAAACAGATTCACTGCTTATATGTGACATACAGAGGAATTTCTCAGCACCCCACAGATCTTGGGAACAATAGTTATATAGAAGTGAAGGAGACAACTTCCACTTGCAGAAATACCTGCAGCTGTAGTCACCATGTGCAGGAAGAGCAGCACTAGATACAGCCAATGTCTGCTGTACAACTGAACTGGATAAAATAGCAACCAATGGCCACAGTCCTTTTTATATACGCCAGAGATGTTCACAGGCAATTTGTGGAGAGCAGTAAACTGAAAATACTCACTGGATACAAATATTCAGCACCGACATTTTCCCCATTATCTGACAATAGGAGGTTACTGAAGTTCTGTGGTGTTCAGGGCTTATTCCCTTAGAAGTTACTGCAGAGCTTCTGTAACCATATATCCCTAAGTTGCTTTTGTACATTATATTGCCATCCATAGTACTAGTAATTATTACAAGAGCTCGTGCTTGCATATGTCATGTAAAAACTGTGCTAGAGGAAAGACCTTTAACAAAAGTGTGGTTGGCTTTAAAAAAAAAATAGTGAGAGAAAGTGAGAGAGAGTATTTCAATTCAGGACATCAATTAACACTGATTTGCACTGGAATGCATTTGAAAGTACATGCAATATTCACATGCCAAATGAATTCATTAAAGACCAGTGTGATTACAGTGAATGTCAAATGAATTAATAACAATGGGACCTTTAAGTGTTACCATTAATTTCACAGTGTGTTGCTGTTTTATACTTATGGGCTCTGAAGCTAAATGACACTCTACAGTTGCCCTAGTAGATTAATTGTGCATTAATAATCTATGGGTGGGCTAGCAATCTGGTGGGCACTTACATTTCATTGACACTTGGATACTGAAGATTATCTTCATTTCTAGTTCTCAGTGAGGAAAGTCATTTTGGGTTTAAAATAGGCTTACAATATTTCTTGTCTATTCAATCGGAGTTCTTAAATCAGCATTAAGTTTTTTGTATTTTAGGTCCACATTCAAAGTTGAGCTTGATTAAGAATTAAGCCCTTCTTTGTTTGTTTTCTGTAT
This sequence comes from Anas acuta, assembly GCF_963932015.1. Taxonomy (NCBI): domain Eukaryota; kingdom Metazoa; phylum Chordata; class Aves; order Anseriformes; family Anatidae; genus Anas; species Anas acuta. The sequence continues at coordinate 54,794,990 of NC_088982.1, forward strand.
ATAGCTGTCTGTCTGGGAAATATGCTAGTGATTCTGCTTGCTAGTTGACATCCTAGTTTGTTTGGGCCTTTTTCTCACTGACTAGTACTCAGGAAATTATCTCTGCAGGTCTAACTACTCTTTTTTTTTTTTTTTTTTTAATTAGGACATTTAGATCTCTTAAGTTTAGGAGCCTACCATTGTTAGAAATGTATGCTTTTATTCAGAGTTCAGAAAGTGCGTACCAGTCTATTTATTCAATGCCTTATATGTGCTGCCTTGGCAGGAGTAGACCTCAAAATAAGTGATAGCTTAATTAAAAAGTAACCCTTTGTTCCCCACATATTTCTAACTAATAAATTGCATATTTTTATTCCCTAATACTGCAATTCTGTTAAAAATGTTATCTAACACACACACATATGTGAGTTCTTAATGTAGAGGAACTGATTTTACTGTTATTAGGCCTTTGCATTTTGAAAGAAAATTTTACTTGACAAGTTATTCTGTATGTTTTTCCAAAATGAAACACTAACACTGTAAGCTGTCGTAAGCAAGTAAACCCAAGTCCCGAGGAAAAGTTTGTGTGACTGAAATTTTGTCTCATTTTTCAACTTAGTCATTTCTTCCAATAAAAGATACTATCCTTCTTTACAAAGTTAGGCTCTCTTAAAATTTTACATTATCATTCCTGCAATGAGATTAATACTACATAACATTTGAATCAGGACACAATTAGTAATGCAGTTTTAAAGGCAGATGTTGTGTTTGTCTGAAAGAGGCAATAAAGTGAAGACAGGGAAAATCTGATTTCTGTATGGGAAGGGGAAAAAGTCTAAAAAACAAGGCAGTATAACCTCTGATTGTTTCTTGGGTGTTGTTTGTTTAAGCCAAGAGAAAGTTAATTGATCTCAGACCTATGTACAAATCATATTTGTGCATGTACAAACTCATGCTGTTGGACATCACCATTGCACAGATGTCTAAAACTCTTTTGGATGCTCTTGTACAAAGGCAATTTGATCAGACAATAATTCAAGTTGCAAAACCAGAATGGCAATAATACCTGACCGAGAGCTGCCTCCTTTTCAAATGGCATTTGCTCTCTGTATTAAAGGTACATTTTTAAACAAACCAGTCTGTGCTAGAAGCGACTTAAACAAAAAGTATCTAGTGTAAGAAGTAATCGTCATGAAAATTTATGATACCTGATCAAATGACTAATAAAGCCACTTATAAAATACCTGTATGTAGCATAAGTCATTAATCAAATTTGCTAATTGCGTTGGCATTGCATTTCTTTCTGCCTCAGTTTTGTAGGACCAGACTCTGTCTTAGGATACAGACACACATAAACATAGAAATACTCCATTTATATCTAACTGGATATTGATAAATGGCTCATCAGTCACATATTTTGAATTTCATCCATTAGATTCTTTTTTCACATCAAGTGTCCCATGACACTTCCATGCTTAAAGCAAAGATAATAAATCACTTAAGAGTATCTTGAACTTAAAATTTGAAAAAATATTGTAATTCTGAAGTTCCACCTAAACCTAGGAATGTCTTGCCCACGAAACACACGGCTCTTACTGAGAAATGTTCTGTGTGTGTTCTGGGATATTCTAAGTAACGGTGAGGAGGTGCTGCCAGTTTCTGATAATATCACCCAGAATATAACATTTGCACATGCATAGACACACACAGAGAGCTTGGATTATGTGTTCTGAGACTGCATATGTGGGTGTGGATAAATGAAGCCAGTTCATCAGTCAAAACTTTGCACATTTAAGACAAACTATATGTTGCTGTGATTTACACTGTGTAATTAAAATGTTTATTACATAACACTGGTAAATCACAGGTGAAAAAATAAAGTCTCATTTTTGCACTTGCTGCAATCAAATATATATTCACAAATTCCCCTTTCCTCACCTGCTGGTAGCTTGTATGGCCCTACATACTTACATTTGTGTTTGATTTAAGCAAGGGGGATTGACACTTGGTAAAGTTATTTGTAGTAAATGCCAGTATCAAAAAATGCATTTCTATCTCCATGTTTTCCTGTGTGTGCATATAAGTATACATAAAAATTGCAAGAATTTAGATTTACACATGAACTCCAATTTTATTATAAATTTTGTGAACATGGATATATATCTTTAGTGAAGGAATAGCAGTAGTGTTTGTCCTTCGCTCCCCCACTGCAAAAGCTGGGGAGTGAGATGGGAGGTCCCAGGCCAGGCAGGAGCAGTGCCCCATCGCAGCCTTGTAGTCTGAAATGCAGCTGATCGCTAATGCTCATATCACCCCTCAGAAGCATCATTGCTGTCAGCAGGGTTGCCACATCCCTGAGTAGCCTCAGGGAAGAGATCTTATTTCCTCCAGAAGCCAGATCTCCTGTTCCTTTGCCCAGCTTAAGGGAACTTGTCCTTACCTTCTTTTGCTTCAGCAGCATTCCTTGAACTGTTCTGTTATGGAAAGAAGTATATCAGGCAAGATTTTTAGGCTGCAGTAAACTGACTGGTTTTATTGGACTCAGTAATAAAATAGTCAGCACAGAGAATTAAAAATACTGTATTTAAACCATTCATATTAGAAATGTTACATCTACGAAGTATGAACAGGCTGAAAATACATTTCTCGAAGAAAACCAACCCTATCTTAGAGGGGTTGAACAAAGAATACTGACATTTTGACATATGTTGTTTCAAGAAATCTGGGCATTCAAAACTGACGCTGAGAGCCTCAGGTGGTGCTTTTGTTTGTATAACTTATCATTGTAGGACTTCATTGAAAACCCTTCTTTTTTAACATCTCTGATATTACTCTGAAGCTATCCATTCATAAGATAGTCGATCAACAGTTCTCTCATAGAAGTTGAGTGGAAGCAATAAAAGCCTTTATTAATCTTATTATTAAATATAGTATCTGTTACGAGAGTTTCCTTGATGAATTACAGCTTATTAGTGCCTCCGGCCTAATTTCATTGTGGCAGACAGATGGATTTCACTTTACTTGGGAAAGCTCCTCTGTCTTGGTAGAGGAATCTGAAAGCCCTGTCTTTGGGCTCTCGGTATGGGATTTCATGTACCCATTAAATAAAAATGGGCTTACCCTTGCCACAGAGATGCAGAATAATGTTTTAATGTGAAGGGGTTGGGGAAATGAGCTTTTCTCATTTCCCATTCTATCATTTCATGCCATTTTTTTAACATTTGGATACCATCCGCCTCCAGCCTCCCTGTTCATTAGCAACAGCTGTGTGCCCACACAGTCCCTGCATCACTGACAGGGTGACAGGCTCTTTGGAAACTAAATATTGTTCTATACTTTGTGACAGTATTAGAAGCAGTAGCAACTATCTTCCTCTGCAGCTGAATGTGGGGGAGTTCAGCCTCCCCAAAGGTTAAGGCAAGCACTGCAGAAGTACATCCCCACTTTTGCACTTACAACTGAACACAGTTTTTTCTGTTTGTCTTCTGTTCTTCCTCCTCCAACAGCTCAGCTACCTCTGGCTCCCTATCCTCTTTCACTAAATAAGGACCTACCTAGTCAAATATCTGATGTACCAGTAATGAGCAAACCTAGTATCTGGTTAAGGAGTTTATTCTTTGCTAATTAATGTTAGCAATTTGTATTTTAAAATCTTATGAAATGTAAAAAAGTTCATCGCATTACAAAAATCCATAATTTCCAATTTTTATTTGACTTTTCCTCATTATAAATGTTTCCTAGAAAAATGGTAGTGAAGATAAATATATAGAACAGGAGTTCTACATAGTATTAGAAATGCCCTGTCTTGGTTACACCCATGATAAATGCAAATATAATTTTGAACAGTTGTCCAGGACCCACTAAACACATTTTTATATCAGATTCATGTCTTGTGCCATCATTTCTTCTTTGGGTGTTACCAGAAACTGTCACGAATCACTAAAACTGTTGAGATTGTGCTTTTTTCTTTTTTTCCTTTACCGAGATGAGCCTGTTTACCCTTCACACCTACAAAGTGTTCTGCTCTTCCCACAGTCTTAGATAACATGTTTGTATCTAGACTGGTATCCAGTCAAAATGTCGTGCCAGATTTATCCACTTAAGTGACACAGTTGCTTGCTTCTTTGGAGGAAACTAACACACTGCACAGATATAAGATTACTGTCTAGGATTTTTTTAAATCTTTCTTTATGGAAAAAAAAATGAGTTTCGATTGTGTTTAGTCCTTCCAACCACTGTAATGAGAAAGTTCAATCCTGAGTCCTTGGTGGAATAGCTGCAACAGGTTGGTTTATCCCAACTGAGATCCCATTTGGGTGTTCTTTGCCTGCTAGAATAGGTTTGGGGATTTGCTGAAACAGAGGAATTCTCTCACGTATCTGGAGCCTACAAAAGTCCTCATCTGTTAGCTTGTTTTGTCAGTAGCAAATGCAGCTTGCTCTCCTAACAGTAAAGAAAGACTGGCTAGCAGTAAGAATGAAGATAATGGACTGTACAAGTTTTAGCTGTATATTTTACAATTGTACAGCTAGACTCTTAACTGCAATACTATTAATTGTTCAAGTTGTATGTTGTGACAAGGCCCCCTATGAAGGAGAACAGCAGTTTATCAGTTTCATCACCTAAGGTGCATCTAAGATGCACCATACTACAACTTGGGGTTTGGGTTTCTGCGTTGTCCAGACCGGGAGTATTTGACTTTTGTTTCCTATGAGACACTGGGGCAGTATTCCAGCAAAAACTGCTGGATCAGGAGTTTGTGTGTACCCCAATCAGAGAGCTCAGAAGCACTCCAAAGTCTCCAATTTTAGGCAAAGTTCTAGCTGTGAATTTGACAGAGATAGGGTTATAGTCCTCTAGAGTCAGAATTCTCACCACAAGTCATAATTCCTCCTGCATAAATTAAAATAATAATAATAATAATGACCGAAAGAAATCTTCTCTTGCCTTGCAGCCAAGGATATCACCAAAATAGAGTAAGTCAGAATTTTTGCTTTTCTTTTGTCCCACATCAACTTTTCGATCTCCTCTTCCCTATAAAACCTTAAATCAGCTTGGACTATTTGGAGTTTTCCCCTCACTGCTCCTTAACTTGGAACTGATAAATCTTCTATTGAGGTTAATGGGGAAAAAAAAAAAAAAAAAAAAAAAAAAAAAGACATAAATAGCAGCAAATTTTGGCCCCAGATATTGTGAAATGTTGATAAAATTATCTGTAACTTAGTGAAGTTCTTTTTTTTTTCTTTTTTTCTTAAGAGCTTCAAGAATTTGGCAAATCCCCTGTTAAACTACCTAATTTGAGCTATACTAGATTTTTGCACATATTAGACTACTAGATCCTAATGTTGTGTATGCTTTTGTTCTAATTTAAAATAAAAACACTACTCAGTTATTGAGGGGAGGGAGCTGATTAGCATAAAATCTTCTGCTTAAGAAAGTAGGATACCCAGAATAGGCTTGCAGTTTTTAACCTGAAGTAATTCAGTGAAGTAGAGAAAGAGGAACCCAAACAGGAAAAACTCCCATCTCAGAGTCACAAGAAAAGACATGTGCAGCTCTGTTAGAATCTGGATGCTCACCAGGGATCTTACTAGCTCAGTGCATCAAGAAGAGATGTCTGTCAAGCTCCTTCAAACTTTGCTTTCCCAAACAACAGCCATATGCCACAACTAACAGCATAAAGCACGATGAGTCAACCCCCAACACCATGAGATTCCACAATGTTTATCAGTTATTTTCTTTTAATTTTCCATTAGATCTTTTCATTTCCTCAGTTTCCCAGGCAGGTCATAACGGTAGCAGAGTGCTCAGGAATGTGAATTTAATTCTTCAGGCTTTTGGTTTGATGGTATTTTATCATTAGGGGAAGTTGAGGTCATATTATGATGATTCACAACACTTTACCCCATCTGGGAAGGCATTAAGCAGACTTGACACGGGTCTCTACACTGACACAGCACATCCATGCTGCCAGTGTTGATTCCAGTATTAAAAACAGTTGCCTGCCTGCTGCAAAGCAAGTATCATCATTAAAAGGTACTTAAACAAGCTGGCTCCCTCTCTCTCTCTCCACTAAATGTCCTAATGATATAAGGCTAACGGTTCTTGGGATCGCTTTAAGCTGTAGGGTGGAAGAGTGTTTTATTCACCGACTGCCTAGACTGCCAGACTTCAATTCCCACAGCCATCAGCTACGCCCTCTTTGTGAGCCTGCGCGCCAGCCAATCCGCACAGAAGCACTGCGTCAGATGGCTGAGTAAATAAATGATGGGCAGTGGGCCTGGAGCCAGAAGTACTCTCCCCTTGCACCAGTGAGAAAGGTAACAGGAGAGGAAGGCTGTGCTCTGATGCTACTACTACTAATAAAGAAGGCAAAGGCAGTAAGCTCTGCATGTTTGTCACCTAATATTACATCCCAGCAGCTCATGATGTGGTGTTAAATATGTCTGAAATCTCCTTATTTTTCTGAACCTATTTACCAGTGCTTCCCAACACAGATGGAACCCTTTCTTCCTGCACATATTAATTCATTTGTTATTTATGCACTTCTGATCTTTCTGACATTTTGTCCTTTGGCCTGCTACCAAGTCATTTTTTATACATGTTCTGAGAAAAGGTGGCCCTTGCCCTGCAGTGAGCCTCACAAATCCCTGACACACACATATGCATTTTTTATTGTTCTCACATGTTGCTTAACAGTCTGCATGATTCCTGCTTTACAGCACAGCAGATGGGTTCCTGCATAGCGGTGAAACAGATGAGATGTTCAAATCGATTGTTTTATCAACAATCAGTTGTAGATAAAAATCATTTTAATGAGAGAAATTAATGGTGTTTGCAAACATGATGTTAATTAAAGAACATAGCTTGGGCTTTTTTTCCTCCGTTTTTTCCCCCTGCACACAATTTTTGTTACCCATGACATCTTTCATTATTGACTCATGCCCCAAAGAAAAGGCGATTAAAATCTGCTTTTGTTTGATGTAGCTTTTATTGAAGAAAGAAATAGATCTTTCTGAAGCTTCCTGGTGAGATGAAAGTCTAATTATCTCCACAAATGAAAGGAAAAGCTTTAATTAGGCCTGTGCTGAATCTGTGCACTGTGAATTTGTGCATTGTGATGGATGGAGCCCACATCTCCTCAGTGACTGCAGTTGAAATAATGAAGAAGGAGAAGAGGTAACCTGCTCCCATGATTCAGCTGGCAGAGCAGACTTGGAGGTACACCTGTGTTGTGAGAGCGTGCCCAGAGCAGCTGCCACAGGCCATGTTTCTGTGCAGTGCATTCGGCTGTTTTACAGCCTCCTCCTGAGCTTTGATCTCTTTTCAGACAGCAGGGGTCCTAACAAATCAAGCTTTTCATGTTTCACTCAGTTTCACTCTCTTTTGCTTCACCATTCATACTCGAACTCCAAAGAGGACGGATAAAATATTGTCTTTTTCTGAAGCAATTAATGATCAGCAGTGGACATGACTGAAGTGGGCATTACTCCTTTTGCAAGGTATTTTGAAGTTTGACTATGGCTGAGAAAGAATCTGAAATCGTGTTTATGCATTTTGCCATGTAATTAATTCCCTATTAGTGTTTTTAACAACCTTTGTGCATAACACTTGATCTGCTATGCACTTCTTTGCAATGCTATAATGTCTGCGCAGTTAGGAAAGGTGACACTCTAGGATAGTGTTAGACTGCGAATGGCCCTCAGGGAGAAATTTGAATTATGACAAATAATGCACTCTCCCAGATTTTATAACATTTCCAATCTATTTTTTACCATGTTGCATGCAGCTTACTCTGTCTTCATGTAGTCCACCTGATAGCAGGAAGGTCAAACTGCTACTTATTCACATCACTTGCAGCCAGCATATTCTTCTTTGTAAGTCATAAAGCACCTTTGACATCAAGGGCAGTCAAGGAGATTACCTCCACACCTTTCTGGACACGATAGCAGTAAAAACAGGGAAGAAGTAATTGAAGACAAAGTTAAATCAGCATGAGCAATCTAATCTTTTATTCTTTCTGTCAGTACATTGTGTTGTTTAAAATGTATTGCTTTAATTGTACACCAGTCTCTGGAATTGCAGAGCTTAGCAGTCAACTGGAAACATGCAGAAAGAGAAGGATATGGGATAAATGGGAATGCATCCTCTGTTGATTTATTTAACGAAAGGAGGCATCTGAAAGAAAGAGCAATGCTGTCTTTCAAAACAAACATTCTGAAAAGTCTTTCTGTAGGTACATACGCAGCATCTAAGAAGCCTGCAGTTGGTGAAAGTGAATTACATCGATTCTGAGTAATTCAACAAAGTGATATTAAGGATTTTAATTCCGTCTGTGTGAAACAAATCTCTGCATTGGAGTTCTCCTTATAAATGCGGCTTTATCTCTCACTACTGCAAAAAGTTCATACATTAACAAGTTACATGCAAGTTGGACACTTACTATGTATATTCTGACATTTGTTTAGAGACCTCAGGAGTCGTTGGCACTTTCTTAGTCTGAAATACCTAGACTTGTTCTTTCCACTCCCCTCCTGCTCTGCTCCATTTCACAGTTTCCTTGTGTACATTTGTCTCCTTTGTTTATGTCTTTGTAAGTATCTCCCTAGTGTTAGTACCGAGTTCACAGAGCTGAAGTCAAAAACCTGCCTTATACAATATTCTAATCCTTAGGCCATCAGTACTGACATCCAAGTCTGGTGCCCTAGAATTACAGGGATGATGGGGAATGTATAAAAGTCCCAGAGCTCGATATAGGAGAAAAATGCTGGGAGAAATGCTGTAACACTAGCACAGGTCTGAGCTAGGGGGCACAGCCAGGGGGGAAATGAGGAGGCAGTGGAATTCTTGTTAGACTGCTGTGCAGAGATGAGGAGCAGATAGTAAATTAGGAACGAGCACTGCAAGAACACATCTGAATCAGACCCTCCAATTAACTGTTCTCTCTCCTTCTTTCAAGTTTGATTTCCTTTTAACCTTTTATTTTATTCTTTTGATCTCAGCATCTTTTTCTTCTTGTTCAAGCGATGAGCAGTAGTGCAATAATTTTTGTTGAGGAGGTGCTTTCATTGTCAGCCTCTGTTTCCAAACATAACAAGTGATGAACAAAACCTGAAAATACTCATGTACGCCATCACCATATACGACTCTGATCAAAATTTGAGATCTGGGACAATGTCTGAGCCATGTCTTTGCCAATTCCTTATGTCTACCTACCACTCCCTTGAGGGAAATGGAAGTGCTCTCAGACAGAAAATAAAACCTACCTGGTCTTTCAAAGACAAAATTAAATGCTTTTATTAATTTATATTTATTAAGCTATTTTGAAAAAGATGTTTCCGAAACGATAGTTGAGCATTCTTAAAGCTTTTCTGGTTGGGAGTTTGAATATGGGAACAGCAGATTTGTCCCATGTCTAGAAAGTATATTCACAATATTAAAAAAAGAAAAGGAAAAAATAAATTTTAAAAAAAAAAAAAAAAGAGAGAGAGAGATTAATGCACTTAACCTGGTTAGCTCGTCTATTATTCTGGGTGAAGGAACCACTGCTCCAGTGTACCCATATGTGGATGTGTGCAGAGAAAGAGAGTTCATATTAAATACTCCATCAGTCTTCATCACTGTAGTAGCCTGTCTTTGTATAGGTGTCTGAAACAATCCTGGTAAGAGCAGCATTTAGGACAGTCCTGCTGTTCCTTGTAATAAAAGGACAGACAAGAGGAGGCTGAAGCAGCAACTTCTTTCTGCCGTTCTTCCTCTCTATGGGAGACAGCTTTGAAAGCCTTCCTGATGTCCAGGCAGACAACACCCACTGCTATCCCATCTACCAGGCCAGTCATTTTATCATAGAATCATATCAGGTTGGTCAAGCATGTTTTCCCCTTTGTGAATCCATGCTGACTACTGCTGGATACCTTTGTGTTCTTCACATGCCTGGAAATGTCTTCCAGGATGAGCTGCTCCAGCACCTGGCTAGGGACTGAGGTGAGGCTGACTGGCCTCTAGTTCCCTGGGTCCTCCTTCTTGCTCTTCTGGAAGATAGCAGTGACATGGGCTTTCCTCCATTCCTTAGGCACTTCTATCAGCCACAATGACTGATACTTCTAAAAGGACAGGGTATGCTGTGAGGGACTTAGCAACAACCTGGAGTGTCTTTGATTGTCAAAACTCCATTGAAACAAAGTGGATAATGTGCCAGTAGGAAGTGTGGCAATTTGTAGTGTCTCTGGTATAACTATAGGACCAAAAAAAACTGCAAAGGAATATATAGCTGTTTTCCTCTACTTCTCCAGCATGTTGCTGGTTTACTTACCTGTACTCTGAACATTATATTACACCCAAATTAGTATTATGCCGGAGTTTATATGTCTGTATTGATTTATTAATATTTTAGGACATACTAATAAAACTTCTAGATCAAGATGGAATGCTGTGATATGCTTTCATGCTGAAGGAAAGAAGTATTAAATTGAAACTGTGGAGAAAAAAAATAATTTCTCTGTATATATTTCTTTCAAGTTGTTGTCCCATTTACACTTTATGCTCTGGCATTTTCCAGTTTGCTACATAGGTAGGCACATAAAAGTATGGCTCCAGCACCGCCAAGATTTAAGATGTTGTTAAGCTAAATCTGAGCAGTAGGAAACACACCATATTGAAGTTTCTAGAGATTTTTTACTTCTGATAGTCACACTTCAAAGCACTCCTAGTTAAGGGTTTTCTAAAGAAGCAGAAGGTACCCAATCTGGAACGAAAATGACTTCTTACTGAATTCTAAATAAACACTGTAGATGTTAACCTCACATTACCCTGTGATATTTTGCTTCTATTGTCAAAATGCTAAAACGCTTGATGTTCTACTTTGTGTAAAATTAGGCAAACTATTTTTTGTTTGTTTAAAACTGCCATTACCCGAGTAAGTTTGGAATCTAATAAAAAGTGAGATAGCTCTTTATTAGAGAGCCACAACGCTCTCTTCTTACTAAATGTGTTACGTCTATTAATAAGACAAAGCAAGAAAGTAGTTTATTCATTGCATCCTTCACAGAGAAAAAGAAAACCTTTAATCACTTGTCATTGTTTTCACAACACTAACAGGTTTCATAGGACTTTAAATCCTGGTATTCAGAAGTTCACCAAAGTTCAGAATTCCCAAGAATATAGGATTTGAAAACAAATTTTGAAGTTGGTCCCTGAAAATTTCAATTTCTCTGGGGACAAAAAAAAAAAAAATTCTTTCATCTCCAAAAAGCTGCCTCAGGATCTCCCATATCTCCCATTTGTTTTTAATGTTCTCTATCTCCTTCTCTTTCAACTGCATGTTTTATCACAAATGACTTTTTGATAGGAAAGAATACCTAATCCAGAACACACCTCTCTCCCACTGGTGTTTGCATTCTTTACTATGGATCAGATAGAACCCACGTGATTCCTCATGGCACTGTGATATTACAGAGACCCGTTTTCTTTCTCACAACCACCAGCTGCTGTATGAGAGCTGAATGGCTTCTCAGAATTCCTTAACCTTATGTTTCCTTATACGCAGTTCAGTTTCATGCCTGATTTCCCAGAATTTGCTTAACATTTTCAGAAGGACGTCATTCACCCACTAGTTGTAGCTGGATTTGGATTCATAGCTCTTCTGAAAAGAGAAAGTGATGTGATTCTCCATACACACCAACGCATGATATTGTCAGATGATAAGTATTCTTCTCATCAAAATACGATGGAAAAACTGAGTCCTTCCATCCATCAGAAAACTCTGAACCAAATTAAGGATGAACATTCTGGATGCTCTTTCACAAAGATAAAAAATGGGACTAGCCATCTGGCACCTCTTGAGGCTCTTTAAAGACAGAGAGCTTTTGCTGGAGAAAGCATAAGCTGTTTTCTATAGTTTTCTAAGGACCTGGATTCTTTTGGGCTGGTTTTTGGTTGGTTGGTTGGTTCGTTTGCTTTGTTTCAATTACCTATATGTCTGCATTTCATGCAGAATGAGTGGCTGCATTCTGAATGCCAGCAAAAGCTTACTGGAGGTTTCTACTTAACAAGACACTTGATGCCCTGTTAAGGAAGCTGTTCCTTATTACAGGCAGGCATTCAGCAAGGACTCAGTTGCACACATTACCACCTTCCCAGTGGCAGCTGATAATGTATGGAATAGGATCACGCTGGGATCCCTCAGCACCTGCCCTGTGCTGGGAATGGTTGTATGAGGCACCAGCTTTCACCTCTTGTATCCAGCAAGAACTTATGGTGATCTCTGAGCCCATGTTATTAGTTAAGAATACAGTGGAAGTCAGTGCTTCATTCAGGGGAATGTCACAACCAGTGGTATGTCCTTAGGAAGCTTTAAACCACTGCCCTCCTTCCTTTGGTGCACAGTTGCAGAGTTTAAAATAGTCATAATTGTGCAATAAGCTGAGCTATCACAAACGTACGTCTTTTGCTCACACTAAAGCTGAAAGGAGGCACTTGTTTGGTTTCATGTTCTATTGCAAATAAGAACATAGTTATATCTTTCATATAGGGCAAACTATGTATTGCATTTATGGACAATACTACATAGAACAAAAAATAAATGTAAGCCTGTTACTAAGTAGGTTCTGTATAAAAACACTAATAAGTGGTTCACGCTAACAAGGAGCTGCTGAAGGTCATATTTGAGATATTATGCAAATTCCAAATGCAAAAATACAGACTATGAAATAATTATTAATTACATTTGCACTTTGATTGCAGATTAAACCTCAGTTATAACAAAACAAAACAAAACCCACCAAAACAAATAAAGCCAGAACCACATGTATTTATGTTGTCTGATATAATTAGGCACTCTCCTAAATGGCCAAACTTAGAACTGCCTATTATGTCCTAGCAAACCTGTGGGAGAGAGCCTGACATGTGTTTAGCAATCATGTTTTTTTGTTCATCAGAAAAAAAAAATCATTTTAAAACAATGTGGGAGGGGCAGTCTTTATCTTTAAGGCAATGGTTGGATAATTGACCTCCTTTAGCATTTAATTTCTCAAGCCTCTAGGAAGCTTAATTTTGAACATCAAAGAGGTACCTGTGGAAGAAACTGTTCCAGACTGGTGAGTAAACAAATTAGAGTTAATAGGGTCATTAGCTTTTGTGGTAAAAATTCAAACTGGGTATTCCTCACTAAGGAATGTAAATGTCAATGTTTTTAAGTCTTCTAAAATATAATTAGACATGGAACTTGAATACAAATGTTACATATCCTATTAACAAAAAACATTTTCCATACTCTGGGCATTATTTTATTAATATTAGGGAATCACTTTTTTTTTTTCTTTTTTTTTCCTGGTCCTGTGCATTGCTTGCCAGACAATTAGAATAGGAAAAAAAAAAAAAAGTGAAATGCTGCTCAGTCAGTAATACACTGTAAACATTCAGACTGCTTTATAATACAGAACATGCTAGCTAGTTACATTTAGAGTAACAGCTATAGCTCTGTTTAACCCTTGGATCCTGATGCAGGAATATAAGAGCATTAAAAAATAAAATAAAATTCCAACAACTTACATTTCCTCATTTAAATGATGATGAATGATCTCTCATCTCCACTTTCTTATGGTTCTGTGGCTACATAAAGGGATAATTGCTGATTGAATTTGAAACAGAGAATGCAGCAAATTCAATTCCTACATCCTCTCATTTCACTTCTTTCACAACACTGAAGTCTTTTATTCAATTATCCTTGCATACACTAATAGAAATACTGCTCCCTATCTTCTACCAACCTCTGACAAGTTGCTAGTCCACCCACATTTCCACACATTTTCCCACATCTCTACCTGCAGGCTGTGCACTCTCTCCTATCTATTTACCCTGAAATTCTTGATGGTAACCCTTCCTAGCATCAGCAAGATCCTGGAACTGAGGGTAGCCAGGGCAAGTCTCCTTTTCCACTTTGTAACCCTCAGAAATTTAAAATGGTGGGGTTTATTCCATTTCTAGGAGCTCAGTACTTGCAATGGCTTCTTTTCAATCCAGAAAATTGTCTGCTGCTACATATGTCATCGTTGAAACAGGTAGAGAGGAAACATTCCTCATAAAGAAGTAGTGACATAAGGTCAGAGTGTTTGTGGCATATAGATGGGTGGACTTTAGGCTAACTGGCAAGACCACAAATGCATTTAGCGTAGAAGAAAATAAAATATTTGCTAGATGTGCCAAAACAGAATGGCAGAAAATATTTAGACTGGAAAACTGCAGATGGTCAAGCACATCCAGTGGTAAACCACCTCCTCACTGTGAAAACTGATTTGTATCAGCAGGGTCTGAGTGAGAGCTACAGTGAATTCTACCAAAAAGGGGAGGGTGGGGGAGAAGAGAAAGGCATTTTAAATAATTGATTGTATCTGTATTTGTGGTTACAAATATTGGATTCTTAAGTCATTACTCTGAAGGAGCAAAGACTTTAAAAAATATTAACTCTCCTCACTATTATATATTTTAATGAAGTTTATTTTTTTTCAAGTTTGCCCATCATAAATCATTTTGTTGTGGTGATAATCTTGTGTAGTGGATTGACTTAATCTTCTAATCTCGCATTCTCCCTCAATAACAACTATTTTTTTTTTTTTCTTAAGCAATACCAATTGAAGTTTTTATTAAAAAACAAACAAACAACAACAACAAAAAAAAAACAAACACAACAAACTCAAATGCTCTTACATAATGTGAATCATGTTTAAGTGATGTCTTGAAATTTTTTATTTTTTTTTCCCCATTAGAAGGAAGCTTTTTGCACTAGTCAGGTTGTTACAACTTAGGTTTTTTTGCAAAGTGGTTCTAGTTACTGTGTGCTATTTGTCTCTAACAGTGTACTTCAAATAAGAATCTTTTAACCTATTCCTAGGTATATTTTATTACTTTTTCTTTCTGTTCTTCTGGGATCTATTCTTGTTCCTTATCTAATGGGTTATGTCAGACCAGACTGGAAACTCCATTCAGATGTGCAGAGAAGATATCCCATGTCTTCAGCAAGTCATCCGTAGGATAGTCTGACATATCAGAAGTGGTGTTGCACTAACCTTTTCCACTCTTGGAGAATAAAATGATAATAAAACAACCAAAACATGTAATGAGGCAGGGAAGGCACAATTCTTGTGATTAAGGCCATGAATTTGAGGTGTGGAGGAGGCTTATTTATTGGAGACTTTGTATAAAGCATCACCAATTCTAGTAATAAATAGAATAGATGTAAGCACACACACAGGCCCAGGCATACAGCTGAATATCACACCTGGAGCAGGAGTCCTGCTAATTGATTATGTTTGTTCTTCTGACTGGCTACCACTTGGCAGACAAACCACTTTCCCAAAAGAGTATTAGAAATGTAATTATTTGGTGACTTGATTCAGTCGACATCCTTAGGGAAAGCCATTCAGAGAAGCAACTGAAACCCCGGAATCTAACAGTTGTAAACAACTGCAAGATTTGATGTTTTGCTTAATGCTGCCTCTGTTAAGGCACGATGTTCATAACAGCAACCTACAAAGCCTGATGTGCTGTGTTAGCAAAGAGAAGAAAATGATTGTGCACTTCCTTCTGTGGCTTTTATGGTCTGTTTTTTGGCATGTTTCTACCAGTAAGAAACTGCAGTCATAATTTCTCTATTACAGCTCCTAGTAATAAGGAAAAAAGTGAAGATCAAATATATTGTGGAATAGCTCAAAAGGCATGGATAAAAGAGCAGCCACAACTAAATTTATACATACTGAGTTAAAAGCAAATGGGAATCTGACTACAATGGAATTTACCCCTTGAAAGAGTGATAGTAACGCTTAGCACAGAAAAGGAAAGATAAGAATAAAGCAATATTGCATAGACAAAAGACTATTTCTGAAAAGCTGCATGTTGTGAAAATGATGTAATGTTAATAGCTTTCCTTTGTTTTGTTTTGTTGACTATTTGGGCACACCAAAGGTTGCATTTACAATGAATTTATGAATTTTGAACACTAAAGCCTTGGGCATCTCAGGAAGTTTTCAACCATTTTTTTTAAGCTGAATTAAAGCTGCAGTGTAAATTCATATAAAAAAACTTCAGTCATCATTAATTATCCGCTAAACTGATGTCTGCACATTTTTATACTTTAATCTTCATTAACATGTAGGAAAGCAAATATGCCAGAGGATGTGCTGCATGTGTTGTCATGTTTTACTCATGTCTCTCTGGATTTCTTAACAGCTCAAAAATAGGCTTCTTCAATGGGAAGCATATGCCACTGAGGCCTTTTATCTGAATTCTTCAGATTCAATCAAAGGGCATAGTCTGAGCAGCCATGGGCCAAAGCAAGATTCATCCATTTAAGTCTGACCCCAGTGATATACTGCTTGAGTGCCTCCATGGCACTCAAGCTATGTCCTGTAGGACTTACTGTGAATTACGTTCATATGTGCCTGTTGTAATGCACCGGCTTTTCTGATGCTGGGTACGTTTTGTTTTGTTTTGTTATGCTTTTATATGAAAAAAACATAACAGTCACTTACTTGTCATTTACGACTAACAGCAACTGTATCTCTTATGAATATCATAAACAGTTTTAGCATTTACTTGCCACATATCATCCATTCCACCTGTGTATTGCCTGATTGTATGTGTCAATCATTTGAAATTGTTTTCTTGTAATACTTGGAAGTACTTGATTCTGAAGAAAGGATATCTGTATGACAAGACTTACAATTAAACAAAGTTGATGGTAAGTTGAATACGAGTCAGCAATGTGCCCTGGCAGCCAAAAGGGCCAGTTGTACCCTGGGGTACGTCATGCATGGCATTGCTAGACAGTAGATAGAAGGGGTTGTCCCGCTCTGCTCTGTGCTGTCGTGGCCTCACCTCGAGTACTGTGTGCAGTTCTGGGCACCATGATATAAGAAGGACCTAAAACTGTTAGAGAGTGCCCAAAGGAGGGTTACGAAGATGGTGACGGGTCTGGAGGGTAAGATGTGTGAGGTGCGGCTGGGGTTCCTTGGTTTGTTCAGCACCGAGCAGAGGAGGCAGAGGGGAGGCCTCATGGCAGCCTGCAGCTCCCTCATGAGGGGAGTGGAGGGGCAGGTGCTGAGCTCTGCTCTCTGGGGACAGTGACAGGACCCGAGGGAACGGCATGGAGCTGGGACAGGGGAGGGTCAGGCTGGAGGATAGGGAGAGGGTGGTTGGGCACCGGGACAGGCTCCCCAGGACAGTGGCCACAGCACCAAGCCTGATGGAGTTGAAGAAGCATTTGGACAATGCTCTCAGACATATATGTAGTATGATTTTGAAGTGGTTCGACGTGGGGCCGGGAGCTGGACTAAATGATCCTTGTGGATCCCTTCCAATTTAGAATATTCCATAATTATATGAAATAAAGACTGCATAGAATGTTGTTCTACGGAAATAAAGAAAAAAAAAAAAGGAAAAAGAAAAAAACATATAAACAGTGGGTACTGAACTCTTGATATTCGTCAACTGTACTGTACTGTAAAAACACATTTTGCAAACTGAAGTAGACACACTACTCTATGGAGGCTTGATTGTATTTCTTGTAGATAACTGATAACTGTAATTGATAACTGATAACTGTAAAGATTTGTATGAGGATCTGTGCCTGAATAGCAATAGGCTGAACAGCATACCAAAAAGGTTCATCTAAGCCACCTGTTTAGATTTCATTGTTTTGCACCTGTGTTTGTGAAGGTTCACTAGAACTCTGCAGACTCTAGTTCCCAATTTTGAGTTTCTCCTTCTCTAGCATACTGACTGACATGCAGGTTCTCTTTTATGATGAGCTACTAGATCCTACAAGGCTGTTCTATCTGGCATCTGTGTGCAAATACAGCTTTCTCTAGCACTTCACAGGTAACATAGTAGAGACTTTCCAGAGCTAACAACGTTATGATTTTATAGCTTACTTCCGTAGAGAGGTTAGTGGAAAGAGGGAGGCATATGTGATTTGAGTAAGTTCCAGAAACCTTAAATTTACCCTAGAATGTTTCACATAACTAACAAAGCCATGTTACAAAACTAATCAACATCTAATAGCAAAGGCTTTCCTTTACTCAGGTTTCCTTGTTTTCTTGAAAATGTTGCCTTTAAAATCAGAGTCATATTCCTTTAAGGAGATTAGCATTTTTCCTTTCGTCCACTTGGCATCTCCAAACATAAGCCCTATCCAAATTTATAATTTCCATGTTCCTTTGTCTAGTGATTCCCTAATCAGATTCTTTAGATAATCAGTGCTTTTGCTTATCCCACTCCCATTTAAAATCCATTGACAGGTCAACCCAACAGAAGTTTAATTGCTTTGCCTATGCTCTGCATGGTATCTATTTTATTGCTGCTACAGAAACATCGAAACAACATGACACTCTATTCAGACATTGCTATGATTACCAGGGACACTACTTCCCATTTTTAAAAAATCTTTTGGGAAAGAATCTAACCCCATAGAAGACGTGTTATACAAGATTAAGTAGGCAAAATGAGTCACCAATATTACTTCATAATAGTAAAAAGAAGCTCTGTGGCATTATCCATGCAGCATAGCTCTATGGCATTTCTCTTCCCTGCAGTATACTGTTCACTCTGTAATGTAGCAGAGTAATGGGGGAAAAAGGGTAGGCGAGGTGATTGCTTTTTAACTTGAGCATTGACTGTGATTTTACATCAGTATGTATCCTGTGAAATCTGCAGTTATAAAGATGAGCACATTTCTAGACTGCCAACATAAACAAAATATGATACCATAGTCATTCAGCCTCTTCTGTTCAGTTGTGAGGTTACAAACATCCTGTAGCAGGTGAGAAGTGTGGAATGACTCTGTGAATGCCAAATTATTTCAAACTCTTCACAGGGCTCCTGTGTAGGACAGATCTGGGCCCTCAGTGACCTTTGGCTTCAAAGAGCAGCCTACTTAACAACTAACAAAACTACATCTGGCCACGAGGTTCCAAAAAGCTGAATTTAATCAGTATATTTAATATTTTCTGTGTTACCTACTTTATGAAGAAATTATTGCACTGTTGCCTCAGTGTTTTGTGTCATTATCAGAACTGTAAAAGCATGACATTTATTCAAACTACCAGTTTATAGTAACGCAGCCATTAATAATTGAAAAAAAAATAAAACCAAGTCAAATTTTGGGAGAAGTTGATCTTTATTAATATACCACTTTGATTTCAAATTGTACAGCTGCAGCTGTGGCTTTTCAGCCCCGTGTCTTCATGACAAGATGAAGACAAAATACAATTAAAGGGGTGGAGTGGAGAAAAAGAAGAAAGGAAAAAAAAATATAATTTGGGCATTGATAATAGTACAAATATTCACAAGTATGGTCATTAAATGGAACTCAGTGAGTTGTCCTAGTTACAGCAGTAACAACTAAGTTACTCTATTCAAGTGTAAAGCATCTCTGCAAATTTCTTCTGATGTTTCTCTCTCTTCTCACACTTTAACTGTTGTAGGGATGAATCAGCATTATGATTCACACGATATGCTTCATCCAGTAAATCTACAGTAGGTGTATTTTCTCAGTCTTTATCACTTTTAATAGTCACAGTACAAATTCTTCATGTAAATACATTTTCACTCAAACCTTTAAACCTGTACTATAAAGCAATTTGCCAAACAACATAGAGTTTAAAAAAAAAAATGTTTCCTCACTAAACCCTAAGACTTAGGATAGCAATACTTTCATCTCTTGAGGACAGTAAGCAATGAGCTTTAATCATCAGGCTCAAGGTTACAAAAACATGTTGATTTACAGTATATGAAATGAATGGAGGATGTCTGTGTTCCCCAAACTACCAATCTGCCAATGTCAGTCAGTACCACAAAACCACTACCATAGTGGCTCATGTGTTGGAAATCAAGAAATATATCCGGACCTTGGCTAAATGAACTTCAGAGACAGAAGTCTTAGCTTATCAATGTTGCCCCTCCAGGGGTAGAACACACTGTTTTAATATTGTATAATATGCACTATTCCTATTAATCTTTTGAAAAGATTATTTCAATCTTAGAACTGTCAATTTGGCATTTTTCATAAGAACTAAATCAGTTTCTAAGAAGTCAGGAAGTTGCTTTTTCTGTTTCTCTTATTTTGATTGATTATCTATGGTTCTGTAGCACATTACATGATCACAGCAATGTTCTTTGGAGATATAATCATCAAAGAGTATTACTCAGCTGGGGAAGTACAAGTAAGGGGTGTAAATAATGAAACAGAACAGGGGGCCATTAAATATATTTTTGTTTGTTTGTTTTCTGTGCTCGGAGGCTTGTTTACAAGGTAGGGGGTATGCTGTTTAAGAAAAAATAAAAAAAGTAAGAATCTTAAAGTGTACCAACCAATCCATCTGTTCGGATTGGGAGCCCTGCAAACCTGGCAAACCTTGAAGGTTTATCAGTGTTCATTTTGGCTCTCAGAGGTGTGGGTATTCCCAGTGGCTCAGAAAGCTGTAGTTCATATGGTAGGAGGTATATTCCCAAAGCAGATGTTTATTTTTTAAATTATATCATCCTCATAATCCAAGTTGTATTGTGAATGATGTTTTATAAAGCCTGTTTTTGTATAGCACATCAAATGCAAAAGGTTGGGAACTGTTAATTAAAGATTAGTTTAGAAGAGAGAAGAGAGCAGGAAGCAAAATGTTCAAACATGTAGGCCCGTGACTTGTAGCAGAGTTGAAAAAGCAACTGATTGTGTATGGATAATTGCCATGATTTGGTTTGGCAGACCCCTATTGTTATCAAAGTTGCAAGGCTGCCTCTTAAACTTATCAGACATGGATCTCCAACATTCATGTCAAGAAAGACCAGCTGCTCTGCTCAAATTCATTGTCTGTTTGTTAAAAAATGTGTGTCTTTCTTGTTTTCTGTCACTATACCTGGTTGTTTTGGTGGTGGTAGTGTTTTTTGTTTGTTTGTTGGTTGTTTTCTTCTTTTTTTTTAAAGAAAATAGTTCCACAATTTTCTTTCTCATGTAGGCTTCCATCACTAATCTGAAGTGTCTGATACCAAGTCACCTGGTACTAGCCTGAAATTACATTTATATCTGTATAAAACAAGCATCATTAAGAGTATTCTGTACAGAGTTCTATGATTCTTTTTTAAACAATAGCTCTCCGCCATTTCAATCCCATGTAAAGGAATTAAATTGTGTACAAATATAATTAACTTGGTGTAAGTGAAATTAAGGAGATTTTAAGAGTGAAAATGAGACTCAGAGTTAAGTAGTAAAACATTGCAAGTGAAATCAGAATGAAAGCTACTGTATAGATCACTGCTGCTAATGTTCAAATAATTTAGAAAGTTGGAAAGGTATGGAGCCCTTGAGGAAACTTGAAGGGGAAATTAATAGAATCTAGTGATAAAGTCTTAATAAAAAATATTTAAGAGACAAAAAAAAAAGGATGTGTATATCTGAATCTAGCTTTGTGGGTGTTTGAGGGGATTACAGCTATCATACTTTGATCTAAACTATAAAGTTGGTAAATTAGACTTTATTTACCAGCGTTTGGTGACTGAGGATAAGTCAGCTAAAATACATATGTAAAGAAGTTTAATTGTGGACCTACAATTTCAAATTTTTACCTATTTTTTTTTCTCAGCCTAGAACTATCACTCCTTTTTAGAATTTTACCAGATATTGCTCATGTGCCAAGTCTTTGCACATTTACATACATGAAAAAGGGGCTTAAAATCCCCTGTTGGAATTTGGAATCATTTCACATCATTTTTTATACTTATTTACTGAAATGTAAACGGCTAAATACCAGGTAACAATGATTCTGACCTTAGTGAGGACCATGTAATATTTGCTTTTACTATTAATATAAATGAAAAACCTGTTTCTGTCCAGTCACTGAAGTCTCTGAAGCAGCACACTGAGGAACAGTACTTTGGAGACATTGAGTTAAATTAATCTTCTCAGATGAATATGTACACACAGTTTTTACAAGTGTACCATTTTAATGACTGAAATAACATTAAATTGAATTCTTAGTTTTGAAAACTTTCAATCTCATATACAGTAGGAAACAGATTCTAAATAATAAATGAAAACTTGAATCCTACCAATCACGAGGCAGGAATATAAGGAATAAGAAACCTTCTAATTCAGTGTAGAGCAGTCTCCTGTGCATAACTGTTGTCCTTGGATCAAACCATACTTTTTAACCTCAAACAGAGAAAAAGAAAAGAAAACAAAAAAATAACAAAAATGAGTCTTGGTTAAAAAAAAAAAAAAGACAGCAAGAACATCCTTTAACAGGGATGGAAATGACTTGATACTCAAAAAAAAAAAAAAAAAAAAAAAAGCAGTAGGCATTTTTGAGTTCCTGTTTAATCCTTCAGGTAAACTGTGCAGCTCAAAAGGATGCAAACTATGTTATATTCAGAATGAATACAGAAAAATAAGTAAGGACTAAGAAAAAAAAAAAAAAAAAGAAGAAGAAAAAAAAAGAAGAAGAAGCTTAAGTCTTCTAACTGGGACAAATATAAAAAAAAATGATAATTGCCTGCTTGTCTGTGGAAAGGGCCACATTTATACTGCTTGTTAAATAGAAATGTTTTCTGAGGCAGTATGCTTCTTCCAGTCCTCTAATCTTAGTAGATGTGGATGTGAAATTTATCCATACTGATATATTGAAAAAATTGTCAGCCTTCCTTTTTTTTTAGTAAATGTAAATTATAACTCCCAGTGCTGATGGTATCAAACTGTATGATGATTTAAGAGCAACAGACATGCCAACAGTATGGGACTTTTTACTCTAAACTTTTTTATCTTGTTGGATACTGGTAGGAAAATTTGTTTTATCTGTACAATCACTGCTGTGGCTTCAAATCTTGAAGTCCAGAATAGTGTCTGACCCCTTAGAGGCCCTGCCGACAAGGTCAGAGGTGCAAGTTAAGAACCTGTATTGCAAGATGGAGTAGAGTCACAGTCAAATTTCCTTGAAAATGGTATTAAACGACTATTTCTTTTTAGTGTAATACTAGTTTAGTATGACAAGGATAAGAATGAAGAAACTGGGTTTGGATAATACTCATCTTCTTCCTGGGTTGGCCAGAGGGGAAATGACATTCCTCTTGATGTTAAAAGCAGCAAAATAACTGAATTTTTTTTGTGCAACACTTCTGTATGGAAACCTTGACATTCCTCATTTCCTGATGGTAAGCTAATACAGTGGAAGACCCAACAGCAATAAAAATTTGGCAAATAGCAGAAGGGATTAAAGAGCAGACTTTCAGGAGGTTGCAATGCTGTAGCTGAAGGAATGGCACTCATCTAGTCTTTCTAGTACATTAAGCATTGTTCTCTTTAGTAGTTCACTAACCTCAGCAAGTTGAAACAAACATTGTCTGCACTTGTTTCCTTTTGTCCAGTGGATAGGAAATAAATGATTGCATTTTATAGTGCTGCATCCTAAGTATGAAGCTAAAGCACATTTAACTATTATTTCTTTCTGTGTGCCCAGAGAAATATATTTCTTTAAAGAAGGGCAGCAAAATGACTAAGTGGTCCTATGCATATTAGGTAATAAATAAGATGGATGAATAATTGAAATCTTGTACTGTGTGGGCATCAATAGATTAATTTTTACTAGCGGACTTATTTCCAGTAATGATTTTGGGAAGTAATCTCTCATCAGCAAGCTGTCACAGTGAAGGAGAGGATTTTAGACTTTTGCTTGAAGTTGTACTGACTGTGCTGAGCTTGTATGCTCTATCTTTCTATATTCTTTTTTCTTCAATTGTATTCAAAACCAAACAAGGAATACTTACGGGCGATTAAAAGGCTTTTTATAGAAGTTGCAGTTAGCCAACTCAAACACCAACTAATCCATTTTGAGACAGCACTGAACTTTCTAACTTCTTTATATGCTCTTTTTAGTAGAAAAAAAAAAAAAAAGCGTTTCAGTGTAAGCATAGCCTTTCATAACATGAAAGGGAAATTGATCTTTGCTGTCTGTTGATGCAAACAAGAAAAGTTTGTCTTGAAATCTGATGTTCTTTGGAATAATTTTGTTCTAAGTCCTTCCTGGAGAACTTGAACACTGAAGCCAGTAAGTCACTTGAAAATACTTTCTCTTAAATATGAAGCTATCTCATGATCTGTTTACCTCCTGAGTCCTTAATCTGGATCCAGTATTTTGCATGTTCCTACATCACAATTTCTTTTGATGTATTTGCCTGCGCTAGTTTTAAAGCCATTGTCTCATCCGGATATGAAGCTTTGTGTAGGCACAAAGATTTAGCTTACTCCAGTCCTGATTAGCACTCTGTTTTTTGTTGTTGTTTTGTTTTGTTTTATTTTTCTGGTACAGAACCAAAAATAAATAATCACATATAAAACAGTATGAAACTGAACTGTAGCCAGACTATATGCCTACAAAATGTTCTAGCCTAGGGCAAATAACACTTCCACCACTCTGTATCTCAAGTTAAGGAGCCATGTATTCCCACTCTCAGCCTGTATTTGTAAATGTACTTAATATTGTCATTACAGATCCACAGAACTATTTTTAAGAGAGCCACAAGGATCCCTGTCATGTAAGGATGTTCACTATGATGTAAACATCATTCTGCCATTGAAACCAGTCACAAGCAAGATCCCTAGGGAGAAGCAGCCATACCAGTAGGGCAGTGAAAGTCAGTGCTAATTAGAAGCATTGTTGGAAGTTCAATGCAGAAACAAATACCCAACAGTTGCAGTATCTCCTCAAGCATGGTCCCTCCCTCATACAAGAAATAAGATATTTTATTGCAATAGTATGTGAAAGACTCAACTTAAACTCTTGTACCTGCTCATTATCTGTTTATTTCCCTCTCTATTTCTGACTAAAGAGATATTTTATAGGCTGTTTTGTGAAACCCATTTAAGCTATTTTGAACTTAGGGGCCCAGACATTTCAGAAGAAATGTTGCTTTTTAGTTCTTTCCTTATATGTGTTGCTGCAAGTTAAAGTCTCTGTTTGGAGGGCTGAAATCTCCCCTTTTGTTGAGTTTCTGACCACACTCTCATGGTTCTTTTGCCTAGGGTCAATGCAATTCTGAGACCGTTATCGTCAACTTCTTCCTGGTAATTGTTGACTTCTCCCTACATAGTGTGGTAAAGGAGAAAGCCTTTTGTACACTATGTAACGCTTCACCGGTCTTAGTCGTTTGGATGTGTCCATGTTTGTTTTCGAGTAGTATCCAGTGGTCCTTTGGTTCTGTTTCTTGTCTTTTTACTTATTGTCATCTTCTCAAGTTGTAAACTGAATATCTCCACCCTCGTGTGAGAGAGCTGACTGTTTTACTTGCACTACAAATTTACATAGATTTTTCAGTAGCAAGACTTAAGGATGGAAAAAGGACAGGCTAGTCTAGTGGAGCAGCAGGAAAGAACAGACAAATAAAGAAAGGGGGGGTTGTTTGTACAGGAGCTATTCAGTGGATGAAAACATTAATTTTCTAAAATGAAAACCTGTATGTGTTTATGTGCAGCAAAAGATATGCTAGATCAGCAGAGTCTGTGAACTTCTTGGCCACACAAATGTCAGGTGTGCCATCCATGCTATTGTATCAGAACGTTTGCGCTCTTGGATTAAGTATGGAGCACTAAAAGGTAATGGTGAAAGTTTCTTTGAAAATAAATATCATTAGCCTTTCGATTTATTCAGGAACTTTGATGAATGCAGTGTTCTGTACTGCAGAAGAAAATTTCAAATAATTTATGGAAATCCCTACAATAATAAATGTACGTATTCCAAATTACTGCTCTTAACTGCACTTAATTATTCTTTGTCTAGTTATCATCAATACACATAGAGTTAAGTTAATAGAAATGATCAAAAAGTGGCAGATAAGAGCTAAACACACTTTACTATTCCAGACATGATTTGAAATAGATTTTAGAAAGAAAGATCTGAAATTATCAACAGCTACTAACAGAAACAAAAAAGGCAAACCTTATTACCACGATGTGTGGGTCCTTTTTTCAACCACCCAAGCTCACTTTCAATTATTCTTCCATTAACTCACTGTGCTGCCTACTTCTAGCCCTTGCTGAGCAAACTTCAAGAGCTGCACCCAGCATGTGTCCTGTAGCTCAGCACAGGAAGCACTTTGGTACTCTGTATTCATGGGGAGAAATGGGAGGAGGGAGAAAGACTATGGGAAACAAGAAAGAAAGAAATCTAATGCATAGGTTGCTGTTAGCTCTCCTGTACTAAACTGAGTATGGAAATAAAGCATTTTTCTTTATTATTAGATGGGGTTGGATCCATTTCCTTCACACTTTGTCACTTATTTTTTGTACTATTTGCATTGTTCTGGATGCTTTAACTAGGTAATGGTTAATATAATGTCAAATTCCAAATGCAAAATAGCTTTTCCTTTATATGCATTTGATGACACATATGAAATTTAGATAAACCAGTTGTTCATTTCAATAGTACAGAACCCTTCCTTTGAGTACAGTAGCAGCTTTGATTTGAATGCAGACACCTTTATTTCCCCTACATGGCCAATTTTCTTTGTTTGTTTTCAGCACTGAAACCAAATTTCCAGTCTTCCCTATCTAAGTAAATTGTAGCCAAGTAAATCTTCCTGAGCAGATATTTGATCATCATGTATTTCTTCATTGGCTGTATAGATGATGTAACTTTAATGAACGGCACTAACTTCTTACATGTTCAGTTGAAAATATGAAATATTTATGCATTTTGTATTAACTTACAAGGAAACATAAGTTTTATGGAAAAAAGTAATCAATCGGATGGAGGGAAAGAGAACTGAACTGTTTTTAGTCTTCTTCCTCCCTCAGTAAGAATATGAAGATTTAAATGTATGCGGCAGAACCAGATGAAATTACATTCTATGACACTTTATAATTCTGAAACAGATATGTGATTGATTGCAAGGTGGCGTAGCTGCTGGCATTTTTTGTCGGCACATTTTGTTGATGCAGTTTCTTAGGTGAACTTCAAGTACATCAGTGACACATACAACATTCCAGACACTTTGAGTGATTTCAAAGCTAATAATTTATGAGAGCTTTTGGAGCCAGTTATTAGGTTTGTCTCAGGAGATATTTTTCTCTCTCTCTTTTTTTTTTTTTTTTCCCCTCAGTTCCTCGCTATGTGTTCTGTTTATCTCATCTTGTTTTGCTGGAAAACAAATACATAGAACTTTAATTCAGAAGCATCTGCTCTAGCTGTGTCATGACCTTAACAATATTGCCTGTATGCAATGGTTGGAATTGTGAATGCCCATGCAGCAGATGAATCTAGAAAAAGGTTAAAAAGTATCTGAAAGAAAGCACCACAAATAAACTTGATTTTTTTAATAGCTATAGAAACATAAAAGATAAAAAACTTTAACAATAGGCTTAGTACCTTTTTTGTGAGGTTATTAAGTTCAGTATACAGATACGGACTAGCAAAGTGAATTTTCTCATATCTACGGTGATGTAAATAAGAAAAAACTGCTGAAGTTGACCCCATTATGGACATAACATGTCCATAATTTTCTTCAGGAGTTCAGTAGTTGAAATCAAATCAGATGCAGTGACTGGGATTGGACTCAATGATCCTTGTGGGTCCCTTCCAACTCAGGATATTCTATAATTCTATGATTCTATTTTCTTTTCTTTTTGTTAAAAAACAACGTACATTCCCTTGTAACAATGGTAACATATGTAGCATACAGTTCTAAAGGAACTTTTATGCATTTCCTGAAGAACCTAAGTGTGCTCAAAGTCCTTCATATTTACATCACAGAGCAGCCTAGTTTTGATTAGCTAAGAAGAAGTTCAGCATCACTTCATAGGGCATGAAAATATTTAACATATGTAAGAAGGTCTAACAGCCACCCTTCATGGTTTTGGAAGACAGCGGACGACATGAACTTAGCACAGTCCAATCGACTTCAGTGATTTTACTACAGCAGAAAAGATATAAATGAAGGATGATAAGCAGGTCACATTGTTATTTGAAACAATAATTGAGTACTTATAATGACATTGCTTGTTTTGTTCCTAAAGATAAGTGCCATATTCATTTCTGCTGTAGCCTCAGTGATGTCAGTGAAACTTTTCCTGGGCTGAATGTGGCCCACTGTGTTCTGATTCCACATATTACAGAGAATTTCACACTTAATTACTAACCCGGAATTCAGTCCTTTAAACGATTTTAGGAGAATTATTCCAACAAGAAATCCAGCTTGATCATGGGGAAAAATGGGTTAGCAGGCTTTTATGGCTAGTGGAAGAAGGATTGCTGCATGGCACTGAGTTTGTGTGGAAAACCAAGTGACAGATAATTGACTAGGAGCTGCAGTGAAATATACCCATGTTTCTTCCATCTCTGTAGACCCAAGATACAAATTTCCTAGCCACTAGTTTATAATAAATAAATAAATACATGAACTTTTTTTTCATGTAAAGTAATTAGAACTACTTTCAAAATATGCACTGGAGTAGATCTTTCTAGTAAGTTGTTTTCACTGTCAAGAAATAATGTTCAGTTATTCTGTTGGCAGTTTTTAAATATACCTTTAGAATCTACGAAGTTTAGCAGTCCTAGAAATCACAACAAAATCCTTTACTAGTAGTTGACCCACTGTTTGGGTTATAGAAGATCCCTCATCTTTTTACCACAAAATCTGCAAATTTATGCAGCTAGTTCTGTTAGTGTTTGTGAAAAGGGCATTCAATGTAATATGTAGACTTTACACATTGCAAATGAAAATGTGTAATAAAAAAAAAATCAGCAAGGAGTAAATACGAGTAAAGATACTAAACAAAGTAAGTGTCATGAAAAGATTCCACGTGGAAATTTCTGAATTTGTAAAATATAGATGAGAAATATACACTCAGTGCTTAGCATTGCTAGTGCTCAGTTCTTCCTAGTAACATTCTTTTTGATCACACTAATAATACACTATGAAGCATCACTCTGTGGGATGCAGTTAAAACCTATTTAAGCCAAAGAAACTACTCGCACTCTCCCAGGGGAAAATATCAGAACATTTTTATTTTTACCTCAATCACTCCAGAACACTTGATGAGGGATGGTCTTAACCACTGTTAGAGGGAAATTGCTGCCACTAGTATGCCTGGAAAAAATGGAAGAGAATGAACGGGTAAATATGGTGCTGCAAAGTACTGAATAAGATGATTCAAAATTAAATGCTTAAGGCTTACTTGAGCTTCAGTTGCAGAAGATTTATGCAAATCAGGCAGTTAATAGATATTCTTGACAGTGATCTTTGTAGAAAATGCAGATAAAAAATTCTACTCTGCCTCCTCTCCCCATTCTCTTCCCTGCTCCCAGGAGCTAATTTTCTGCCACACAGGCCACAATTTTTAGGTCTCACTTTTTCAATATTTCTGTTCTCATCAAAAATTAATTTAAAGGCACTTTGTGGCATTAAAGCAGCTGACTGCTTTTCTCTTATTTTGTCCTTTTTAAGTTGTGATATTTTAATATCTGGGTTTTTTTGTTTGTTTGTTTTGTTTTTTTGTTTTGTTTTGTTTTCCCTCAAGAGAGAAACAATAATAGAAAGAGCCTACCTATTAAAGGTTAGTAAATGTATTCATAACTAATATGCTTTAGGTCTTTGGGGTTTTCCTGTACTGGGTAAATAAAACAGGTTGAAAAGTCTTCACCTACGCAGTATCTTTGCATCTGAGGGACAAAAATCTGGAACTAATACTGTTAGCAAACCAGATTCTTGTTTAGAGAACTAAATTGAGAACTAAAGCAGTAAAATAATGAGCCATGCTATACTTAACTTTTAGTCCTTAGCAGAGCAATTAGATGAAACAGAAAAACAGGGTAGAAAATGTATCTCTTTGTTCACTGGAGCTAATTTCTGTTACTCTATATAACTGTAAAATTTTCATAAACAGATCAGACTCCATCTTAATGGGAACTGTCTTTATTTTTCTTCACCCTGCTATTGGTATTGGGAGGCTGTTCCAGATCTTCGCTGCTGTCTGATCATTAATACTTCTAATCTCCAGCCTAATTTTATTCATGGACAATGTATAACATTTTTCTTCTGCCATGAGTGCCCTTTAGCTTAAGTAGTCCTTCTCCTTTCATGGCATATAATTCTTTCCCAAACATCATTATTTATAGAAAATTATTCTATGTCTTCTTAACTACTATATATCTTCTTAACCATTATTTTGCTAGCTTAAAGAGGATGATCACTTTGACTCATCTTTTGTTTGATACACTCACTTGTACTCTGATCATCTTTTGAGCCCCTGTTGAAGCCTGGTTTCCCCTCTGTTCCACGTGAATAGATTGTGTATTCCCTGTGCAGGTCCATGAAGAATGTTAGGTGTCCTCAAACTGGATTCACTAGTACTGAATGGAGATCCAACAAAAGTAGTCATGCAAGACAGCGATGTACCTTTGGAAACAACTGGCAAATTCTAATGTTTGTGGATCGCATTTGAAAGCATGTGGTATAACTCTTATTATGCTAAATCTGACATTGTATGAGGCTCTAGACATTCTATTTGGAGATAGGAAACTGCAGAATTCACAGCCCTGAAGTTTGTCTTTGAAAGTTAGTGCCTGTGACCATTCTTTCAAAAAATAAACCAGCCCTAACTTATCTTAAAAATTGCTATTAGGAGGAGGATAGTTTTAAATCAGTTAAGAGACTGTGAATGTAATATTTCTCATTAAATGATGTATGAAGTTTTATCATCAGCTTTAGAAGGCTGTAATAAGGGAAGGCAGCCTAAGGTAGGATAAATTAAACAGTTCGGGAGAAATGTTAATTAAGCAGCTTCAAGGAAGAAGAGAAGAATAATGTCTTAATCTTCCACAGTAACCTGTGGTATTTCATTGCTCTATTACACAAGCAGAGAATGTGGAAGCAAAGTTTTGTAGAAGAGCAAGTAAACATCATCACATCATTCTGTTTCTGGCTAGAAAAAGTGAAAGTGGGTCAGAGTGGCTATTTTGGTGGCTCTGGTTGGCAGTCTTCAACAACAGCAGCACAAAAATATAACTGTAAGAACTCAAGTTTTACCACTTTGGAGGAGTTCTCAGAGACTAATTATGTGGTCACAAAATCTAATATCCAGCTGAGATGCTGGAACAACCAAGGTATATCTTTATATCTGAGGTTACTACTTACAATACATGTTGTTGTTATAAGTCAGTGGCTTTCTTCCCATTATTTGTAGGTAAAGATATCCTTAAATCTTTCGTAGTGGTAAAAATGAATCCAAGTCATTCAGTTCATACTAGACCTTCCATTCTTTTTGGTCCCTGTTTAAAGGTTACCTAGAAAATTTCCAAAGCCTCAGAAGTATGAGGGTGACTCTTAGCTAGATTAAACAAATTGTCACATTTTTTAGAATTAATTTTCTGAATGGTATTCTGACCTTCCAGAAAGTGAGAGGAAGAGCTGTAATTTGGAAAATACTACAAGTTTCTGCTAAACTGTAATCTAACCTTCTGTATGCAAGCTCAGTGATTAGAAAACTGCCTGAGGATCTGATAGACATAGGTATGAGTATTCTGCTCTCTGAGCAATGCTCTAAGTATCAGCTTATGAAATACCCTAAGATAGGAGTGTTCCCATTGTCTTGCCTAAGATATTCTACTTTGCATGAATAAATATCATTTACTTCAAAGAGAATGAGGAAGCATGGGTATAAAAGTCAGTCCTAATGGCTAAAGTTTCTGTAGAGTGATGGAAGTCACTAATTTGCATTTTTTATAACAAAAAATATTGATGCATTTACCAAGTGATTAATAATCATCCAATGAAACTTTCTTAACCAGCTGCTGTAGTGAAAAGGACTTGAGTAGCTGAGCCAATAAGTTAGAAACGTATTCTCATTCTTACTTCTCTGTGTCACTATAATCTTTGATTATCCTATATGCACTGGAATTGCAACAACAGGAAAGATGAAGAGTGCTTGTATAATGAAAGAATAGTAGATTGATGAGGGCCTCAACTCATGACATGCAGGTTTGATAACTCTTCGGCAAAAGACAGAGTAGAATATCCTGTATCTTCTTGCAGTGTGAGCTGTTAAATAAAAAGCAGTGTGAGTGGACCATCCATTTACATTTAGAACTAGTCTATAAAATCAATATATTGATCAAAAACTTGATTCTGCAGGTATAGTCAGGATGCATGGTTAGCACTTTTTTTTTTTCTTTCTTAAGAATGCTGAGTATTTGACTGCTGAGTATATGAGACTGATAGCAGTTCAAGAATAGGTACTTTGGTAAAGAGAAAATTATATTGATGTGCCAAGGAAAACCTTTAATATTTAAAATGAGATCCAAAAGATGTATGTTTTGATAATAGGGCTTTTAAATTTGTAATTTTAGGCTCAGATGACTTACCATAACTGCATACATATCTGAATGAGAATCAGGTGTCAGTGTCTTAGAGCCAGCACAGAAGGCTAAAAGCCTACTACACATTTTGAAGTCTATTATGCATTTTATGTTAACTGTCTGCAATATTACTTTCTGCATTTTTTAAATATGCTAATGAAACTGTACTACTTAATGTATTTTTAAAACATAAATGATGTTCCTAGCCTGAATGTGGTTCCTAAGTGTTTGACCATTGGAATCATTCCTAAGGTTTGACCTTTTGGAAGACCAAATAACAATCTAAAGTGCTACACTTCTGTAAATTATTGTATTTTGAAGATTGATATGGAGATCTCTCTTCCTTGACATGATTTTTTTTTTCTAGGATTTATTACAAAAAGCTAGAACCTTCAAAATCTCCTTACTAGTGTTTTAAGAAAAACTGAGAACAATATATTAACTGATATATTTAGCATGGTGTTTTTACCCAGTTTAGATATGACTAGTAAGGAGTAAATTTACAAAGAATCAAAAAAGCAAATTCTAATAAAGGGTATGTACAGAGAACATGACAGATCAGAATTTGGAGGTGACAACTTGAAAAAAAATTGGAAGTCAAAAGTTGAGCTGACTGGGAGGAACATAAGCAAAACTGAGGACTGAAAAGAAATGAGAACAGAAATATAATCTTGTCAGCAACGTGAAAATGGGAATGGGGAAT
The DNA here is from genome assembly GCF_963932015.1 of Anas acuta. Taxonomy (NCBI): domain Eukaryota; kingdom Metazoa; phylum Chordata; class Aves; order Anseriformes; family Anatidae; genus Anas; species Anas acuta. Next base: position 54,828,053 of record NC_088982.1, read on the forward strand.
GGGAATTCTTAAACTGAACAAAAGTGTAGAAAAGTGTTAAAGAAAGAGAAAAAATCAGTACTGAGAAGGACACTGAAGTTATAAGTGTAATAGATCAATAGGAACAGAAAATGTCCATTTTTCAAACGCAAATGAGTTAATGAGAAAAGGTTGGTTTTGTGGCATTTCTAGATCTTGATATTTTACAAAATAGAACTGTGAAATTACTGATTTTTCCTTTTTTTATTACAAATTTAAATAGTTCTTGGTTTATAAATTCTAATTTATATTTACAAAATTAAAATAGAAACAAAAAAATGAACATTTTTCATCATGAGTATACTAGAAGATTCTTACTAGTGTTGAAAAAAAAACAGATTTCATTTTCTTATTCTGTTTAAATGTAAAATTTACAAAATTATTCAGAAATCTAAATAAATCTTGTGGAAGAAGTGAGTAATTATAAAAGGTATTATTTGGTTTTAATAAGTTCCACAGAGATAACATATTAATAAAATGGACTTTTCTGTAAATGAAACAGAGAGCAACCTCAAACACTGTACTTCTCATCATTCAAACAGTTTTATTTTTAGTGTCTTTATTGTGACAACTGAGATCTCAACCAACTAGCACCATCTGGGACCGTTCCTGCGTACAGCCCAGTGACAGCATAAAGCAGAGATCATGCCCAGTGGGTAATAAGGACAAACTGCACCCGCATTGGCTGCCCCGGCTACTGTAGAGTCCTGCAGTATTCCCCTGAATGTTTGGCACAAATAAACACTCCTGTGTGCCAACACATGACCTCAGTTTCATAGTAATAGAGCAGCAATTCAGCCTTCACACCCTCTGATCTGTAAAACTGATGAAACCAAGACACTTACGACATTTTACAGTAACAGTAACAGTTATGTCATAGGACCACGTGAACATGACGTGGGCCCGCTAAGTGATCCAGGAGCTCAGGCTCTTTAGATACAGGTAGGCAACATTAATGAGCCTAAGAGTGCTCACTGGTCTTTTATTTATCAGAATTATTATTATTTATTTATCAGAAGCTGTAAGACAGCTTCTGATATCTCAGAGACTTGGTTAGATACAGCCTTAGAACGCGTTCCAAATTGGCAATGTTTCCCAAGATGTCCTGCTGTTGATATGTTTAAGTCTTCAGTGACTTCTTGGAGTTAATTTTGAAGTTCTGCATATGTTTGAGGTGGTCCAGGTTTTGAATTAACATCTGGGAAGAATGTGTATGAAATATCAGTTCCATGAGTGCTTCATAGAAGCAACAGACAAATATGAAAATCTTTCTCTTGATGATGAATACAACTGCAGAGCCAAAAATATGACAACATACTCTATCTCGAAAACAGAGCAGCGGCAGAATATAGACTTGAACTTGCAAAGGATGAAATGAGCAGATGTTCTGTCAACAAACTGATCACTGTACAACGAAAATTAAAACAAATGAAACCAAGACACTTACGACATTTTACACAAAGTAGTTTTCCCCCCAGCTGTAGCTAGAGATTGTTCTTCTGGGCATCATTTTGTTAGACACAGAAACTTTTTAAAAAATTAGAAGAAAAAAAAAACACACAACAATGTGATTCTAATACTAAAGTTTTACTTGGAAGCAATGAGGACTTCTTCTGCAATTTGTATTGCCTTCTACTGCTTTTTAGGTTAATTAGTTGATGTTTTTTATACTTAATTGATATGCTATTAACAAATGAAGTTGTGATCCTAACTTGTCCAAAGTGTATAGGAGTTAAAAGTAATGTGCAGACTGAGAATTTTAGTTTTTGTTGCTTTCAACTAACTCTTCAAAATGTTAGTTCTGTCATCCTATAGTAAGTCTGCCACAGCACTGCAGCTTGGAAGGACTCAGTTCAATCACCCCCTAAATTCTATATGTGCTACCTTAGGTTGTCAATATGAATATGTATAGGGCTAGCTGCAGGATTTTAAGGGGGATCATCATGATTCCACAAGTCCTTTCTAACACCATTAACACTGTTGGCTTTTATTCTATTTTTTAAATTTTTAAAAATATTCTTTAAAAAAAAAAAATATTCTTTAGATTGTCATAGGTAACCACTACTGTAGAAAGAAGATTTAAGGAATGTTTTACATGAGCACAGAAGATTCACTTCAATTCTTCCCACACATGGAGTCCCCTGTCCTGATATTTTCATCATTTGAAATCATCAGGATCTTTTCTTTTAGTTATTATCTTTCAAGTCCAGAGTAGAGTCTCTCTTGCATATTATTTTTCAGTCTTCTTAACGGGTGGACACAGGAAATAGGTGGATCACCTGATCTGTCTCCAAAATGAGAATTAGCCAAAGCTTTTGACCAAAATCCAGAGCAACCACTTTAGGTGCCCAATTAAGACAGTGCAACAATTAAACTTGGTGCCAACCAAATTAGGGGTCTCAGCTATCCATCTACACAGTAAATGGAAAACAGTAAACACTTCTGTTGCCTAACAATCTACATGCTGAGGGGTATACACAGAGCTATCAGACAAAATATACCAAGGCATCTGGGGACTTCTTAGCCTTATGTCCTAGTTCATCTTTGAGAAATTTCACACCTTCCTGAAGCTGGTTTTCTCTGTAGTCAAAAATAAAAAATGTTTAGGATTACTTTATCATCTGCAGGTGAAGAAACCTGTTCAGGTAGGATTGTGCTAAAGTTCTAGATTTACATCAATGAAAAACAGAGCTATTTAATGAAAAGAAAAGCTGCATACACAGGTAAAGATGCCAACCCTATACAGAATAGGTGTAAATCTATAAGATTTTTACATCTTTACAACGATAGACATTGAAAATCAGCTTAACAAGTTTTTTCATTAGAAAGTACTCCTTTAATTTTGAATTCGAAATAACATAAAGTAAGTATATATTAACATTTAGTACATGTTAACTTTTGATGGTAGACTGTAGTACTTCATGGTTATAGTAAAGGAGGGGTTTATTACTATGCAGATGTTCAGAGATCTCATGGCACCTTTAATCAATAATTTTAAAGACCAATACCTTTAATTTAATTGCTTATTTTTATAAACTGTCATCCCAAATACATAGTATTGAAAATGATGCACTTCACTGTTCACATGTATTGTAAATTCATTCTGCAGTCTGTTGGATCTTGAACAGGATTTCTTTAAACTTCTTGATAGTGATATTTTAAAGCACTTTCTCTAGAAATTTGTATAGTCAGAATTTATTGTAAGACTTAAATAAAGAATAAGTAGCTTCATAAGATTTTGATTATAGGATAACTTCTGTGTTTATAGTTTGTCTTTGTGTTCTGGTGGTTCTTATTTGCTGTTTATAGAATCCTTGTGTGAACAGTGTGAACAATCACTATGCTGACAGCCATAAAAGCTTATCAAAATGAACATCATTACAGTACAAAACCAAAAGCCTTGTAGAAAATATTCCCTTTGAAACAGTCAGAGATCTGGCCTTTTACAGAAAACTCCCAGTTCAGCAGAGAGTGCATAAAAGGTGGAGCTCTGCCAGTGCTGCTTGCTGTATTTTTGTGCTGGAATTAAGGGATGCTGGAAATGGAACACAGAGGAGAGCTTATTTCTGTGGACTAATTTTATGAATATACTTTTAAAGAATGCTTTCCTTGACATGTCCATACCATTTCAAGAGTCAGATGAGGTGATGTTGCCAAGTGAGCTGTCCTTTGAATTTCAGTTGTTACTACATTTTATTTAAAAAAAAAAAAAAAAAAAAAAAAAAAAAAAAAAGTTAATTAACTTAACTGTCCCTTTTCTATGAATTACCTTTCCTATAAACGATAAAATAGATCCAGATGGGATTTAGTTCTGTACAGGGAGAATGTCAACTAGAAAAAGCAGCTGAAAACTGCTGATGCTTTTAGTGAGTCTTTCTGGGGAGCAGATATTCCTTCTGTATTCTTGAAGTTATTCTAGCTGTATAAAGCAGGATGAAGTTTGGCTACATGTTAGCTTTGTACTTTGATGAATTGGCGCTAATGTATTTTCTTCTTGTTAGGCTCATGCTTAATTTCCTGTCACACACTTGCTGTAAGTGACATGAGGGTAACAAAGGGCAGGAAGAAGGCATCTGGTGATTTTTACCTGTCATTCATGATATAAGCGTGTATGCCATGCTCTACTTCATGCTAAATGCAGAGCAGCAGTAAGACAGCCAGTGATACTCTGTCCTCGAGTAGATTAAGAAATGACAGCCAGACAAATATTCAGTGAAGATTCCATAAACTTGAGATATCAAAATCATGAAAATGCTGTGAAGTATGCACATGCTGGAATGAAACCTTGACTCAGTGACAGCTCTTAAATGAGAGCGTGCCAATGTCCCTGGCTTTTCTTAAAATGGACACAAAAAACAACTTCCATAAAGCTCCCCTTCTCTCAGGCTGTGTTTTACTAAAACATCTAAATGACATGCTAGTGTGAAATCGGGCTCTCAGCACCACAGACCCTGCACTGCTGCCGCTCTGACATCCCTAAGAGGGGGTCACGGCTTCCTCAAAGCCTGTGGTCACTGCAGGGACCTCTCTGTCCCAAGCATCCTGACTGTGGCTCCAGGGGCTCCTCTGGGGATGGCTGCAGACTCTCAGCTTCGGGCATCCCCCCTGCCTCAAGCTGGCCAACACTGCCCTCCAGCCCAGCTCAGCCACTTCCCTCAGGGAGACCTGCTGCTTCCTCCCCTGAGCGAAGCCGCCAGGAGGTAAGGAGCTGCTTTTCTCTTTCAGCTTCTGGGCTGCACCTGTGGCAGAACTCCCAGGGGCTGATATTTATGCAGTAAACTGCAGACAAAAATATTTTCTGTCAGGAACAGAGCTGTGTGGCCCAGCAGCACAGCCCTTGCCTTGCTCTCTCGGGCCCAGCGGCTGTGGCCAGAGGGCAGCTGTGGAGGAGCAGGCAGCTACTGCAGTCGCGCTGGTCACACAAGGCCTTGTGGCACGAAGAGCTAGTAGTATTCATAAGCAGAGAATGAAACATGTTTCATAGCACTGAAGAGAGAAAGGTGAAAGTTGATTATCAGTGCATGCTGGAAGGGATTCACATTAGAGTACTGTAGGTTTGGAAAGTAGCTTCTTTCCCCCTGGTAGAAATATAGGGACGGGCATGTGTATCTGAGCGATGATCATTACATTACTGCGCATTGTTTGCTGGTAGAAAGCTTAATGGCTTTAGTTCTGTGCTGTCAAAATTTTAAAATATCCCAAAATCATAGTGTGTTTCTGTCCAGCTTTCCAGCTTCTGATCAGCTTTAGATCTCTAGCACCCCAAATCTCTAGCACAAATTTGGTTCTGTATTCTTCAAAGTTGACGGTCCTTTATGATCTTGCAAAGTTATTTTTTCTTATGTTCAAATGCAGGAAGTGCATTAATCTCCCTTTTATGTTAACATTGAAAACACTGAAAAATTACAGTTTTTTGTGTGCGGTTAGTTAAAGACTATTTTAGTAGGATACATTAGAGCTCTTTGGAAAAGTTCAAAGTCTGACATATTACATCTAGCTTATCTTCAGGTGACTTTTTTTCTCATTTATGAACACAGTCTAAAAGTCAGCATCTGTCATATTATTCAACAGGAAGCTACAAGCAAATTAAAAGCTTGTGCCCATATTCCCACTTTTTTTTTTTTTTTACTTTTTTTTTTTTCTTTTTTACCTCATAGGCAAGGAAAACTTACAAAAGGGAAGTGAACCAAAAGTTGATTTGAAAGTGTGAGTGAGAACTATACTGATGAGCCACTCTATCATAATCCACAGCTAGACCAAGGGCAGGGGAATGCAGTGCTATGGATCAAGCCAAAAATCTCTGAACAATGATGCTTTGAAATTCAGACTTCTTACTGTTGTTGTATTTCATAAGGATTTTTTTTTCCAAAACTTTATCCAACAGTTCATATATTTACTGTTTAACAATTAGCATCATACCTGAAAAAGCATCATAGCAGATTAGACAAATGGCAAATTATTAATTTATAGTAGATACATCTTTTTATAACAATCTTCTACTTGTAATGGAGAAGGACAGTGATGCAGCAAAACACATACTCCTTTTTTTTACCCCTTACATCTTGCTCATCATTGTCACTTATTTGACAACAGCAAAGCATCTGCAAGCATTAATGCATGCAGCCTTTGAAAGGAGCTAGAAAAGCAGGTAGCTAGGTTTTCCTTTTTCTGAAGTATAGAATTTTGTTCTTGGGTAATGTCTGTTGCCTCTGAATCCAAATTAGATGGTATTGCGCTATAGTTAGGGTAGCAGCTCCCAACTGAAGGTAACTACTGTATTACAAGGCCTACTTTCACCCTTTTAAACTTTCAGAGAGGAGGAAATGCACAGTTGAGCTGTTATTTCTCATTATTAGTCTTAGATCAATGGTAGATTATTTTGGAAAGGTCGAAGAAAATAAGAGGAGTCATTTTTGAATGATGATGTTATGAAAAATTTACATGTTTCAGTTTTATGGAAGTGTTGTGACCTTTTTTTACTCTCCAGTAACTCAAAAAGAGTTTGGTGTTAAAAGTTCAAGCTTGTCATGCAGTTAATCCTTGATGAGAACAAGTGCATGTGGCATGTCTGCACAGATCTGATTTAGAAACAGAAAAGTTAGTTTTAGTCCTAATTTGTTAACCCTTTAATCTTCAGCAATCCATCTGGAAGTAGCTCCAGATGCGTGCATGAGGCATCTGCAGCAGGCAGCAGCACATTACTTCATCTTCACCAGTCATTCTCCTCCATCGTGCTCTGAGTTTAAAATGAGAAGGGAAGGGGAAGAAGGTTGTTCCTTTGCATAGTGTCACTTGCCAAATAATTTAGTCATTTTACATGTTTGCTTTTCAAAGTATGTCCTGATTATGAAATATATACCAGAGTACTTTTAGTGGTATTTTCAGGGAAGAGCTAAAACTACACCAAATCAGAAGATTATTTTGTGCCTCCTAGAATTACACCTCGAGGTATGACTCCCACAGATCTGCCTGAACATAGTAGTGTATCAGAGAATTGATCAGTGTTTGAACCTAGAGCAGGACTGTGGATCCACTGGAACCACCTCCGTTAGGACAGTTCTTTTAAAAGTGCTTCTTGTTTCATATGATCCTCCTTTAGTGTAGTCCTGCTTTTTTTTTTTTTTTTTTTTTTTTTATTATTATTATTTCCAATACCAGACCTTGGAGGATAGGTAACGGAGTTATTATACAGAACAAGTTAAGCCTATAGTATTTTAAACTTTTAGCATGAAATTTTCTTGCTGTGAAAGATTAAATGCTAGGATTAAACCAAAGTAAACTTTGGGCAGAGCATTCATATTTCTTTGAGGTTCCCCAGTTTTGGACTTGTTGAAGGCCTAGAGAGCTTGAGGCAGACATGACATTTTCAGATTACCAGTGGCAGAGCTGGATTTTGTTCCTATCTTTATTTTGGTCCTGTGACCTTTCAAAAATCCCATCATGGCTCAACATGAAGAAATGAATGAGAGTGTCTTCTTGTATCTTTTTACAAATTAAAGAGCAGAGACAGAGATTTTATATGGGAGCTGTTAATGGGTCCAAACTAATTTGTGCTTTGTGTTTGTGTGTGTATGTGTGCTTGTTTGTTTGTTTGTTGTGTTTTGTTTTGTTTGTTGTTGGTTGTTTTTGTGTTTTTTGTTTGTTTGTTTGTTTACTTTAGAAAGTTCATTTTACTTCTGCTTGCAGACTTTTAAACACAAACAAACAAACAAAAAAAATGACTTTTTCATGTATGTATTTTTCTCTTAGATGACAGCTTGTTCTCTGGTTAGATTTCATTCGCTTACCTCAAGTCTGTGGAACGGTGTGTGCCAGTCCTCAACTTAATGTGTTCCTCCATGCTGGTGGGAGAGTAATTGTTTTAACCATACTTGCACCCTGGTTTCACACCCTTTCCTTCTAAACCCATTGTGCCCAAGGTAGTGTCATAACACAGCTATTGTTTTTCGTCACTGCTTTCCATGGGAGAAAGAAAGAGACAGTTTGCATGACTGAACTACAGCGACCTTCCAACAGATGGGAGAAAAAGGAATCCAAAGTGTGAAGTATGTGGACCCCTATTGCAGGTGGTTCCTGTCAGTATTGTACTGAAGTCATTTAATTCTTTACCAACTCAACAGTGGTCCAAAGTTTTATTTAGAGTATGTGGCAGAATAATAACTTTCAATATGTGTTCATTAAGTAAACCAGTAGCATAAATGTGTTGAGTACAAGAATAGTTCCTCAAGTTTAAAAGAGACAAGGGGTTGATGATGTGAACTGACCTAATCCATACCACAGAACAGTTTCTACTAATAGTTTCCTCATCAGGGCTATCAGAATATATGTTTAGAATGAATATTATGTAGTACGCTGACTACTCCATTTATTTATAACCTATCATGAAACATGTCTGGAAAGCAAAAAAAGACCGTTTTTTCTTTTGCCGATCGGCACTGCTTCTATTTTTTTGTATGGATTACTTTTATATGATTTAAAAAAATAAATAAATTTTAAAAGTGCTGCAATATCAATAGGTATTCCTAAATGCTCAAGTGTGCAATAAATGTAACCATCCCTTTTATATTTAAATTAGGTATTTGATATAAATCAACAAAGCTCAGTGGCAAAAACTGACAACTCCATGCATAATGCTGTAAAGAGAATGATTACAGAAATATTTAGTGCATCTATAATTTTTTACATGCTGGCAGAAAAAATACCAACCGAGTAGCCTGTGCGTGTATATTTTGTCTATTTTAATTTGTAGCATTTTAATCCTCAGAGCAGCTCACTTTTCTTCCAGTAGACTAAATAAGAAATCTATGATTACTTACAGAGTCCTTAACAATGGGAGACTCTATTAAGCATGCAGAGAAAACAAATGCAGCCCATGAATTTAATTCTAGTTTTCATTATCTTTTATTTGTGTATCACACCCTAAAGCTGTCGATTGTATTCTCATATTCATCTTCTCAGCAAAATGTTTGGAGGCAGAGGGGAATTCACAGAACAACTGAGTTGTTGATTCATTGTATGTGAGAAGAAATCCCTGTCTTTTCAAAATGAGAATGTCAGGTTACTGATGTATTTTTAGAGTATGTTTCACTCTGCAGGGTTCATAATTCCTGATTGTTAATTAGTAAATTATCATCAAAATACAGTAAATATTTTATGCAGGACAAAATACCATTAAATTGAGAAATCTCAGTAGCAAATGAACCTACTTCAGTGTAATGTCTCAAATTATGTTAGGAAATGTTCCTTGTCAGCATGGTGGTGTATCTGGCCTCTGTTCAACCTCCTGTAACCATTAAGAACCCTTTTTCACCTCCTTCATATAGTCTGCTTCTTACAATTTTTTTTCTCCAGTTTGTTTACCCAAGAGATAGTTTGGCATAGATGCAGCAATCTGGCTTCACTGAGGTCCTGCTTTTTGTGTTTTTAAGCTGGATTGACTGAAGCAAAAGGAAGCTGAATGACTTGCCTGAGGTTGGCTCAGTGGGGATTAGAACCAAGAATCCTCTTGCCCACAGCTGTTTGATCTGAACAGTAAACCTCCCTGCCTTCATATTACCTCAGCAAAGCAGAGGGGCATAGCTCACATTTAGTTTGTTTTATGAATTATTTCTAATAATGTTCTCTCTCTCTCTTTTTTTTTTTTTTTTTTTTTTTTTGACTTTTAGATGTTCTGAGGTAATTTTTTCTACTCTAGACCTTTTTGGAGATGAAACACAAATCTGTTAATCCATTTCTGGGGTTCTTATTTCAGTTGGCATTTATCTTTTCAAAGAAAGGGGTGCATCATGACATTTACAAATCAGTTACCTTTTTAGTGTAACTTCATATTTAGCTGTAGTTTCTTCACTGATCAGCTTTTACAAGGAACTTCCAAATAGATCTGTGGGAAAAGAGAACACCCAAGAAACATGACTTTTCATAACCTATGTGACACTTAGTAGTAAATATGACCTTGTGCATGTACACGAACACACTTACTTATATGTATTTATATAAACATATACCTCTGTACACCTGCACTCATACAGACTATTGCTTTTTGAAACTTAGTTTTAGGTAATGGCCAATGATTATGCCATATTTTAGCGGACAAGACTCCAATATAAATCTTTTGTTTCCCCAGTACTAAGACACAAGGCTAAGCCAGTTGAGCATCCATAGGAGTTCTAGGTTTTCTACTGATGAGTTACAGGGCTTCCAGCCATTCCTCATAGCAGAGTCTTTCCCCTTACTAAGAAAATCCCCAATGCTGGTAATGTAATTGTAAAATTTTATGGGTTGTATTGTAAAATTAGAATCTAGAGCCAAAGCTGTGGCTGATTTTTTTTTCTCATATCTTTCAAGACATATTTTTACCAGTGATGTTATAGTCACAGTTATTTTTCCAATTCTGAATGCATAATTAAAGTGCAGTTTTCAGATCTGGTGCTAGAAGACACGCTGGCCTTGAGGGATTGGTAATTATGAAGAGATTCCTAATCTATTATACATGACAGTAGGAAGAGGTGAAAATGAGGAGCAAAAGCTGAAGGACATCCACCTAGATTCATCTGGGAACTAGGAAGTGCACAAGGTCAGTATGTGCTATGTACAATTTCCTTGCCATCTCAAACAAAAATACACTAGTGATACATGGAATAAAATAAGACTTTTTCTAGTTTTCTTCTTTTCTCTCTTGCAATAAACCTGGAAGAGCTTCTCTGTTGAGAAGACTTGTCCTCCTGGGCAGAGAATGAAAAGCATGTATAATACAACGTATGTTAGTTACATTTCTTTGGGCATCAAGTGGTAAACAGGCTGTACAGCCTAAGGAGAGGGGAGATTTGTGTTCTCGTGATAGGAAAAGGAGAACAAAACTAACTTAATTTTGTAAGTGGAATGAAATTTGTAAGTGGACTTCTCAGTAACCCTGAACTGTGACTATTCCTGGATGTCTCCATGTTGCTAAATCTAGAAATGCCTCCCAGCTCTATGGGCCTGTTATGATGCCTGGCTATATCCTGTTCCAGTATCAAAGACCAATGGGCAAGTGTGTTGCCCTGCAAGCTTGTTTTGCATGAAAGTGAAAGCCAGGTTCACAGACCAGGTGGAAGCTGAAGTGTGTTTTCACAGTTTCCTCCATCTGATTTGAAAGGGACGTATACCTTTGAAGCATACCACACTGCAGTGTGCCAGGTAATCTGCATGCAATTTCTGAGACTTGGTTTAGAGATTAAGGAAGATTCCCAAAGACTTTTTAGTTCACTAGGAGATTTCTTAACAAACTGAAGAAAGGAAGCAAAGTAAGAACATGCCTAATTTGTAAATAATTTAGAAAATTAGCATCAATCTGACCAATTCAAGTCTATTCCAGCTTGTGAGGCTTAAGGGAGACCAGATGGTGGTAGTGCATTGGAAGTTATCCAAAACTGCTTTTGAGTTAATTGATATAGTGAAGGGGAGATCTCTGGAGAAGTATATATCCCCAGGTAGTTGATTGCTTTGGAATTCCAACAGAGAAGAAACGTGTCAAAAATGAGAAGGGAAACATAAGTTATTGAGTAGTTATATCTTAGACTTGGCCCAGTTAATTCCTAGCCAAACATGCATAAAAAACCACCACCAACAACTACAACAACAAAAAACTATGCTAGAGAAGGAGCAAGTGATTGCTGAAGAACTAAAGTGAATTTTAGAAAAAGCTTATTTACCTTCTGTATTTCATGTATTTACATTTTATTTGCACAGTATTTTTAGCATATAGAAGAAGTAGAAGATTTATTTTTTAGTTTGAACCTGGACCATTTTAATCAGAATGGCAGTGGTGTAGCTGCTAACCATATATTGTTACATTCTGCTAAATGAAAGTGTCCATGTACTCAATTGGAACTCTCAGCGGAGGTTGTTTAAAATCTATATAAAATAGATCAAATGAAACTGGAAAAGTAATTGATAGCTACAGCGAAACTGAAAGTGAATATAAAACTTAAAATTGCAGAGAAATCAGGACTTACATGATGAACATTCACTCCTCTCTGAGGCCTTCTAATTGAATGCTTTCAGTCAGCACACTTGATAAGCAAGGAATCCACTTCAACCTTATATTTGACATAATGATGAATATTTAACAGGCACAGAGCATCATCTTTAGTAGCATAGCTGAGTTTTCTTTTTTTCTTTTCCTTTGCTCCTTTTCCTTTTTCCTTGTCTTTTCCATAACTTAATCTCTTACCTTTTCCCTCACCTTTCAGTGTTGTCTTTCTGTCTTTGCTTTCTCCTTCCCTCTCTCTTCCCCTTTTTTCTTCTTTCTTCCTCCTCTTTTTCTTCCCTCTCTGTTCCTCTTCTTTTCTCCTTCTCCTTCTCCTTCTCCTTCTCCTTCTCCTTCTCCTTCTCCTTCTCCTTCTCCTTCTCCTTCTCCTTCTCCTTCTCCTTCTCCTTCTCCTTCTCCTTCTCCTTCTCCTTCTCCTTCTCCTTCTCCTTCTCCTTCTCCTTCTCCTTCTCCTTCTCCTTCTCCTTCTCCTTCTCTTCTCCTTCTCCTTCTCCTTCTCCTTCTCCTTCTCCTTCTCTTTTCCTCTTTTCTTTTGTCTTTTCTTTTCCATTCCCTTTTTTTTTCTTTTTCTTTTATTTTTTTTTCCTTTTTTCTCCTCCAAATATATTTAATTGTATTTATTTAGGTCTTAACAAAGAGATAAATCTTTCAACAGTCTTATTGATTTCATTTTGGAACTGTTTCCACTAGGAGACCTAGCATTTTCCACGCTTTTATTTCATATGATCCCTTTCAATCTTTTTAGTGTACATACCATTAATAAGAGCAGTCTATGTGACCTTTTTGTATGGGGTTAATAAAGAATGCAGTTTCATAAGCTTGATTCAATTTCCTTTATGTGAGCGTACGGAATAAGTGACCATTATAATATTTGTCTGGTTTTCCATGCTTCAGTGTGCAGTTACCAACCTTTTATATGAATGACCACATCTGGTGTGCATTTGGCCACGTAAGGTGAGACAAAAGCAAAATAGATTTTCCTTAGCATTAAATCAAATTTCCACACAATGTACTCTCTAATGTGGATCTCAAATGTATCAGGTCATATATTATTTAGCTGCATTGCATTTTGTGCTTTTTTTAATTCCATCCCACATACTCAGTTTTAATAAATGCATGAGTAGATGCAATATTTGAGCTTTATATCTTACAAATTCAACACTTTCAACAGATTCTTCAGACTTCAAAGAATTTAATATTAGTATCATAAAAGGTCTTTTGAAGAATAATACTGAACATAAGAAAAATGACTGCCTGAGTGTGCCCTATCATTTTGAAAGTGTTTTATTGCTTTAATTTCCTGTCTTACTAAAGTAACAAGCAGAATAATAGAAGATATACTGTAACAGAGTTTGCAATTTATTGTGAGGCTTGAGCTGGTTGAAGACTTTATGTGATGTGAAAAAGAAAACCTCTGTTTAGCTGAAAAATGGAGACAAGCTACAACATTAATGTTGCAGCAGCTTTAAATGGAGTGCTATCTTTGTCTGCTAAGTTGTCTCTACAAGCCCAGTATGTTTGAATGGGATAACTCTATAAGCATAGGACTCATTTGGTGCTTGTTGTGTGTAAATAAGCTCCTGGAAATCTAATATAATTTCATTCCTGATGTGTATATTAGATGCTGTTGCTATTTGGATTACATAGAACAAAGGTACCATTGCAGCTATATTGATCCATGATGTGACTTTTCATTTGTTTATTACAGTTCTACAGAATGAGTAAATTTAATTCTGGGCTTTGCCAATTCAGTGTAGCCAAAGCCTAAACTATGATAAGTTTTAAAGTAACTTTTACCTATCTTAATGTTTTTAAGATGTATGTTGGGAATTCATCCCTCAAAGGAAATGATAAAAAATCACTTATCCATTTTAAATGTATCTAAATGAAAGACGAGAAAGAACCAACCTGTAAAAATGTGATGTAAGATTACTTCATAAGTAAAAGCATTTATTTCCCTAGAAGGAGCAATAGACTATCCAGTTGCTTTTTACATTGTGCATAGCCAGATACTCAGGCATCAATCTGTATGCTTGTGATGGAAGTTACATGTTTATCAGTGCAGAGCAAGAAGTACAAGAATCACAAGGGCTTCTTAATCCCACCACTGTTCTGCCACTGAAGGATTACAAAACAGCTGGTTGTAACAGATTGCTTGCTATTCCCAGAAAACAAAACAAAACAAATATGTAATAATGTGTGGTCAATCCCTTTGAAACAACAGAAAGAACAGTTTAGCTAGAGATTTTATTGATAATACTGTTTTTAGTGGATTGTGGACTGTGTGAATTTGAGTTTGATTTTTTTTTCCTATTTCTTACATTTGTGGGGTTATTGAACCATAATATTTCTGTTCATAATATCTGTTCTTCAGCTGGTTATGTTGTGAGAAGGGCAAATAGTGTACATTCATACAGTAGGAATCTGACTGTAAAATTGCATGTATTTAACTAGCATATTGGGCTCTTAGGGGTTCAAGTACAAGCAAAAGACCAAATATTACTGGTATCCTCAGTTATCTATGTTAGTCTTTGAAAGAATAATGATTTGCAAGCCTTATTGCTAACTGAAGCGCAAAAGATTTCCTCTGGGCTTGCCACAGACAATCCTCAGGCACATTAGAGGAGTCAACTAGAGTTAGTTCAAAGTGAATTGCTCCATTTTAATCATGGTGACTTTAGCCTCTCAGTCAATATGCTGTAATGGCATATTGTAAGTATTTTTTTCTTTTTAAATGACAAGTTTGGTCACTTTATTTTAAGGCATATCTTAGAGTGTTTGCAAGATTTATAGATTGAGCAGCTCTTCAAAGAGACTTTCTGTCTTGCTTTACAACCCTGAAATTTTGTATTGCTGCTATTTCATCACCTCAAGGCAGTTCTTAGTTAAAATATGTGGAGATGTTTTACAACTGAATGAGTTCTTAGTATGATATATAACCAATTATATTGCTATAATGAGTCCAGATTTTAAAAACCAAATAAAAAATGTTGCACTAAGGATTACTAAAGACTAACATTACCCTCTCTTCACATATTTGCAAATAAGAAACAGGTATGTAACCATAGTATGCACAAGTATTACTGTCAGTAAGTTAAAAAATTCAGCAATTTGATTATTTTAATACTTTAGCTAATTAACTCCGAAACCTTGGAGGTTTTTACACATTCTCTAAAGTCAGTGTCAATTTCCTATATACTCAGCTCACTTCCTAAATGGTTAAGTTGTTCAGGATACCAAATAGTTACTAATGAATGAAAAATATAGTTCTGTTCTCTATCAGATTAGTTTGTTGTTGTTATTGTTAGCACACCTGAGACTGAGATATTGCTGAGATATTTTATTTCTTACAGTGTAGCTGATTAATATACACTGAATCTTCCAAGGAAGCTGCTGTTTTTTTCACAGTCTTTCAAGAATTTTAAGAACATTCTTCTAGCCATGAGGGACTAAACACAGAACCCTTCCCATTTCTGGGCCTGATTGAGCATACTGTAAAGAGTAAAGGAACAGGCTCTTCAGTAATACAATCACTTCTGTATGTTTTGTTAATACAGGTTATAAAGCTACTGATGATGATGATGATGATCTTTCCCCTCAGACTTTCCTGTATTTATGTCTCTCATCCAATAACCACAGGGATCATTGAGGTGTATTTTATCTTCATTTTAGCCCTCTTGATATTGTTTTAGCCCAAAGGGGAAATCAAATGAGATATAGAAGATGCTAAACTTGCACAACTCTCAGGTCATTAACAACTAATTAGAAACAGCTTAGAGATCTCAATCATCCTTTAGGTAAGATGTGAGAGAGGGATCAGAGAACATTTAACATCTTATCTTCCTTTTGTTTTTGTCATACAGTGGCCAAAAGTATGAGAGAGTTTCTGACTTTTTTTCTATTGTTGCTTTTTTTTGCAATACGAACATGTATTTTGCAGTGACAAAGTAGAAGTGCCAGAACATATTGAGATATTAACAGAATTAATCTAAACTGTACGTTGTTTTTTTTTTTCCCCAGTATGACTGTTGAATATTATTTAATTTTTAAGATTTACTGAATACATTAAATAATTACCTAAGATATAGCTCATCTTATGTTCGTATGTATATGAGAAGGAAAGACACTGTAAAGATAAACTTGAAGGATAAAAGTAACAGACACACTGTTATTATTGGCAGCTACCTATTAGCTGTTACTTATCCTCAGGGTTATAACAGTAAACTCTATGAAGTTTGTAACGCTTAGGATGATCTCAGCTGTTACAACTAAAGGTTGTAATGTGAAATAGTTTTTTTGTTTTTGTTTTCTTCTGGAGTATGGAAGGTTTTGTGGCAATATAGCTATCACCGAGCTACAGCTGGCGTGGTTTGCCTCCCGAAGGTGCCAGGATCTGGATCTTTGCATAGGCTTGCTCATCTAAAGCCTTGCTAAAATGTTACATGTCCAGCAGAGTTAGGGGGTACTAAGCTGTACTTTCTTTCATATAAACCCTAGCTATCATTTAAAAGCAGCTGTGGGATGCGAGAGGTCTCAAAGGGGATGCCTTCCCCAACTCCCAAGAACACACAGCTTCTTGTGCTTGGGAATATATATTAGGAAAATCCCTGTCACACAGTCCAAACCTGAGAGCTTGATCTGTCCATCTGAACAAAGCCGACAATAAAACTAACAATTAACAGTTCTATTTTGGATAGTTACCCCTTTTTAGCACGGCACAACTTACAAACATAAATGTATTCATTTAGGCCTAGCTGGGACACTCGAAATAGAATTAGTCTTCTGGGGAGAAGCACTGACTTCTGATATTCCAGCTGACTGGTTCCAGGATGTTAGGAACCACAGGATAGTTCTTCTATCAAGCGTGTTTCCATCAATAGACCTAAAATTCTTTTATGTCCTGTTGATAGTACTGGGATTAGAAGCAGACTTAAGCGAAAAAAAAAAATAAATAACATTTTCTGCATTTTCTGTCTGATATCTTCTCATATATGTATGTAAATTCTATTTACATTTTCCTGGCTCTGTTTCTTCCATTGACTTAGAAGAATTCCTGGAGCATCTCCAGTATTTCTTCCCAAACACCTTCAGACATTATTTGTCTTTGGCTTCTGTTATTTGCCCTTCAGCTAAAGAAGATATATTTTATAAAATCTTGGGATTTTTGACACACTCTTCACCAAAAGTTTATGCATAACCATTTCTCTTACTACAATTTTTCTGTATCTCCAGAAACTCCTTTCATTCCAAACAACCTTGATGCAACTGGTATCCTTCCTAAGGTCCTGTTTTAGCACAGTTATTGTTTGCTTGTTAGAGACACTTGCTAAGGTTAATGGTTCTCCTGTGCACTTAGACTGAAGAATATGTGTTGCAAGCTGACAGCAAACAGCTGATCCACATCAAAAGAGGACTTCAGACTTAGCATGTTTTCACATTCTGCACACAGACTGATTCCCTAAATCATCCTTTTTTTTTTTTTTTTTTTTTTTTTTTTTTTTTTTAATGCATTTGTCATTAAGAATGAATGAATTCTTATATTGAGGGGCAAGTCGTCCAGTATTCTCTCTCCACCGATAAAACAATTCAGCACTCTTAGAGAATGGTACAGCAGTCTGCTTGCATACAAACATACATTAATTTTCCAGTTCTAAACTATCCTTACTGGTTATTGTTAGTACTTTTCCCATTCATTTATGCATTTTGTGGGGTTTCTTATCCTTCCTTATTGTGACTTATGCAAATACACGAAAGAACTGATAGGTCAAACCCTACTATCTTAAGGTTGTCTGTAAAAGAACAGTATAAAGAGTTTATTTAAATAAATAAAAAATTGAAACTGTAAGAATCCCTTTCAATGTGCAAAAAGCTCCATGCCAGTACTTTGTGGTAGCAACAATGGCATCAAGTTTGAAGTGATGGTAATCAAAAGTTTAACTTGCATGGTTTGGGGAAGACGAGAAAATTCATCATGCACAATACTGAAAGAACAAGAACAGTACTGAAATAAATGGCTCCATTAGAAGGATTTTTAAAAAATCTGTTGAATTGTACACAATATGTATGTTGAATTGTATGTTGAATTGTATGGAGAACAGCAACTCTTTCAGTCACAGTTTCCATGATCTGAATTTGTGTTGTTATGTTGGGATGGCCCAGATAATGAAAGCGCGTATTTCTGGCAACCAGCTTGGAAGTTTTTGTGCAGGCCATCTTGCACATCCTGCTTAAGAAATTTTATTGTTTTAGGAACTGCTTTAAGCTTCCTGTTTTAAGTGTAGCATGGAACTAAATGCAATATTACTGTGTTCTTGTGCCCTCAATGACTGAGGAATGGAAAAATATGAAGAAGCAGTCCACAGCGATCTTGGAAACACATCACAGGTGTACTCAGGTGGGCTCTGCACAAAGCCAGCACAGTCCAGCACAGGTTTGTGCCTAGTACTATAGTTTGTGTCTAGTACCATCTAGTCTTAACCACACCACAGCTAGCTGAACAAAAAGGACAGATATATTTGCATAGATTTGCGGTTCTCAGTAGGCTTAGTCTGAAAACTTTAAAAAAACAAGTAGTTGATAAGAGAGAAGATTGCACCTAAATTTAAGAAGGGCAAGGAAAAAAAGAAAGGTGTTAACCTGGGAAGCTTTAAACAGTAAGGAAGAGCACTTCAAGCATGTATGGATATCAAACTGAGAATGGGAAAAAATGTGGTGTGGCTTTAATCAAGAAAGTGTTTGCCAGAATAATCTTTTTTTCTTCCCAGAGATTTTGTTTCTTTGTTTTAATAAGGCAAACGTGATAGATATGACCTGTGGGGACTTCAGCACAACATTTGATGTAGTGCCTCATCGGAAACTATTAGTAAAGATGGAGACAACGGGGATCAGTACAAAGCCAATACAGTGGTAAAGAGCTGGCTAGCAAAAACTCATTGGTGCTGTAAAGCAGAGCTATGGGCTTGCAGGGAGATTACTAACGATTTTTTTTTAGGATTAATGACACTGTATGGATATTGTTACTCTTCAGCCTAATCTGTCTTTCCTGTATAGTTCGTAACTAGGTATTACATTATACTAATAATAATTCTTGTTAGTCCATCAAGTTCACAAAATGCCACTTATGTGTAGGTTGCCTTTGTTCCCAGCATCCTAGATAACTTTTGTGCTATCATGCCTTTTTTCTTTTCTGTATGTGAGATAACTTAACAGAAAGCTTATCTTTGTTTACATCTTTTCCTTTCTTTTTTTCTTTTTGCTTTTTGGTTTGGTGTGGTATCCTTCTTTTAGTATGATGTGTTCTCTATGTATGAGGTGTGCATCCAAGAACTATTTTGCACTCAGGTCAAACAATTTCTTTCCTCCTCTAGCTTCCTCTTGCCATCTCTTCCATATACCAGTAGCTAAATTCATGCAGTTGCAAATAGGTCAGGAGAGATGGGAATGAGTAAGCAGGAAGTACGGAAGTTTTTCCCTCTCCTTCAAGGGAGAAAACATGATTATGAGCTGTGGCTAAAATACAGGTTTATATTTTGGTGAGTATTTTGGTCGTTGGTCAGTTGGGTTAGGTGGGGAGATGCAAGAAGGAGAAATAGAGTATTAATACCGTACTTCGCTTCTCTTCTTATTTTAAATGAAAGATGTTATACACGTCCTGGTCCTTAGAGGAGTGAGTTATGCTTCTAATTTGAGGAGAGTTTCCTTGATTGAGATTCTGGATTACAAGCCTTTTCTGCTGTATGTGCAAACACCTAAAGCTGCCAGCAGGGTTGTAGAGGTGTCTGGCTGTTACCTTTCTGATGCATTTCTCCTTAAATTTTTCAAGACACTTTACAAACCTAATTTAGACATATGGATTTTACAAACCAGGTATTGAAAGCCTAACAATGACACACAGGATCTTTATCTCAGAACTTTTTTGTCCATTTTTTATAATTATACACATTTTTCAAGCCTATTTCCAGTGCCTAGAAGTAGATGTCTAAAATCACTAGTTGGCTTTCACACCTATTATAAAGTATTTAAGTTTGTTGAATTAGCTTCCTTTTTTAATGTTTGTATTCTTATTCTTATTATTTTGTTCTGCTGTGAGTCATACCTAGTTTCAAATAATGCATCTTGTGGGGGGACATGTTTTCTTACAATCAACTGCTTTCTTAGAATCATGAACCCTAAATGTTGTGATACAAGGTTCTAGGACTTGGGGAATTTTGACTTGGGTACAAATTATTTTTTTTTCCCTAAAGAGTGACCAAAACTAGACCTTCACAAGGTGCATTTGGGGTCAAACTGTGCTGTTATATCATTCAAAGATAGCAAAACATGGAAAAACATGGAAAAAAACTGTAAATAGAAGAGCTAAAATTTCTTTGACAAGAAAAATGAAGGTTAGTTTAATCTCGATGCTGATAAGATACTGATGCATTACAATGACTTGAAAATTAGGTTTGCTGGAAAACTAACTTTTTTAAAAGGTAAGATCAATAGACTAGATTGTAAATATAAGAGCTGTAGAAACAGGTCTGTTTTGTTTATCTACAGCATCTGTCAAAGCAGGTCATGTACTTCGTAATCTATTCTGAGTTTCCTTTCATATGTTCATGTCATAATTTATGTTAAGATTATTCATTTCAGTTGAGTGTATGGATTTTCTGTTATGAGTAACCAGTTTATATTGTTTGTTAAGATACAATTTTTACATATCTAAGGTGGGAGGTATATTCTATTTTTATCCTGCCATATTTCTACCTTGAGTGGTTGTTTGTATTTTTTCTATTTTTGATACATACTTCAGTACTAGTGATAAGGAGATTTCAGACCTGTGTTTCTGTCTATTGTGTTTTATTTGTTGAGGAAGTTCAAAAAACAGCTATATCCCCATTTTTAATATAATGTCAAGGAATTGTTACTTTATTAGTGCAGAGAAAGGTATATAGCTTTATGCATATATAGCTACATGTAGATGTCCATGAATATTTTCTTTCTTAGTATGATCTTTTTAACTAGACTTAAGTTCCTGTATTTCTAGGTTAGCTTTTTCTTACCACAGGGGTGAGTTTAGGCCACTCATTGGAAAAGATCATGTAAAGTAAGGATGTGTTTACAACCTACAGGCACAGCAAATGGAATAGCCACTACGTTGAGGTCTGGCTGACTGCCTTGGGGAACAGTAGCAACGCTATGAGAAAAGCAGTTCTGGGAGTGAGTCCTGGAATACTATAGCCAGATCATAAGCCGCTGACAAAACAATGCAAACAGATTAATCAGCTGTATTGCAGGGAATTTTTCCATCTTCCTCTCCCAGGTCTTTTTCAGACTCAGCTCTTCTATGTCAAGTACACAGAGGATGTTTCTGTCTGGATTTATGCTTATGTTTTTTTCAAACTCAGCATCATACAAGTCTTTTTTCATATCCTTTTAAAACTGACTTAATAGAGATTCCACCTTTTTTCCTCCATCTCTTTTGGGAACTGCCATCCTTTTGAGATTCTAGTTTGATATTCACTGGTGTTAGGAATTTCCAGTTGATAGCATCATTTTCATTTTTGCATTAAGACACCATTTCTCATGACAGTTGCTTCGGCACACAGAGCTGATGAATTACACTGTCATTATAATTTACCACTGTTGAGAGTTTTTTATAAAGATGAAATTATATTTAAATTACTTTCTGCATTTCTTCTAAATATGGCTTATATTATGATTTGAATCAGCTTACCTGTCCCAGCATTATTGCTAAAGCCATGTTCATTTCTACATATGGAAACCTTACAAAGATAAAATTATTTGTCCCTGTCTAGAAAGAATAAGCCCAAAGTGATTTTCCTATAGATTTTTTATTTACATTGCAGGTTGATAAGAGAAGCCTGCAGCTGTTACCAGCTCTAAAATGTCATCATGGGCATAATGTTGCAGCAAGTTAACATATGATGTAGCTTAATTGGAGTTTTCTAAGAACGTCAGAGCTCAGACTTCATAACCTCTGTCAGAAATTTCCCTTTGCATAAGAGCTATAAAGCTGTCACCCATGGCATTTACACTTCTGTCTACCACTGCTGCCTAGTGAGGACATCATATTCAGATGTCCATTTTGGTACAGGTGTGTTGCACTGCCTTTTAGTAGCAGTTTATTTACTTCTTATTTCTGACAAACTCTTTGTGACACTCCAGCATTGGAATACTTTAAAACTGAAATAAAGAAGAAAGCAAGATACTGATTGCAATCCAGATCTATGGGACATGTTCTCTGTGTGTATTTTGCAACCTGTGCTCCCTGTACACTGCTGTCCATTTTAGTAATACAGACTGAGGGGTTCAAAGAAGCTGGGACCAGTTTATATTCTGCACCTGTGCGTGTCTTGGTCCAGGATAAAGTCTTAAGTCAATAGTAAGCACAAACAACAACAGACATTGCAAACTGAAGTATTTTAACTTTGTATAGGTGCCCTACTGGAGAAGAGTATGTATGTAGGTGTTCTTTAGGAAAGATTTTCTGCTGCGTGGTCAGCAAGTGAATGACGGAAAAGAAAACTAGGTTGTTTTACCCACTTGGAGGGTAACTGAATTCCAGCATGATGCAGCTGTGCAAAAGCTAAAACAATTCTAAGATCTCTCAGCAAAGTATTTTTAAGTAAAGATAAAGAGCCATTATTGCGTGCCTGTAGTTTCTGATGTAGTGTGAAGGTTCAAAGAGACCTGCACGTGAACAGAAAGAGATGCAGGATAAAGACTGCCAAAATAACCAGAAGAATGTCTATGTTTAAATAGGTTTTAAAAGGTCAGTTAGTTTAACCTACATAAATAAAAATGAAAGGGGAGTATAGTATTTCTTCCTTAAATATATTGGAGGCAAGTAGAAATTAGAAGAAGGTTTCTAATGGTCTGAGGAGTGAAGTTCTGCAGCTCCTCTAATCTTCCAAATATCAGTTATAGGTGTAAGATACCAACACTGTTTTAGATGGTGTCTGATAAGCAAGTAGAAAGAATTATGAAAGACCACAGGAGAATATGGAGAAGAGAGGTACACAATTATGCCTGCATTGTGAGTTTTTGGATTTTTGAGGTACTGGTAAAACAAAGGGGAATGAAAAGAGACCTCATTGTTACTTGTTTGTATTGTTTTCCTGTGGGAATGGCAAAAAGAACTTTTTTCTGTCATACGTATTTTCTGGTGTGGAAAAAAGAATCATGGCTGTGTTTTCTTGCCTCTGCAGTGTGGAATAGTCCACAGCCAAAAAGCAAGTATAGACTGTCCTGTTGTTCCTACTGAATCCTAAATTGTATTGAGTGCAGTCTGTTCAGCTTCAAACCGATTACTGGATTTGACTTTTAAGATTTTTTATTTTATTTTCAAAAGACTTTGTTTTAAAGACCTCATCTTTTCTAACGTATAATGTACCATATTTCCTAGAGTAATCTAGGAGTTTTATTTCACAGTTGTTAAGATGTTTACAGTTACTTCAGACTTCAGCACTATCCTAAATCTCACCTGCACTCTGTGTCAGAAAGTGTTTTTTGGTTTTTGGTCTTTCCTGCATTTGGTGTTGCATTTCACACAGGATGTTGAGAAAGGATGTGGACTCAGCAAACATGTAGGTAAAAACTTTGAGAACTAGACTTACTGATTTGAGGGATCTGGATTGGCATTGTGTTCCTACCACTCATTACAATGGGAACTAAAATTCCTGTGCTTAAGGAAATTTGGAGACTGTCAAGCATAACCATTCTTTCTGAATTTCCAGAATGGCTATTTCCAATGTTGAAATTACCTTTTTAGAAAATCTTAAATTTTGACTGTCTCCTTGTAATTTACTTGTGCCCTTGGTGTCTGGATTCAATTTAATGTTCAACAAACTGATAGCAATTAGCTGCATTTCTTAGTGAAAACCAGCATTTAATGTAACCTCCAGAACATCATGGCCTTCAAGATCCAATGATTCTGTTACTCAACAGGGCATACCATTTTTCTATATGAATGTCATGATTTTTATTTATTTATGTATTTATTTTTTTATTTGTAGAGGTTTTCGTTGTAAACTTTAAAATGCAATATATAGCAGTGGAATCTCTTTTGAGGTTATATGCCCCATAGAAGGAAATTGTATATCATCAGTTCTCTTTGGTATTTTGTATTAAATTTACCGCTGCCTTACATCTGAGGAAATACAGATTTTAATTTTCTTTCATAGGAAACCATGAAATATTCTTCCTTCAATCTTAGGTTAATGTGCAGAGAAGTTGTTCATCTGTAGTAAATGACATATAACTTCCATTAAAATTACAGTCATTTTTTAATTTGGATACTTTCCTAATGAATTTTATTAATACAGTATCATTTGATTCTCATGGAACAATGCTGTTATAGTTGTTCCAGTCTTCTGCTTAGTATAAGTATTTTGAATTTTTGCATATAAATCAATTTTGCTTAGCTGATGAAGCCATTTAAGAGCAATCATTTATTATTAAATATTAACCACATTTAGCCTTATCTCTGTGGGAAGAAAACCAGAATGTTATGAGCAAAAGAGTGTGTTAGATGAAAGCAGAACAATGTTATTTTTCAAAGCATCAGAGTAATACCTGCAATGTTAGAGACATACAAAACAGGCAGTGTCTTGTATCTTGTCTTTGACTTTAATGGTATCTCAAAATGCTAGAAGGAGTTAAATACATTTAAAAGCAGAGGGAGAGACAGAGATCCACGAATGCAGGAAGCTAATTTTTCCCCTTGCAGACTTGTGCTCTTAAATTGAGGCTTCATAACTGCATAAGAGCCATCTCTGTAATTTAAGGGTTTTATTTTCCGGTGGATACACCTGGGGTTTTCCACAGGTAAGCCACATGATCAGTGTTGGGTCATGATGCATCTGCTTAAAGCTTCCTGCACATCAGGAGGAAGATGGATGCCTATTGTCGGAGGGAAGCATATTAGACAACTGCTCCCTAAGGCTCTAGTATTCATAGTAATTTTTAAAACCTTTACGTGATACATTAGATGTAACAATGTTCCATCTACAGAAGATGACTCGCACATATCTGCTGCTTTGTATTTACAATGGAGAGATGGTAACTAACAGGTTAGATAGGTGCTGATAAAAGTGATGCACTCTTTTAAATAACCTTGTGATACTTCACAACGTACAGATATAGTAGGGATTCTCAGAAAAACACTGTGAAATCCACTTCCAGAATTAATATTGCTTTAGTATAATTGACATGAAATACAGCCTTTTTAGGGGATGCTGTAACATCTCTCTTTCCTTAATTTCTACTTTCAGTCTTCTAGATTTATTGTAAAGTCTTTTCATTCTTTAGAAACACAATAGGGACATAATTCATATTTAATAAAATGTACAAGGTTACAACTTCTAATCAGTGTTTTAAGAGCTTATTCTGGAGAAGAGGTAATAGGGTTTAAAGAAAACAGAAAAATTAACTAACATGATAATATTACCAGGTGTAAAATTATATATACATGAGCAATTGGCTTTATTAATTTTGATTGATACAGGGTTTCTCTCATGGAAATATAGTACTTACGTGCAATTATGAAATTGCTTTGTGGTGCTATTCTGCCTCTCTGGCATTTGTTTTAAATGCTTCAAATTTGCTCACCTGCATTGAACAGTGGGAGGTTTGGGGTTACAGATGACAAAAAAAAATAGAAAAATGCCATCTTTTTCCATCAGAGGTACTCTCCTAGGAGGGACAAGTGGGTGCAGAAATCATAATGCCATCTCATGTTATTGCAAACTAAATTTAGTGGTTTTCAGTGAGCTAAACCGGAATGTGAGGTTGGGTTTTTTCACAATGGAAACTCAGAGGAACCAAAAGCTTTTACTGTGACCTTGAAACTACAAATCCAAATCCTAATCAGAGGAGTGATATAATGGAAATAATGCAGTTTATCATGTACATTTCCACCTGCTTCTTGACTTCTGAAATAGATTCTTGTTTTTATTTCAGCAAAGCATACACTTTTTGCCCTGTGGTTTCTAAGAGTTCAGACCAACAGACTGCAAAGTCCCATGTATTCCTATTGTCTGTGCTGACAGGAGAGGCCACTCAGTAATTTATGGGATAAGTTCTCACTAAGCTGCTATCTTTCAGTAATAATGTGCTAATGCCTTTGTTTAAATCTGTTGAGTTATAGTTATCTGTTCAGGTACAGTGTCCCAGTACTGCAAGTAACTTTGTATGAATACAGGCATCTGTTTTCACAAAGTCATTTCCAGGATTGGATCCAAGAACTGTTGAATCATGACTTAAGAAACATTGGTAGCTGCTGCATGTGTAATAGATGCTAACTGTGTTTTCAGCACTGCAAAACACAACTAAAAGCCTGTTCCCATTCCTGAGACAGCCCTTCAGTGAGAGGTCTGTTTCTATTCCTGTAGCTTCTGTCTTTGTAGCAACTAGATACTCTTCTTATATGGAGCTGCCATCACCCAGTACAGATCGCAGAACAGTAAGTGGATAAAAAAAGTTTTACTTATATGCAATTTCCAAACCTCATTCTGAAAAGGTTTATACAATGAATACAAGAATGACCAAAGACAATACCATTCCCAGTCTGCAAAGCTTAACGTATAGACACTTCTCACTTTTCTAAAGGAACATTTTGAAATCTGTGTATGATCACTTAAAATCGTTATTATTGGCTGAAGCCAAAGGCAGAGCTGTGGCAATATAGGCCTAAAGTTGTAGGAGTAGTGGTTGAATCTGAATAAATAAAAAAAAAAAAAAGCAAAAACAAAATAAACCAAGTTTCTTCCACAGTTACTTTGCATGTGAACAAAAATTATTTTGTTTTGCTTTTCCTAGAAAATGTCATTCATGAGAGACTTCATTTTCAGTAATAAATCATTTGAGAAAAAGTATAAAAGTACAATTTTCAAATTAATTTGCTAGCAAGGTAAGGTAAGGCAGGTCTCTCCTGCATGTTTTAGTGTTCTGCAAGACTCTGAAAATAATGCAGAATTTAATAATTTTGAAAATTATCCTTGTACTACAGAAAACGGGCTACTTTTCAGAAAGATTTA
This sequence comes from Anas acuta, assembly GCF_963932015.1. Taxonomy (NCBI): domain Eukaryota; kingdom Metazoa; phylum Chordata; class Aves; order Anseriformes; family Anatidae; genus Anas; species Anas acuta. The sequence continues at coordinate 54,855,137 of NC_088982.1, forward strand.
AGGAACATTTGCTGGTCTTCTCCTGCTACTATCAATTAGTAAGAACTGAAATGTTTAACTGTGTATTAGATTTAGCTTATACCAATGCAAAAATCTCTTCCAATTGGAATATGCATGCCAGTTCGTATTACAGAATGACATGCCTGACTGGTAAGGGTCGAACAATTTATAAATTGCTGTTTAAAAGTGAAATGTGAAAAAGCTGTCAAGCACAGAAGCTGAAGTGAGTTGATTCATCCAACCTGCCAAGGTTGGATGCATTGAATTTTAAATAGAGTTTTAATATTATGTTAAGAGCTATTTTCTGTTTTTGTTTTATTACAAGCTGCAAGCTAGTGTGCTTTTATTCTTCTTGAAAATGTTAGTCATAAGATAACATAGACCTGGCCCTCTAGCCTCATCCTTTTATTGCCTTCTTTACAGATTCATGCTGTGTAGCACAAGCTAAAAGGGCAGATGCATAATCTGGGAAGTTTTCCAGATTCAAGGTACTTAACACTGAATGCATTCGAAGTATGCATCGTGGGATCTTGTTAGCCTGTCATAAAAATGCACCAGTGCTGAACATGTATTCTGACTCGGTGCATGATGGTATGCATCTTGGCCTACTTCTCAAGTCATTTAATAGGTCCCGATCTAATGAGAGGCTTTAATTTTTTTAACAGAAGTAATGTATTTAGAATTTGTGGCTCATAGGACTTCATGTAGGTTTAAGCTTTATTGCTCCCAAAACGATGCAAATGTTCTATTAAAAAACACTGTCGTTGAGTGGGCTTCCTGGGTGATTACAAGATCCTCTCAAATCCTGAAAATACTGCCAGAACTGGTGCTCTCCCTTTCTTTCTGAGTAATCATTTGGCATCTTAATGGCAGTTGGAAAATAATTTGAGAAAGGATGTATTTCTAATCACATGAATGGTCAGAAATTATTCTTCTGCTAATCTTCAAAAGAGAGGATGGTTCAGATGCATCCAGGCCTGGATGACTGATAGAAATGTTTTGTGAGGGACTTGGTAACCTAAGTGAGGAATTTAGGAAGAAGTCATGACCTAGGTATGACCCCTGATCTCACAAACAGGATTTAGGAGCAGGAATATTTCATCTTCACATTATAAATACTTTAATATATTATTTTTGAAATCATCTGGAAATTTCAAATAAATTTAATAGGAAATTTGTTTGTTTTTAATTTTGAGCTCTTGACAGCAATTCTTCAGCAGATCTGAACACAAGAAACAGACTGTACAAACCCTAATTGTACCAGATTTAAAGACAATAAAGATTTACTTTAAAGATGCGTTGAGGGGAGGCTGAGGGAACAGGGCTTGTTGAGCCAGGAGAAGATGTGGCTTTGGCGAAACCTCGTAGCAGCCCATTGGTACTTCCAGAATGGTTAATGAATGGGAAGGTGGAGCCAGGCTCTTCACAGTAGTGAAGACAACAATCATAAAATGAAGCAGGACACATTCTGACTATATAAAAGAAGTTTCCTCTACAAGAGTAATGAAGTATTGCACTCAGAAGGGCTGTGGGAGCTCTGTCCTTGATTGTTTTCAAGGCCCAACTAGACAAAGCCCCACGCAACCTGGTGTAAAATCAGGGCTGGCCCTGCTTCAAGCAGGAGGCTGAGCTGGAGACCTCCTGAAGTCCTTCCCACCTGCGTGGTTCTGTGATCCTGCACTATACAAAAGTTTGGGGACAGAACAAAGGAAGAAAAAGTGTGATAGTCCAGGTCTTTAGAGACTTGGTTCATCATTCTATTGACAGACATTGCTGTTCTGTATACAAAGGAATCTGAAAGTGATGAGAAACTATTTTGGTACTGTTTTTTTAGTGTTTGAGCAGTTGAGAAAAAGATTTTCCTATTCTGTTGTGCATGATATACATGTTTATTTAAATGTGAAGATTTTACTGTAGGTTCATCTTTGTTATTTCCTTCAATCTGATGACTGACTTGACAAAGAAATGAAGAGAGATTGTTGGATTGGCTCAGCTCAGCAATCAAAGTTAAAATTTACATCTCTGAAAGTGACTTAAATTGAAGTGTAAAAAGTGAATGGTTTAATGAAATGGTTTAATCTTTTTCTTTTGTCTTTTTTTTTTTTTAGTTTTGTAAGCATTAGTATAAGTGCCACAAGAGTGGCATCTGCAGTTACGTTAATAGGAAAAGGTGGGAAAGCTTAGCAGTGCCTTTCAGTTCTTAGGTTTCAGAATGATGACTGACAGTTTTCTGGTAGAAGTTTTTACTAATGTTCTATTTATAGCTACTTAGGGTTACTATGTTTGGGTGTTGATTTTTTATTTTTTTATTTTTTAATAAATACTGGAGATAAATCTGGAGTATATGTCCCACTACAAAATATTTGAAAGTGATCATTTCACACATTTCTTCAGTGCCACAAGAACATCTGAAATTCCTTCATTTTCCTAATTCTGTAACTGGCTGTCACAGATTGTAATGGGAGTAAAAGATCCGCAAGTGTCTAAACTTTAATTGCTGCTAAGAGTTTCTCATCTTTCATTCTCGTGACCTCTAAGCACTTTCAAGACCCTTTTCTACTGTAGGTTGTGTTATATTCAGTATCTGCACCCTACCACGTGTCTTGAGGGGGTAAGGAAAAGGGATGGCTTCACAGAGCTTCCCTCACCACTACATCTGCACCAACGTCCTTCAGATTCTTCTCTGTCTCCTTCTTGCTTCCATTACTAGATGCTGGCTGCAGTATTCATTTTGATTCCTCTATGGTACAAGGCCTGCTTTTTCTTTTACATTTGCAAAATACCTAGCAAACAGCAAAATGCTGGCAGGCGACGGTAGAGAACAACAGTTGGAAACTTTATATTACTTCCTCTCTGTAACATTTTCAGTGGCATGTGGGGTTTTTATTATTTCATTTATTTATTTATTTATTTATTTATTTATTTATTTATTTATTTTCTCAATATCCTATTTTATTATTGTATTTGAGACTAAAATGAGGAGACAAACAAAAGGGTTTTTGTTGAGAATAAAAGTCTAGCTTTAGCCTTAACACTTTATATATCTGATGCAACTTTTTAAATCAAAATGCCACCACAGGTCTTACTACATAATATTGTCCATTTAGAAAAATATGAAAAAATAGGTTAGAATCTAACAAATTATTCATAATTCAAATAGTTTGCAGACTTTTATACAACCCCATATTTTTTTTCCAGTTGTAATTGTTTTCAGCATTCCTTTATACTTACTCCTGACTCACTTTAAGTAGCATAAATACACTTACTACATGAAATTTTGAGACTGGGAGTGGAAAAGGTAAGGGTTAATATTGAATTAACTATCAGGGGTTCAATGAAGTGAAATGAATTAAAACTTCATGACATCCTGTTTGTCACTGCTTATAAGTGAAGCCTTTTTCACAAGAATGCAAAAGGAATTCATATGAGAAAAAATCTTTGCAAGTAAATATATTCAAATATATATGGTGTTCCACACCAGAGACAGATGAGCTTGTTCAGAATAAAACCAATAGATATTGTCTTCAAAAACACATTTATTCTTAATACAAGAGGATTTTAGTATTTTAAGTGATATCTATCATTACTATGTTTTGTATTAGTACCTAAAAATGAAAGCTAAGTAATTATTTTACAAGTCACCTTTGCTGTATATTACACATACTTAAGATATCTTACACTTAATGATCTTCTCATCATTTATTTTAATATTTTAACTTTTACTCTCTTCTTCCTTTTTTTCCCAGTGCTCATGTATTAAATGATATTGAGGTAAACATACGGAACTTAAAGTGGTTTAAGCATATAAGGTGTATTTTAGATAGAAGTCTGTTATCGGTTTGACAGGTTGGGTTTGTTTCCTCAAAGAGTTAATGTAGTGTTCCGAATCATGAATCAGGGCATGCAACGCCATTGTTATATAGCATAATATTTTACTTCTTTTTTTTTTTTTTCTGTTTAACCATGAACTTTTTTTAGTGCATGCTTAACCATGTACTTTTTTGCTCTTTTTAATGAGATTAGTGTTTCTGTTTAAATGGGATATTAGGATATTAGTATAATATTGTGCATTAGGATAATAAGTTAATAGTTGGAGATTTTTTTGTATCTCTTGGGTAAGCTATCAGATGATAATGATAAAGCACTGAATCTCTTCAAAGAGAGAAGTTTTTGTAAGGCCTGGCAAGCAGATGAATACTTTTACAATAAACCTAAAGTACAGGAATTTCCCCATTGACGTATATGAAATTATTAACATGAAAACATTTTTTTTTTAATCCTATTATTTCTTACTACAATTTTAAACTTGCATTTTACACGTATTATTATGTTTTTAGAGAATTGCTTTCTTTATTATGTCATTACCTTGATCATCTCCTTAGAGCTTCCCTCAGAGCTTCCCAGGTCTCCTTAAAGCGGCCTGTCTCTGCCAGCACTGTTCCTCTTCAGCTTCTTTGTAGTAAAGTCTGCAAGGCGTGGGAAAGTTTGGCAAACGTTTATAATCATGGAGCTCAGAACAATAATTAAACTCAATTAAAATCATTTTAATTGATCTTCAGTCAATAGAGTGAAATCTGTCTTCCTTTTTTTTTTTTAGGAATTCCAGAGAGCTCCAAAGTCCATTTTTGTCATCATTCATGTAATCTATATACATGAGCTGCGGTGAGCAACACCGCAATATATGGGACAGAATTTTTTTTCCAGCTGTTCTTTAACTGACAGCTTGCGCCTTCTTGTGTTTTTCATGGGCTGGTGAGTACTTCAGTCTTGAATCTGAATCAGCGATCATATTCTCTGGTGTTCTAGCTATTAGAAGCTACCTGGTCTTTCAAATTATTTATAAAGACTGCAGACAAAAGCACTCTATCCTTTAACAATCCCAAAGGTTAAAATAGACTGCTTGACTGCCTTTCTTGTAGAGGAAAATTTGTAATCAGCATAGTGTAATATAAGTGGAAACAATCTGATGCAAATTGCAGCTTATTGACACCAGTTGATTTATAGGATATAGACACATAAAATAATCTTAAATTTTCATGCGTTTTACATCTGATCTCAATTTTTGTTGCAGAAGTTGTCCGTTAGCAGTCTGATCAAGCTCAGTGATGGAAACAATAGTTTTCGGTTATAACAGGGCCTGGCAAGAAATAGTGTGTGGCTGCTTGCTTTCCCAAGATGCTTGTCATTAGATCATCGTGCTTATTACTGGGACTGTGTGAAGAAGATTATAGTAATTGCATGGGCAATTTGTGAGGGTTAAAGGGAAGTTTCAGATTCTATGAGAGACACATTCTGAAAATTTATCACACAAGATCGTAAGGACCTTGGGAGCAGGGAAACCTCAAGTCTTCAGTGCATTTGCCATGAAGAGTTTGCTTTCAAACACTAAAAGCTAGTTTTCTTGAAGAAGTGTGTGAACGGTATCTACAAGGCCTGAAATGATATAATCAACCTAAAGATAAAAATACCGATAATTATAAATCAAGCCACTAATCATTCTCTTTCAGTGGTACCGAATTGTCTCATTTGCAAACATTTTAGACTGGTGTACTGGAAAATGTCACTATGAAGCATAAGTAGAAATACAGATTTATTATACATATCTATTCCCTACCTTTCAAAAAAGAAGTATGTTCCTATGAAGTACTCCTTGACAAGATTACATTTTTAGATTTGTTTTTAATATTTTTTTTTTTTTGCAATGAAGATTGGCTAAAGTATTTTTTAATTGAATACAGGGAGAATATTCATACTTCTACAACACGGAGCTTGACAAACACAGCGTATTTCCCAGGCGTTGTGTGTTCAATGAAGTCTGCACCTGGGAACGATGTCCACTGTCAGCTGTTTTTATAAATACAAAGCTCATAATATCTGCCCAGCTGTGGAACTACTGGCTATATAGAGTGGAGTTGTAGCTCCGTTCCCATGTTGAACTTCACCACCATCCAATTGTGAGATGTGGTGAATTTGTCAGTCGAAGGAATGTCTTCAGATTTCTGTCCAGACCCAGCTGTAGTGGAGCTTTGTGAAGTGTCCCACCTACCAGTCAGAGGCAAATGAAGCAAAGCTCGCTGATTTGGATCAGCTTTTAATTGTCCTGTGACAAGAACAGGAATAATTAGAATAGTAAGACACGCAGACAGCAAGATCGCATTCATATAGATATATTTACAATTTGAATACTTAAATTCTGGAGGTGGAGATTGTGTGGCACATATGTTTTTAGCTTGGGAGTTTCTAGAGATGACTTAGTGCTTGAGCCAGCATGAGCAGACTGGGTAATACAGATGGCTTTTGCTTTTGGAGAAGACAGTTCTTGAAAGGTCACACTTCTGTGCTCTGCCATACAGTAATTTTCTCGTGTTGAACAGGCTCAGATGTCTATTTAAAGATATACCTGAGCAAATAGCTTTTGTAGACAGAATTTTATAGTTTTTATGCTGCCGTAATTAAAGGAATAATACCAGAATGATTGCTAGCTGTTAGCGGCTGCAGGAAAACACATCTCAGTCTTTCACTTGGCAGTTAAACTTTTTTTTTTTTTTTTTTTTCAGTTTAGTCAGTAAAGCATTAAATTGCAAGCCTACATCAAATCAGAGCACTCCACCTATAAAAAACATTTTGAAAAAAAGGCTGACTTGTACACCACCAGTGGCCAGAGGCAGACATACGCGCTGCTTTATTGCTGTGCCTCCTTGCTCTTTGGATAAGTCCAAAGCATGATGCTGGTTGGTGAACCCCTTCCAAAGAGCTAAGCAAAATGCACAGGGGAAAACCAAGCCATTGTGCGACCGTTTCTTAAAAAGTAAGCTGACATTATAGAAATGTGCCTTCAACTTCTTGTTCTAATTGGGAACATTGTAATCCAACGCTGCAGAGCGAAGCTGGTTGCAGAGTTAATTGCTCTTATGTAACAACTAATATCTGTCAGTAACACACACTGCACAACGCTGGCAGGTTTTGCAAACAGTTTGGTCCCTTTGCCCCTTCTTTCTTTGTTGTTCTGTTTACTGTGCCCAGCTAATGTGCTCTTGTGCCATAATAATCTCTAGCTATATGGTAATTGCTCTATTGACAGCACTACTGTACATTTTTGACACATCATTATTCATACTTAACCACTTGACCTGGAATAAATGTTAAAGCAATTACTACTGAGAGCTTTTCTATGAGAAAATTGAGGCAAAGTTTAAAGATAATCAAAATGCAAAGCTGATCATGATAGCAACTGGAAAAATGGCAAATCCTATTAAACAGATTTTTATTAGCCAAGTTGATGCCAGTAGATATTATCTGGTAATTTAGTCTTATTAAAAAGAAAATAAAGCAGCTAATTGTTTACCATTCTGGAACTTATTCCAGCTTGCAATTTGCAACCGAAATTAAGCTTTATGTGGCTCATCTATTTTGTCACATTGAAATATGAAAATCATTTAGTACAAAGCACATCTGCTCAGTCCTTTCTATCTTACTGGGAAATCCTCATTCACTCTGTTTCATACCTGTTGAGACGTTACGTTCATGTATACAGCACCAACATTTTAGCTGCTCTTCTCTTCCAAACCTTGGAAAGCCTTACAAGTCTTTGAAATTCATACTTTATATTTTTCCTCCTTTGGACATACGTCTGACAACTGCCAAAAAATGTGTTATCTGTTGTTTGCTTGGAGACTTCGGAGGGATTTTGGAAATGGAGAGGGACAGACTTGTGGCTGTGTAGCTGCGTGGAAATTGTCCAAATCTCCCAGACCAATGTTTTATTTTGATAGTTAATTGTGTATTTTCTGTAGTTGCATTTGTATTCTAAAAGGAAAGTTAAATATTCTCCGGTTTAGTTGTTTAAAAAGTGGCATTTGCAGTGTTCTCAAATCATTCACAGGCCTCAATTGCAGCACAATGCCTGCAGTACAGTGCTTACAGTAAAAGCTGTAATTATAAAAGAATGCCAGAAGACATCAAGAAAGCCTTAAAGGGATAGCGTAAGCTTTTACTGCCCCCGTCTGAACTATGAGGCTTGCTTGAAAACCACCATTAGGATGCAGAATACTGATTGTTGATATGTCACTATTGCTGTCATGGGAGAACTGTTATAAGGGCCAGAAACTTACAGTGGTTTCTGTATTAATGAAGCTTTTCCGTACGTAATGAAAGCAAAGAAAGATTGGGGTTTTTTAATTAATAAAATATTAAAAATAGGGGAGGAAATCTTCTCTTTTCATGCTGATCAGCACAGCAATAAGGACTTCTGCAGCAGTCCTTTATCAGGCAGATAAATCCCCTCTTTTTGTAAAGCTCTCTCAACTGCCTATTAACTACTTCAGTATACCATATGCCTATCAAACTGATAAAGCATTGTTCAGAGGGCATTTAATAGCTTAATTCTTAAACTTTTCACTTCATATTATCATTTCTGATTAGTTGTCGAGGAGCTATTACCGTAAGAGTAAGGCACCGCCAATTGTCTAATCAATTTTCAAAAGCTGCTATGCAGGCTAAACTCCTCTAGGTCTCTCCTCCTCCAATTGCTGCTGTGATTTTTATTCATAGCTGAGAAAACTTGTAATAGTACTTTGTTTGGAACATTCTAAAACACAGATTTATTGTTAACATTAGTAAATTATGCCGTTAACCTTTAAGCCTTTTAGTGTTAAGTAACTTGGGAATAACTTCAATGTTTGACTTCTCGGTTTTTATTGAGATATTTACCAATGTGTGCACCAGAATTTAAGCACTGAAAAGCATTTCCACAAGACAAAACCTTTTGTTTGGTTGATTTTTGCATATGCATTTCCAGTGTTTTGATTCCTACTCTGTGTCCTTTCCCATTTGTTTTATATGCATAATACATTGAGCATTGCTTTTCTGGAGAGCTGTGGACACACAGACCAAACATCCTGTTGTGTCCTTTTGCTTTTTGTTTTTTATAGATGAAACATCTGTTTAGCTTGACAAACACCAATTCAGGATTTCAATGCATGTCTTGTGTGGTAATGGGTGATTATGTCATAACTTCCAAAGTGCATTTTCATTAATTCAGATTATCGTTCAGAAAGCCCACTTCTTGCTGTTAACTGAAAGGCCACACAGTCTATAGAAGAGCAGACAATTAGCAGCTTTATTTCAGCAAAGAGGGCCATATACTTTAATTCCAATTCCTTTTTCTTTTTTCTTTTTTAATAAAATTCTTCTCCCGCCTCTTCTTTTTACCAAACAACATACAGCGGAATGGAGCAGAGTAAACGACGACCACCACTGCCAACATACTGTTGTTGTCTGACAGTCCGTGTTTTGTAGCAAAGAGGACTGTACAGGTGAAGAGAGTCATTACTGTTGGCTAGGCTTCATCATTTTAGAAAAGAAATAAGATTCCTTATCAACATCTGGAGACTTTTTTTATAACAATGTGTATTTAGGTTTGTTGAATTATCTAGCTTATGAGTCTTTAGTCTTGTATTTTCAACTCTTTATTCTGCAGAAGTGGCAAAAATCCCACTGGAGTTTTTTCTTTAGGTTTTTCTGATGAAAAAGGGAGTAGAAGGAAAGGATTGTAAAAACTGAAACTCACACGTGAATTCAGATTTTTAGGGATTTAAGGAAGTCAGCGAGATCCACTGAACTACTTGTACACTTAACAACACTAGAAATAGGCAAAGTCCTAAAATACTTACTCCTGTTGGCACTGTACCTGTGCTAAAAAAAAAAAAAAAAAAAAAGTTCTTAGATTGCTCATAGTGCAGTTACTTCACCTGACTTGGCAGACTCATATGGTATTTATTTAATATATTCAGGGAAATTTTGTATTGTCTGAGACTTTGCTACACTATTAGAATGGCAAATAAAGGGAAGAGGTAATTTCTCAATCTTACAGAACATTCTGCTGAAACACATTAACACTACTGTGTTAACAGGGATCCTGCTGCTTTTAAAAATGATTGTTTGGAAGACAGTAGGAGAGCATCGTGAAGGCGGGCAAATCAGTTTCCCCTCCAAAGAGAATGAAAGCAGGACATGCTGTAGCTAACACTGCTTAACGCTCCTAAATTGTATTCAGTCCTTCCTTTGTCGAAGGTGTTGCAAATTTCCAAATACCCTTTTTTTTTTCATTATTCACATAAGGTTCAATAAAATGATCCACTAATATGTTTGCAGGCTTGGAAATCACTTGTGAACAAGAAAGCAAATGTAGATAAATATCTTACCTAAGCTGTGTTTGCAACTGTAGGAAGTAAAACAAAGAAAGGTGTTTATTTATTTATGCAGCTTTCTGTGAGGCTGGCAGTATGATGATCCTTGGGTACGTCTTCCTGCAGCTCAGTTATTTGGATGAATTTGTACTCGGGTCAACTGTACACCTATCTATGTATTTATAAGGTGATTTCTGCATCTGATCTGCTCTGGGTTTCAGGAAATGTTCTAGGTGTCAGTGAGCAGAATGTTCTGGTTCAATAAATGAAGAAAACAAGAAATAGAAGGAAAATAGGTCACAGACATGGGTCTCTGCTGTATAGCAGAGCCATATCCTTAAGCACTTCCAGTGCTGTGAGTGCATCAAAGCACTCAGTAGCACTCCTTCATGGCTTTTCAGCATAGTCATGATCAGTTTTGCCCATCTCCCAAATAGATTTATGTCATCCTGAGAGAGAGAAAAAACAAACAAACAAAAACAGTGTCAGACACCAATTATATATAGCATAACCCAAAGCTGGACGAGGATGGGAGTGGGGCAGAATGTGCAATGGAAGGTAACAGGCCTTTCAGATTCCTGGGCAAGGGAAAAAGCAAGCAGCCTTGGGATAAAAGAGGAATGGATGTTGGGCTCACAGAACTGAAGACAGCCTTTTGAAGACAACCTTTTAAAGGTTAAGATGCGCCTTTTTTTGGAGGGGGGTACCAACTAGATGAAATTTCAGAAGAGAGGCAGCACTTTTCAACAACAATAACGTCAATGCTACAAACATAATCATTTTGCGCTTTATTTTTCTCTTACAAAAATGCAGACTGTTCCAGAATGAGGAAACCTTATTCTCTTCAGTTTCTAATAATTTTGTAACTGTTATTATAGTAGGTATTAGATGGGTATTCTGCATTCCTTGGCTTCCTAGATTGTCCATAACATAGCTTAACTGGAATGAAACGAAAATGCTGAGTTGGATACAACAGTCAGAAAATAAGAGCATGGCTAAACCCTCATTTCAGTGCCATGAATACAGCAAAATTTGGCTTGCCTAGACTTGCTAGAGGGCACTGTAAAAGAACTTAATGATCTCACCTATGTAACCAACTTTGAAGAACTGGCTAATGTGTTACAGACAGTCTGAGATTAGTTGTCTTCTAACAGTATAATTACAAATGTGCTTCAGAAAATGCTGTTCTCAATTATCAAGGCCAGACTCTGAAAATCAAGATGGAAAACTACCAAATAGCTTACTGTGCAGCTGGCATCCAGAATAAGGCACCTTGAACCAATAGCACGTTTTTAAATTTAGATACTGGGTAAGTGATTGGCTGAACACTGAAGATGGCAGATCTGGAAACCTCCAGATGCGCACATCAAATTCTGCATGGATTGATTTCCACCGCTTTGCTTGCCTGCAGAGATGTGCCAAAAGCTTGTAGAGGTGCCTGCAGCTCACCATAACAGACCCTGAGCCCTTTAATTTTTAAGGGCATTAGCAACAAGAAAGAAATGAGTGAAAGAGAGTTTTAAATAAGCTGTACTCTGCTCTTCGGCATCTGTGTCTCTATATGGCATTGATGCTTCTGAGTCTGTAGCTTATTAACGAAGACAATACATTGTATTTTTAAAAGCATAAAATATGTAGAAAGCTAAAAGATCTCTTACTATGAGCTGATGAGTGTTCTAATTGCAAGTAAAGTGACTGAATGTATAGATTTATAGTATTTGAAAGAAGGAAGTATTGTACACTCAATTAATGAGCAAGCATCGTTAATGAGCATAGGTAAATACATATATGAAAGTTGAGCATGGGGGTGAGAAGCAGTTCCTAAGTTTTCTCTTTTAATTTCAGCATTGTAGCAGCAACTGAAGAAAGCAACCAATTTGTTGCATGTTTTCTTTTCTCATAGTTCAAGCTTATTAGTGCCCCAAACTACGGAGTGATAGTGATACATTAATCCCCTCGGAACAGGAAAGAGATCTATTATGTAATTTAAGAACTGTGTACTTTAGTCCCTTTTTAAATTGACTGATCTTGTTGTTCTTATCCCAAACAATGACAAGTGTTGAAAGTGTAAAGAATTTTTGTAATGAGATAAATTAACCAGGATACATTTTCTTTCTGTGAAATACCAGCAGTGCTAGAGAAAGTGCCTTGCTTTGTTACAGCGCTGGTATAGTTTACGGCAGAAATTTAGGGTGAAGCTATTGATCGGAGTTCATTTTAGAACATTAAATACTGCATGTGCTACTTCAGCTTTCAGTACCAATTTGGAAACAGGAGCACAACAGAGAGCCCAGTACAGAAAAGCTGTGCCTCGTTTGTCTGTTGTGTCACCTGGTGTAGATCAGGAGCAGTCTCTGTGATGTTTGTGAAGTTCCAGCAGCTAAGAAGGTAATATAAATGAGATCAGGACTGGTTCCAGTGCATGTAATGTAAGAGTCGCACAGAATTTAAATGGTGGATTTATGCCAGAGCTGCCCTAGGGCGAATAAGAACTACATTAATAATGCAGTGTTTATTTTGAAATATTTTATTACAATTTTACTAAAAATATTAAAATAGCAGGAAAAAAAAAAAAGCCAATACTACACATGTTCAGTGTTTTGGACAAGTTATTTTTGCAATAGGATTCTTGGCAGACTGTATCATTTCTTTTAGTACTTCACCTGTGACACTATAAATAATACATATTTATTTAAGTAGAGCTATTATACACTACTATTTCTGTCGTACATAATTTATAGGCAGTGATCTCCTAACATGTGTAGGTAATGTTCTCTATGAAAAGAAATGTTCAGAATAAAATAATTCTAAAGGAATGAAGCAGTTACTTAAACTGAATTGAATCGAGCTGCATTTTGAAGGCATAGATTGGTAACTGCTTTTTTAAAGAACATTATTAACTTTCCTTTTGCATCCCCTGAACTTTAATGGTACAGTAATTTCCTTTTAACAATTTGTATGAAGCATCAAATAACAAAAATATCAATGCTTAAACAGAAGAATGATTACCACTGAAACTTCAGAAATATACTACATGTTTTCCAGATGACGTCAAGGTGTTTTGTTAGAAATACGGCTGTGTAGAATTTGTGTATGTCTCCACGCAAAGTGGATGGAATCCTCCCACATTACACTGAGGTCACAAGATCATCTCTGTGTCCATGACTAAACTGATAGGAAATTGTTTGGAGTTCTGCATTCATGTTTCCTTGGGGGAGAAGCCTATTAAGAATGTTTTAGCCACTGTGCTGCATGTAATAGCTGTATTTATTGACATCCAAAAAGACAGGGAGTTCCTCCTGAGACAGCAGAAGAGATCTTGTGTTGTAAATCTGTTCTAACTTTCTAATCTCATGTGTGGACACATTCCCCCGTGTCTCATTTTTTCTGAGGCAATTTGGAAAATGATTTGTATCGGGCATGAAATTCCACATTCCCTGTACCAATGTCACAACGCAGAGCTGTCTGTTCCATGAGCTTTCTTTTTGTATTCCAGCCTGATGCTTACTATATTTTTAAGTAATATAAGAGGGGTTGTGTTGGGAGAAATGAGTAGGGCACAGGACATCGGGAAGGAACAGCAGCATTTCTAAGTTCCTTTAGTATTTTAAGTGCCTTCAGTATTTTTCCCTCCCCCAGAGACGTGTTGTCTTTTTAAACTCCAGTGTAACGCATGTTGTTAGCTATGTTTTCTGAAGCCTGCAATCGGGTGTATGGAAAACTCCCCGTTAAAGCAGCAGCTGTGCTTTGCCGGGTTTAGCGTCAGAGCAGCATTGCATTCTGTGTGCAATCTTTGTCTTGTCAGTGTGGCTGAGCTCTGTGTTATTCATTAAGGGACCGATCCAAAGTTGTCTGAAGTCGAGTGAAAGTTTCCCATTGACTTTGTCGGTTTTGGCTCAAGCTGCAATTGCTGTTCTGTATCCTTTCGTTAGGAGGATTAAAATGTACTCTTTCATTAGTTAAGTGCAAACTGAATTTCAAATGAGTCAGAAGATATTGAAAGTAAAACTGTCAAATGATTGGTATTGATTCAGACACTATTAAACAGGGGCAGTGCTAACACACAAGGGTTTGTTCTGTTACAACTTGCTTATAGCACCCATTGATGGTAATGGCAATTACAGGCATGTCCAGAAGGGAATGTGCCCTTTGTCAGTTCCCGATAAGCTTTAGATTAAGGAGACACAGCTCTGTCACAGTTCAAATACTTCCTACGTGTGAAGGGAAAACTTTCCGCGTTGTCCAGTGTCCTTTCTTGGGGGTTCTTGGAAGTTAGACATTTCAGAAAGAAACGTACCCAGAGCCGTTGTCTTGCCTTTGCTTATCTGACATGGGAGATGCCAGGAGGTTATGCCAGGAGATTGCACACACCTGTCAGAAGCGTGTGGCAAGAAAAATCAATACAGCTGTACAGAGCCCTGACTGGTGATAGAAATTGGCAGTGTTGTAACAAGTAAAGAATTGTGCAAAACTGGTAGAAAAAATTAAACATTTAAGTAATTGTATTTTTTTTTTTCACACTAGTAATACATAGATCAGAGACTAAAGGGATAATCAGAATAGGATATAAAAAGATACCATGATAACTTCTGTAAAGACTTATATTTTCACTGTAATTATTGAGGACATTCGCCTCAGCCTTTCTGCAGTAACACACCAGCTTTGCTTGATTTAGGAGTGTTACTACACTAACCAATTCATTCCCCAGCTACTGTGCTTGCTACCCAGATCAGAAGGCTATCTGGTTATTACATTGCCAAGCCTTTCTGGTTCACACAATGCTATACAAAGTAGAAATGAGGCAGGGAGGCAGGGGGAGGGAACAGAGGAAGGGTGAAGAAGGGTGCTTGGTACTGCTTCTAGGAGTGTGCAGGCTGAGGTGATGAGGTATGATGAGGTGAAAAATAAAATAACCCCAAATAAAATGCACCTGACACATTAGTACAGCTGTTCTTTGGTAGATAAATATATTCATCTTGCTGAGTAAGTCGCTTACAAATGCCAATGTCTGTTAACCAGTGCTCCTGAGTTTGTTTATATTACTGCCCAAAAGGTACTGTTTTAAATATAAGACAATAATGGCAATGTGCAAGGCAGATGGAGACTAACTTGAGACCCTGGTGAGTACTCATAAGTCCACAAATCAAGCGCATTTTCCTGCTCGTCTCAAAAACCACTTACCCGGCAAGTGTGCTTGCACACACACATACCCTTTCTCTCATTAGTTTTGTAGTTTATTGTTTCCAAATCATTAAGTCTAATAATAGTAATACAGAGTTTGTCTTTCTCTAAATGTAACCCAGATGCTGTGCCTAGAAAAGAAATATTTTCTTGCCTTAATGGGACAGTGCTGTGACATGTCACCTACATCATGATTTCATGTAAATATGTCCGTCACAAGTTGTGTGCAGTGCTCTGCTGAGAACAGCAGGATAGTGAGCCAGCAGTGGGTGCAAGCAGGTGTCACTTCTACCCTGCTTGTTAGCAGTGCCCACAAGAGATGAGCAGGCTGTGTGGCACTAAGAAGTTTGCTGTCTGAAAAAAAAAAAAAAAAAAAAAAAAAGACTCCCGGTCTCCTGGGTCAGTGCTGTAATGAGTAAATTGTATCAAATGGCACCCTAACCTCTTTTTCATACTTTATGGGCTTTATGAGGCTTTGGTGCCCCTGCCTAACCTCCCCCTTCCCTGCCCACAGTCTCAGGACCCCATTTCAGCCCAGCCAGGGCCCTGGGTCCCTGCCCCAGCAGTGCCACAGGCCAGCCTACCCCTGATCCCGTCCCCGGGCTCTTTGATTCCCCACACTGACCTCAGACATGGCTTATTCCCCTCTCCTGGCCAACACTTGCTGGCCCCACTGCTGTCACCTCAGTGTCCTGCCCACCAGCCTCTGCCTGTGGGACTGTGCCTGAGGCTGAGGTGACGGCCTGGCTGCTGGCATTTCTGGTACTCTCCTGTGCTGAGTTTTTGACGTCTAGCTTGGGAGGCAGGCAGTAAAAGGCATGTATCTGCATACTCTGCTGAGCTTAAATGTTTGTTCCAGATCCTATTTGAATAAATCTGTCTTGAAGAAAGCAAAAACTGGTAGACGAACTAGTCCAACGCATTCCATTTCATAGCTCTGTAACCTTGCAGACTCTGCTCACACCGTACTGCTATCCAATCTGTCGCTCTCTGCAAGCAGGGGCTTTAGCAAGAGCTATTCTTTGCATCATTCAGATGTAAAGAAATACTTCTGAAATAAGTAACATGTAAATGTCTTTATTATAAACAAATAACTGCTGTTCCAATTATTATCCCTTACAGACAGGGATCCTGTTATAGAGGATCCCAACAGACCAGATTTTACCAATAAGTTGTTATTACTGAAAATGAGATCACACAGCTATTCTGAGCTTTTTCTGTCTTAACACGCTATAACAACAGTTTTGGAAGATCATCTATGCTGTCAGAAAATTTACCAAAATTTTCTCTTTTCTGTAGAACAACAAAATTGTGAAATACCTAATGGAATGGGTCAGAGATGGGCCATGAGTCTATCACATTTAGGATCTAGAGATAGCTGGTGTATTTGGAAGAAGATCCATCGATTGTTCTGGAACTCATTCCATTTTCATTATGCTGAAGCTGAAGTGCTTTTAGTCCCCAAGAAAAGAACTAATGTTTTATAATTTAACATATCCACTATTAAAAAAGATAGTTATGATTGAAACATAAATTTGGAAGTGTCTACAAAAACGTATAGAAGTTGACCAATCCAGTATCAGTGAACTAAAAAGCAAGGTGGAAAGTATCTATGGAAGTGTAGCTGTCAGCAGTTTGTGATCATACCATCTGCATTTATTCAAACACTGAATTTCTATAAATTCAATTGTTTTTGCAGAATGTTTTGTTTTCTCTTTTTTTAAGACATTTTGCGTGTCATACAAAGCACAATCCCAATCCTATAAACATTTCCCCATCTGTTAGTGGGTGTTTCTCCAATAAGGTTTAACTTTTAAAGCATAGTTTCTAGGGAATTGCTACCATTTGTCTGACTTGTCATGACATTTTAGTGATTGAGAGTTTTTGTTTTGGAGACAAATGAAAATCAACCAAGTAGAATCACTTTGCATATTCTTCTGAGTCACTGTGCCCTTTGCAGTGTGAGTGCAAACTAGTTTTTACTGTTCTTTGCAGCCTCAGTACAATAAAGACTACTGTTAGAAACAGGCTTTTGAACTTCGTTGATGCCAAGTGGTGAAATGGCTCAAATAACAACAAGCATTATGCAGAAATGTTGGCAGCACAGCTCCAAATGACCAGCATTGTTCTGCTAAAAATGTTCCCATGAAGTCTGTGAACTTGCCAGCTCCACACTGGATTTATTTTAACTGGAATAAATGTATGTACAAAGATCTTTTTTCCTCCCTCTTTCCAGTTTCCATATAATTGAAGGAGAGATGTTTGGACTTCTTATAACACTAAAGATTCTTCAGATTTCATGCATACAACATCATCTAATTCATAATGGAATTTGTTTGGCAATGCCTCACACAAAACATCTTGCTTGACCTAAAAAAAAAAAAAAAAAAAAAAAAAGAAGTATGCTGCCAACATAATTATCCCTTATTTCCTGATGCAATAATTTTAAAAAGAGAGATGACATATTCTGTAAATTTTCTATAGGAAAAATAATGATATCACCCACTTAAAATGAGATCCTCATTTGAATTTTGTATTAACTAATTTCTCTACATTGGAAGCAAAAATACTCTAATACACCTCTTCTGTTAATGGAAGTCAAACTTGTATTGAGAAATACCCTTGCAACAAAGGTATAGGTAATACTTTGTGAATTTCAGGTTTATAAATTTAATCAAGTTTGCTTTTTTTTTTTTTTTATTTACTTCATTAGCTTTCCTCAACATGCTAAAGATTACATTCATGTTTTTTAGAAGTATACTACCATGTTCCAACACTTTCACAAAAATGAGATTTACTTCCTTCTGTGCTCCTTGATTAATGGACTAGAAAGCAAACATGGTTTCTGCAGTGATGACAAAACATTTAATGCTTGCAGAAAGATTATTGCCTAGTTTCCAATATTTTCAAAGAAAATTTGACTTCATAGATTCAAATAAGAAAAGATAATAGAAAACCTCATGAGATTACCAAAAGCTATAAAATATCAGTTAGAAAATAAGCTGCTCAGACTTCTGTATCAGCAAAAATGATTTTGAAAACATTGTCCTCATATACCAAAAATATACATTTAAAATAATAAGAAAATATGTAGGAGGATAAAAAGGAAAATAGTCATTTGATATAAAAGTACAACTCATAAGCTTTTATTTATTTATGTATTAGTTTATTTTGAATTTATGCCAAATGTAAAAAGTATATTTTTTAGGAAATCTTTAAGCATCTAACAATTGCCAAAAGTGCCTAACATTTGCAGAATAACAATGAGAAAAATTAGGTCCTCATTTCCTACAGAACTTATGCAAATTGACAGGTAGGTTCCTGAGTTAGCCTGGCACGCTGAAGGCCTTGGTTCTAAAACCAGGTCCAAGGAGACAAGTCCTAATGTGAGGTGGGTTCAGCACAAGTTATGCTCCTGATAGAATCAAGAGTTGGTTATTTCCTAAATCACTTTTCCGTTGCAAGAAAATTAAACAGTTCTACATACTGATAACTCATATTATTTTTATATGATAACTAATCAGTCTTATTCAAATTTATTTGTATTAAGGAAACACACAGTCAAGGCAAGGTATTGGAAGGAGAAGCTAGTGACGTTTTCCTCCTTCACTACCAAGATTTTGATCTTTTTGGCCCTTATTTTCTTTTCCTATAATTCTTTTGAATTAAAGAAAGAAAAAAATAAAAAAAAAGAAGAAGAAGAAAAAAAGATAATCCCACAATTTCAAAAAATTGTGTTAGGTTAGGAGCAGACCAGGCTTTCAGAATGTCACCAGTAGTCTGTCTGTCCTCCAAGCATGAAGTGATCAGATAAATGCATCTTCTGGAAAGGACCAAGAAGCAAGGCGCAAATTTAACAGTCAAATGGCAGAGATCTCACAAGCTAGATCAACAGGTGTCTGACTCTACTGAGCAGTTTGTCTTACAGTCCAAGTAATGCAAGTAGAATTTTAGGACTCTTTTTCAGGTAGATGGTACAAATCCAAAACCTTCCTTTGTCTTTTCACTGTACTAAAATCCCCCAAAGCTAAGTTATTTTGTCCTGAGAGAAACCAACTGATATGCTGTATCTAGTGGAAAAGGAAAAAAAAAAAAAAAAGGAAAAAAAAAAAGAGCTTGTTCACAACCAGTGCTTAGGGGTTTGCTTATAGGTGTCATTGTGTCTCACATCCCTGCTGTGAAAATCAGCTTGCATTTGAATGTGCATCTTGACCCATAAATGTCACCCTGGTCCACTGAGCATCTTGACTTCAACATTTCCTGTTGTAAAATGGACAATGGGATAACACTTCTCTTTCTGAAGGAGGACCTGTGACAATGTGTGCATGTGTGCAGTCAGGAGAAACTGCAGCACTCGGGATTTAAAAGCATGTCATCAGCCACTGAGCGGGAGATCACAGGAGAACGAAGTTGCTGGACAGTTTTTGAAAAACACAAGGATTATCATTTCTGTTCCCAAGCCACTTCTCCTTTTCACAGCACTGAATCCTTCTTGGCCTCTCTCCGTCAATGGCTCAATGACGTGCCCCATAGCCGAGCACATCCAGCTGTGTGGTAGGTCAAGCTGCCTTTGAACAATGAAAGAAGAATGCTCCCACTCCCGTGCACACGTTGTTTACGTTGTTAGCCATTTCTTAATTGCATGCATTTTCCAGCATAAAATATCTTAATGTTTTGTGAAGGAACTGATATTTGCAGGAGGTGAAAGCAAAAGTATGTGAAGCAAAAAGGTTGTGATTGAATACATAGCCAGATCTTTAACTTAAAAATTGGTGGTGTCCCATGTGTGTAAAAGTAAGGTTTTGCTTCTGGTATTCCGCTGGATTGGAGCCTAAAAAAAAATTCATGGCAGAAGTATTTGCCATGCTTTTCCCACCAAGTGGTCTTTTTTTCCCTAAGAAGGAATGTAATGAAATGCTTGTGTAGAATGATACAAGGATTTGCAAATTTACCATCTCTTGATGATTGTATAACAGGTGCATTTTCTTTAAGGAAAATTACACTTCTACTTGTAATTCCTTGCCTTTTCTATTCCAAAAGATATTTTCAAGACAAGTTATGTTCTTTAGAACATTGCATTCATCACCACAAATAAGCACACTTTTATCAAATTGCTAACCTCAATCTTCCAGCTTCAAGCCAAAGTGCATAATTGTGTTATTGTAGGAAACAGAGCTTCTTGAATACCTACTTAGAATTTAGAACTTCCAAATTAAAATAAATAAATAAATATTAGATGCTTAGAACTTGTACACATTCCTGCAGACCTGGGCAGAGACCACTGGTGGTAGAAATGATCCTGAGTATACCTTAAGAACCCACAGTTGGCTGTGACTTGAATTTTAAGGTTAAATTATGGAAAAAAAAGAAAGAAAAAAAAAAAAAAGAAAAAGGCTGTTGTCCCTTTGAGATGATTTATCATCTTTTAACAGACAATTTTTACCCCATTACATCGAAAAGAATATGGATCATACTCTTTACATTCAAGAACAATCAAGAAGCTAAAAATGTGTTTGTTTTTTCCTTTTCAAAGATAGGACAGAAGATGTCATTTCAAAAATACTGTAAGGGTGTTGACGTATTTTGCATCTGTCTGCAGATTTATAGATATCAACCTGAATATTATTATATCTTTTCTTGCACTAAAAAGTTTATATGATTTCAGGAGTGATCTTTTTGCTATGATCAATATCATTAACTACAGAGGACTCTAATATGAGGACAGGGAAAACCTTTATTATGAAAAAGTGCATCATATTCTGTCTCAAATGTGTGTAATGGGACAGCAAGATTAGAGTGTTCATGTAACATACAAGAACTAGATGGAAGCCCTAATATATATGTCAACTCTTCTCATAATCTGAAATTTGAAGATTAACACTAGCAAATTATACTCTGAGACATTTCCACAGATAGTCATTATCAAAAGCAGTATTGAAGGGTTTGATAGATCTCATTGAAACACTTTGATGTATCTGTTCCTTGTATTTGAAAGGTTAGGAGACAGTTGGTTCAATGCAGATAGAACAGGGTGTCAGGGAAAAAAATGGTATCGGTTATGGCTGGTTAGAAAAAATCACATATTCGCTAGGGGAAGCAGAAAGATGTGATGGAACTGCATACAAGGTTTTCAGTAACTGTTCCTAAGAATATTTCTGTAACATGTACGAGTGTACATGGTGATATGCATGTGCATTCAACAAAATTTGAATGCTCATTAAAAGAATGTTACTCATTTAAAATCAGAGATATTAATCAGAAAAAAGGAAGGCAAAATATCTCTGAAGGAGAAAGGAAATCATTTCCCAGTAAATCACAGAACAGTACTAACATGAATCATCAAAAGGTACTAGATATGGTGATTCATACTCTGTATAAAAAACAGCCTTTTGTGGATTGACGGTTATAGGAATGAGTGATAAAATTATTCAGCACGGTATAGTGTCTTTTTACCAGAAGTTGTTTTGCATCTGATTACTTTTAAGAACTTAATTAAAGAGGCAACAGAGGACTGTAGGCATTTTTGTTAATTGTAACAATTCTGTACTTATTAAATCCTTTCAAAAGAAATTATATCATCTGCTCATTCTTTTAAATTCCGTTAATAGCATAAAAGCTATACACTACTAACTGCAAGTTTTCTTTCTTTTTCCTTATAGACTAGGTACTTCCTAAATGCATTCACCGTAATACTGAATCTGAAAAATTGATGCCAAATTGTACAAGAAAATACTTGTATTTTTCAAAATTTTTATCCACAAATAAATTTAAAGCTCCTTTTTAATACTGAACACAAATGCAAGTCTCCAGAACTTGTACAGCTTAATACTAAGCTATGGTGTGCCTATAGTGGTGTCTTAAAAATATACCAATATTTATGCAGCAGTTAATTAGTTTGAAAACTATGCTTTGTAAATTTGTATTGAGTCCTAAGAAGGTGAAGGTGTTTCCTAAATGCTACTCTCTCTCTCTCTCTCTCTCTCTCTCTCTCTCTCTATATATATATATACATGTATATATATTCTTAATATTACTTGCACTTTTATTTTTCCTTGTTGATGTGATACGATGACTGCATCCTTTTAGATATAATATTACAGGAAGTTATTTATAACCAATATGTTGTCTATCAAAATAACAGCCTTCAGGTCCATTGTAGCTATGGAACAATAAATAGGAATAGTGTACTTTTAAAAATACATCTACATGCACATTTTATGTGCAATTAAGCATACTTATTACTCCAAGCTCAATTCATTCTCTTTAAAGTTTTACTTCAAAACAACTTCATTGTTTTAAGTGACTAAATTAAAGCTTTTTAGTGTTTCCTGCAATCTCCCAAAGCAGAAATAAAATCAGTTTTAATTTATTTTATTTGCTAACACTGTGGATATAATTATTGCTGCAGAGTCTTTTTAATTGTTTTCAACTAGGTGCTTGTCTTTAAGTTGCAATAGACTTCTAATTCTACATTGTTGATATTCCCATGTTAATTTTGACAAAGCATCATAAATCCAGGTATTTAGGCTTATTGAATTTTGAAATGAGGTGATTAGTTGGAGCATGGATGAATGAACTGATGCAAAGCAAAATGAATTTTATGATTTACTGTCATTTACAAGTTCCTTTGGAACCATTATGTGCAAATTGTAAAATGTATTAAGAGGTAAGATATCACAGTTACAATCAAGAATGTTAAATTTTCTCAAATAAAAGTATTCAAACAGTCCTCCAAAAGGCATAATTGTTGAGTAAGTGTTTCTTATACACAGTTAGTTTTTATTATAAATCAAGCTTTTCAACTCCAACATTTCAGTATGTAGAGAAGTCTATCAGAATAGATTTTCAGTAGTAGTCAGTAATGTTAAAGTCAAAAACTTTTATCATTCTAATTTGCTTTGAAATATTCCCATACTTTAGAAGAAGCATGTTTAAGAATAAAGGGTTCATTTTAAGTTTTTACTTATAATGGCTACCAGTTAAGGTAACAACAAAATATTAAGAAGTGTGCCTTGGTATCTGGTCATTGGCATTCCTAGTGCTCTGGTAGTTTTAGTTACTAGGTTCAAAAGAAGGGGGGTTGAATAATTTTACCTGTGTAGTAGAAAATGGTAATCCTTGTGCAAGTATGAACTAAAACATGTTGTACTTTTATTTCCAATTAAATAAAGACTTGAGTTAAATTATTTTAAAAGAGAGAGGGAACCGAGATGTATATTCAAGAATTAAAGTTTCAAAGTCAACAGAGCTTGAACTCCTTAGCTGCTTTGTAGGTGCGTACTTTCAATTTTAATTTAAGGCACAGTCTGAATATATAAAGAGTTTTGAGTGATAAGTGCCCCAAGAGCTGTTTCTCTCCATTTGAATTACAGTTCAGAGACCAACCCTTCCCCTGAAACTTGAATGAATTGCTGGAGGCCTCTAGACAGGCAGATTATGAGAACCCCATGCAGCGGTTCTGCTGTGCTGGTGACTGCGTCTGGGGCAGTAAAACAGAAAGCCGGGCTCTGCCGGTTCTTCTGATTACTTGGGTTCCTGTCTGCCCTAAGGTGGGAAATGCAAGAGTTGAATGCTTTATTCCTTCTCTGAACCTTTGGCCAACATCAAAGTTTGGGTAAATCATTCAAAACTTTCAGACTCCCTTTTTTTCCTACAAGCAAAACAAGCATAGATAAAATTTTTATAGCAAATCTTCTTTTAATCTCCTTGAAAAGTAAATAGTAAAAACCTCAGAACCTTATTGTGCAACAGTTGCTAATGAGTTTCCCCAAACATTCTACAAGCACTTATTAGAAGTCTATTTTTTTAAATGATTTTATTGTGTAGAAGTCCCATATAACCATTTGACTTTTCACAGTCTGATAAAAAAGATTTATTCTCACTTAGAGCAAACTTAGTGCTTATAGAAAGATATAAAAGTTTTTGTACAAAAGTAAAATTTTGTTATTGAACAGTCTGGTTTTGAGGAAAAATGATTAATTTTGCACTTCCTGTAAGTAATGTGTCTAATTCTTTGTTCTTGCTTTGTTTAGCACTGTGTAATATTGTCTTGATATATCTGCTACACAGTAGTAAATACCGAATGGATGCAGAGCGAACACTGGAAGTAGCATGTTCAAGGTCTTACGTTGCTTTCTGGTATGAAGGATAATTACAGTGTGGTCTTCCTACCTACAAACCATAATATAGGTACTTTCAGTTCTTTTCTCTGCTACTGAAAGCAGACTGGAGCAGGTTCTTGACAGAATTGTGGTATAAATACAGTGACTGTTCTACAGAATGGCTCCATCTCTTATCCTTGAGATTAATGGAAACAAATTCTTGTGATCTGTCTGGGAGGGATCACTACTCCAGCCTCAGCTCTGTGCCTTTCATATATGCTATTTAATTAATGCTGCTGTACATATTATTGACTAGGAATCTGTGCCACCCCCACTCCCATCCTGGCAATTTGTGGAGACGTAGACAATGGCAGGGTTATTCCTCTTTGCAAAGGAGAGAGGAATTCTGAGAGTATAGAACAAATAAGGTATGTGGTTTTCTGTATTTCAGGACATTTGATTGGACATACTTTTTTTTTTTTTTTTTTCCTGGTTTTATCCTAATTTTTATGTATGACATAATGAACTTCACTGAAATTGCAGTGTACTACATAAATTTACATGGATGCTGGTAGAGCAAACCCACAAGTATATATGCATCTAAACAGCCAACAAGGCTCTGTTGAAAATGGTTGTTTGCATGCTTTGCATTCTTTCATTGGTGGTGGTATGTCTTCACAGAGTTTTACATTTAGTAAAGGTTTGTGGCAGGATATTAATTTTTTCAGTTTAAGAAAGGTGAATCTCAGTGAAAGCATGGAAGTCTCTGCCTGATGAAATGATCAAATATAGTTCCCACAGGGAACAAAACTGTATTAACAGGTGTGAAAACCATTGTGAATAATCTTGAACTGTTGTGTTGATTTATTTTTATTTTTATTTTTATTTTTATTTTATTTTTATTTTTATTTTTATTTTTATTGTTTTCCTCATGTCTCTCTTGGTGTTTTTTTTCAGTCATCTGTAACTTCAAGGGGTGATTTCAAGCTTCCATTCCCAGTTTTATTTGGTCACATTTGCCTATGCAGATGCTAATGAGTGCAGGTACTTTAACAGAGAAAATATTTAACCCTGCTAGTGGCTTTATTTTGCAGATACTTACCTTGAGGCTTAGCTCATATTTACACTTCTTTGCTACAAGCAGCCTGATGCTACTTTTGTGACAATAACAGTTACTTTAAAAACTTGAGGGCTTATAACAACATCAGACATCCTCACAGGAAAGTGCAGGCTGTGGAGCCACTCTGCAGGGGGATGTGAAGGAGATGCAGATATTGCAGCTGCTGAGCAGCGATGCCATGACAACTCAGGTGCATGGTTCCTTCAAAGCTGGACCATTTGGCTTGCCCAAATTTAGACTCTTAATTATATACGTGTGAGGAAAACATTTTCTACTAAGATTTCTGGGGCTGTATTTTAAAAACCTTGACAGAAAACATGGCATCTTTTGTTTTTTCCTTCAACCTTTGTTTCAGAGGTGAAAACTGTATCATTATATTTAATTGGCTACCTGCAGTTCATTAGTGGCAGCATCATTAAGTAATACTGGAACATTTGTAGTGGCTAATCTTTCAGGCTTTTAGCATTCACGTTGACCTCGTTAAAAGTAACAAAGGTCAGGCTTCAGTTCAACGGAGTCACCCGTTCACCAAGGAGACTAGCATAGCAAAGTAATCTGTGTGTCACTTTTCATTAATCATGCTACTTTCCTCTTCGTGAAATTCCAGCAGATAATTGTTACTAAATGCGATTTGCAACACCCTGTGCTGTGGTTGAAGGACCAGAAATAGGCAAACAGATAAAAACATTGTTTAGCTTGCAGGCAGCAAGTGTTTGCTATTCAAAGGTACATCATGCATAAACATTGATTTAGCCATGAGCTGACACTTATAAAGCATTTGCTGTTTCAAGAAAGCCCTGTGGTCAGGCTAAGTAATAGCCAAGGGCAAGTACTTTTACCTGTGCAGCAAGGTTAGATTCTATATAAATTGTCTGATTCTGAAATAAATCAGTGTTCATAACGTTAAGCTGCTTCAACATTGCCACAGGTCACAACAAA
Organism: Anas acuta; assembly: GCF_963932015.1. NCBI lineage: Eukaryota > Metazoa > Chordata > Aves > Anseriformes > Anatidae > Anas > Anas acuta. The sequence goes on from NC_088982.1 coordinate 54,881,665, forward strand.
GTACACTAAATGAAGTGCTTGCACGTATGGTGAGAAATGCGTTCCCAAGTAAGTTCATCTATGATGATATTGAATAAATATTTCATTAAGAATATAGTTCACAAGGAATTTACTAGTTTTACTTTATCTCGGGTGCACGTGCTTTTCAGTATGAAGTCTCCAGAATGAATTTATCTTGATTTCCGTCTGCACCTTGTAAACTTCAGTGAAATTTGACCAGTTCTAGAAGCATACTAGTGTAATTCCATGGAAATAGATGCTTTGGCATGTTGTCTAGAGATGCACTGTTAATTGGCAACAGACCAACTTCAACTTGCTCTGGTGTTCCTCAGCTAAAGGCAGAAGTTGGTTGCTTCTAACGGAATGGAGTTGCATTCCTGTATTTCTGCAAAGTCCTGATCTTACTGATCTGCCTGTTCAGAGAATTAAGTGTACTGTAGTTTTAGTGTGGCTTTTTTAGCTTCATCACCTTTATTGCAGAACACCTGGTAGTGAAAGCAGTGAAATTTTCAAATAGGTTTTACTGATGACTTAGAAGTTAAATGAATCCAAAATGAAGCAAAATTCAGGATCCAAACCTACCGACAGAGCACATTTCCAATGTGTAATACCTAAGAGTTTACAACAGTACAATGTAAAAAAAAATTGGCTTTCAGAAATGACAAGGAGTGCCTACGTTCCTTCTGAAATGACACAGAAAAACACCGTTATTATCTGTGGGCTTCTTATGTTCGGATGTAAGTTGCAGTACAATTAAGTCATTTCTTGATTATTAGGAGAAATAGTGTGGCATAATTCAGATAAAGCAAAAGTATTGACAATGCAAATATATGTAAGCTAAAGTTGAAGAACGTAATAAGGGAATGACAAAAAAATACTTCACATCTGAGAATTTATGTGATGAATGATTATGAACAGTCTTCATTTAAATGATACATAGGGTCAGTGTATACAGAGTGAACATTTGCATTGCAAATAGCCAATAATGGTACCAGATTGTACATTGTGTGGGTATGTACTTGAGTCTAATTTAATCTGAGCAAATGGAATCAGCAATAGAATTAAACAAATCTCATGTCATAGAACTGTGACACAAAAATACAGCTTGACATTAATAATCCAGATGTAAATTAGTGATCTAGAACTGTAAAGAAAATGGGTTACTCACTATGGCGTTCCCAAGCATGCTAGCAGTGTTTGCACTTGAGGTGATTTTGTTGACATTCCCTAGGTGCCGCATTTTCTGAAAACTATCCTTTTTCTAACATTGGGCCATGGCAATATGTAAGCCTTTCCAGACTTCCTAAGCCAGGTGTGTCTGATTTGCGCTTAGTAACCCTCACCTAAACACTAATTTTAAATGTTGAACATGATGCCTGCTAGCTTCATTTGATGCCCTCTAGGTTGTTTTTGTTTTGTTTGTTTCTTTTTTTAATCAGAAAAGAAGTTGGACAGTAAATCTCTATCCATGTGTATGAGCTTCTATCACATTCCCACTCAGTCATCTCTTTTCCAGCCTGAAAAGTCCTGGCTTACTTAGTCATTTCTTGTGCGGCAGCATTCATTCTTGAATGGTGGCCAAACGTGATAGTGTTGCAGTATTTAATTCCAACTTAAGTACCATCTGCTAGCAGGGGATTCTCTGCCAACATTTCTTCCACCACTTAATAAGAAAGGTAGTATGCTCTGAAAACTAAGAATGGGTTCTTAGGTACTTTGCAATAAACGCCCCCTGGCTCCCCCAACAACTGGTAAATTGTCTGTTTTTTCAAAGGGTTTGCTCTTTGCTTTTATTTGGCGGTGGAGGGATTAGGGGCTTATCTTTTGTAGCACAGAATGTGTGTTATATTGTTCAGTTCTCAGCCTGTGGTCAAACAACACAGGTGACTTTAAGAAGAATGCCATATTTCTAAGAGGAATTAAATCAACAAACATCTAGAATCCAGTTACTTAGGTAGCACAGAAGAGAAGGGCAGGAAGAATTTGGAGAGTTTGGATTTTTGGTTTGAGTTTGGTTTGGTTTTACATATTATGTTTTATGTATTATGTTTTTTGCAATCCTTTGTTGTTATTCCTTGGAATTAGTCTAGGTTAAAAAAAGCTGGATAGACAGCTAGGCAATAGCTAACTGAACAGTTCTGACATTCATCTCTTGCTTTTTACTCTGTGCTATATGGAAAATTTAAGGGCAGGGGTGAACTAAAAGGTGCTTTCTTTCGTAAAGGAATACAATAGATTTCCTAATGCTAATATTTAAGGCATCTTTATCTGTGTTGAAATGTTTTGAAATGTTTATATATATATATATATACACATGCTTACAGTTCTGTGGAGCTGAACTTCTACACAGATACACATCTCAAATACAAATTATTTTTGTAGTATTTGTTTCCTGAAGAGGAGAGATGGGCCACAGGTACCCTGATACAATCCTTCTTGTATCTTGTACTTAGCTAACAACTGGCAAAATCATAAAAAGAGTAAAATGAGTTAATTAAGATTTATAAGTAAGAGGATCAGCTCAAAACTCATTTTCGAGCATGAACAGCTCCTTGAAATTCCTTTTAAAAAGATAGCACTATTTTGCACTGAACCGTCAAGGGCCTGGAAATTGAACTCTTGGACTGCAACTTTTGTTGGTTTAGTCTGAAAGAAGGAACTGAAGAAGTTGATGCAATTTTTATCAAGACTTTTCACTAGAAGACATTTTCACTAGAACTTCATTTTGCTTTCCTCCATGAGGGGAATTTTAAGGTGATGCCCTGGAGAAGGAAGCACTCACCACAGTGTTGATAAAAATGGGGGATGGAAAATGATATGTTTGATTGTTAAGTCAGACTTGTCCAAAGTAAGAACAGTTGTGGTCAGCTGCAAGATTTTCCAGAATGCTTTCTAGGAAAAAATACATATTTTTTCTATCAAATCTTTATAGCCACATTTATTTTAAAGGGGAGCATTATGTGAAATATTGTTTCTATTCTCATTAGATGCTACAGTCAAAGATTTTAGCATGTGTTCGGATAAGCTTTTTCATTTTAATATAATAACTACTAAAGAGAATTTAGTATTTCCATAGAGATAGTGAAAAAATTTTTATTTATTTTTTTTTATCTATTCCCACCTCCCTCTCTGCAACCCAAAGAAAAGCTGGTATCTTCATTTTGTAGGAGAATTCAGTTGAATACCGTGCAAGTTGCCCTGTAAAAGGGTCTCACTGTTTTCATTTGTTCACTGGAATTTTAAGATTGTTGGAGGCTAATCGGTCTCAGCAAAAAGGAAACGTACATTGACAGCCCTTAGCTCTATCAGCTGTATTATTTCAGCTATTCCCACGGGTAGGGAATTACTGCAGCCTTTCATTTATTCTAGTTTGATAACTGCTGGAATCATGAACCTTTAATGGCAAGTGCTCTGTAAATTATTGTCAGACACGGAAAACCCTCATACCTTGATTTATCTGCAAAAACATACGAGCCTGCAATCATATGAGGGTGTGGATCATGCTAAGGATATGTTTCATTACTTGAAAAATATCAGGTTTGTGTTAGTGCCAGAGATACAGTCATTTTAGAACAGGCAAAATAAAGACAAAAATATTTATTTGACACAAATGCATACAAAATTACAGTATGTGGGGGGAAAAAAAAAGTTATATCAAGGGAAAAGTTACCTATTAGGCTTATAAAAACAAAACAACAAAAACAAACAGAAAGATGTGGATTTCTATGAGAGTAATATTTAAAAATCTAAGTGTTTTTGTATGGAAGCATTCGTTAGTATTATTACAGAAAAGAAATATCTACTGAACCTGTACCTGGGTACATTTCTTATTTAGACTATTTATTGCTGTCCTTTACAAATTCATTTGTGGTTTTGTTTCTCTTGTGAATTATAAGGTTATCGATAGCTTGTAAAGATAAATAGTGTGTCCAGTCAGGTCAACGAATAACTGTTATTTATCCAAGATCTCACTTCAGTTAGGGAATTATAAAAGGTATATTGCTCTAGCCACTATAATAATTACTTTAATTATACTGTAAATAAAACAGAACTCACATATCCAGCTTTTCTTTCAGATTTCTCTCAGGGCTGTTATAATTTGGGGAGATTTCACCCTACTGTAGTGGCACAGTGCATTTTATTCATTTAGAGCTTATTAAAAAGACAACTGCAGAAGTATAAAGCCACATAGTATAAACATCAAAATGATACAATAAGTAGCTTTCCATCGGGAAACAATATAAATGTATGTAAAACTTCCTTCTCCACCAAAATGAAATCTGTTTTCTCAGTCTTGGATTATTAAGACACATTCTTGCTAACTTGGGGGATAAACAGACGTGGCTTGTTTAGCCATTTCTGATACTGCGACTTAGAGCTTTGATTTGATTCTGATCCCTCAACATACATCATATGGTCAGGGATGTGGTGAATTTAAATCTGGAGGCTGCCTGCTGACTTCTGAGTAAATAGGAATTTATGTAGGCACCAGCATTCACGCAATTATTTTGTTGGGCATCTTGCTAGATCACAGATACACAAGAATAATTTAAGAAGTGAGTATTTATACAAATGTGTTTTAATAGAAAACTGTTTTGCTTATATCTCTGTAAGCTATAGATTATAAAATGGGCCTTATTATTTCAGTGGTTACGGTAACAGCTTTGGTTAAGGCACCAAGAGAGTGCCTTCCTTGGAAAAATATCTAAAAGACAGCTCAGGAGTCTGCGACATTCAACCTGTTGCATTGTTTTCAGATTCTTCTATTTGGTGATGGAGATTATATGTCGACAGCAGATCCTGTCTCTGAAATCTGCAGGGATTAAGACTTCTTAGTTTAGTGGTTGCTCCATAGTTTTTCACAGATCTTTCAGTTCACTTGTGTTTATACTCTGCCTTCTTTCAGAGTAGAAACTATTTTTCAGGAGTTTGTTTCTCCCTGAAACCATGTAAAGTATTACATGTTGACTGTGGAATTTGGATGCTTCCTTCCCCACTGCCTATTATCCACTTCTCCCTGCCATCGTCACTTTGTTTCGTGCTTCTCAGTTGCTTAACAGTTCTCACCGTTTTCATGTTATCCTCTTCTGTACAACCTGGCCATCTTTTAATAGAAAAAAACATGCTGTATATGTGAGCTACCTAAGCAAAGAAAAAAGATGAATAGCCACCTTCAGGAATCTTTGCTAGACATCCTCAAGTCTTTCTGTATCATTCCTATCATATATTTCTAAAACTCCTAAGCACACCCACATAAACTCATTATATTCCATCTCTGCAGTTGCTAAAACATTGATAAATCTGGAAACATAACAGAATTTTAGGCAAGTAGCAGAATGTAACACTATCAAGTGGCTTTCACTTTTTTTCCACTTGCAATTGGTTTTTGAACCATCAAAAGATCAGAGATCCCACCTTCCTCTACCACAGCTCCTGCACACGGAGAAGAAAAAAAACAGGTATGTCCATCATAGCTTGTTTTACATTACCCTGGTGTTTCCTCTCCTGAAGGGATTTCCCAGTTATTCTTCTAGGTATATTTAATTCACTTATGCATCACAGACTTAGGTCAGAATATTGCCTTAGGAAATGCTTTCTGCCTAAAAATTGAAAATTCCTTAATGAGATTTTTTTTTTTTTTTTAATGAAGCTCAAGATCCCTAATGACTTCGACATATAAATATTCCAGAAAAATGATATAAGCAGTTTCTGTCATCTTGTCTATAGCAATTAAAGACCTGCAACAGCTAATGACACAACATACTAGCAACGTACAGCTTCTTTTGTTTCCTTTCTTCTTTACCTTGATAGAATTCTTTAATTTAAGAGACTTACTGTCTATTATATTCTTTTATGAAGGTGCTATTAGAACATTTCACATAAATGAAAAGAAAATGTATGATGAACAAAGTCCCGTTTTTATTATATGCAGATATGGTTCTTTGTAGAAGGTGAAAATGTTTACATTATGGTGAAAGTGTTCCACATTTTCTTTATTTCATCCCTTTCCCCTTTAATTTTTTTTTTATTTTTTCTTAGAGGACACTTAAAAAAAAATAAGATGCTTACTACATCTAAAGATCCTAGCAATGTCCTCTCTCATTGGCATGATTATAACCTTACACAACGGGAAGAATTTAATGCAGTTTATCACAAGAGACATCAACCAACTTATTCATATTAAGACATGAGTAAATTAGCCCTGTGCATTTCATATGAGTAGTTCTGTCACGGGATATAAATATAAAATAGAAATAAATGCCATATGCACTGAAATCTTATCAGACTCAAACAAGCCTTCTAATTGTGCAGGTAAAAAGAGCTGCTGCAACAAGAGGCCTTGGTGCCTGCAGGCAAGTCTTTGATTCCATACCTTTCCATCTTGTCACACTCTGCACAGAATATCCTTGTAGTCTTTCTCCCTGCAACTTAAAAGACCTCTAATAATTAAAAAAGACAAGAATAGTATCATCTGAGCTACGATTATAGGACAGATTCTGTTACTGGAGATAGCCCTTTAAAATATGCATAAAATACTATGCTTAAGTATGTGACAGTACTAATGTAGTCGCTCTTGCAAAACTAACTTAAAATGCTTAAAGAATGGAATTTATAATGGCTACCAAAATGGTGTTTTGATATATAAATCTGGTCTTTGATAAGTTAAATAGGTGGATTCATTTACAAATTACATATTATCAAAGCCAAACCTAACCTACTTGATTACCCTTAATCAAATGGCACCAACTAGCCTCCTGATTTCATCTCAGCCAATACAAAAACTAGTCTGCAGGGCAAGTTTTGAATACTAGCATCACTGTCTGATGCACTTTGAACGATTCTCCTTCGCAAGGCTGAGATTACATACATTCATCATGGCCCTGATATCTTGGTAGTATGCACAGCAAGAAGGGAACCCTGACAGAATTCTGATTTCTGCATGAATTTGTAGCCAACTTACCAGGTTAGTTCCCCAGTGTTTCAGTATTATACTCCTAAAAACAAGATACCTGATTTTTTTTCCATGAAGTAACTCTCAAGTCAGTGTGATGTGCTGTTTTCTTCAGCACTGCCAAACAGATGCTGTACAACTCAATAAGCATATATCAGCTCAGAGTGGAATCTGACGTGTAATGGCTTGAGCTGCACTGACAAGTGAGTAAAAGTCTGTACGTGTTTGACTGGTACCACACTAGTGCCAGTTCTCAAAGGTATAAGTGATTTTAAAATAGCAATTTCTTACTTGATCTTACACAGCTTCACAGTAGATAGAATTTCTTTCTCCTTGTGTAGCTTTAATTGGAGAGCCAGACCTTACAGGAATACGTACAGGGTTGCATTCAGAGTGAATGAAAACAGCTGAAAATGAGTTATGATTGCACCTGCACCTTCTACTAGCTGACCGTACAGAAGTATGCTATGCAGTCTAAACGGCACTTACTCGTGCACCCTGCTTGCCGTGCTCATGAGGCACAACCCAACACTGTCCACTGTTGCGTGTGAAACAGCGTGCATCCCCAGTCTTACATTCTGCGGGGGACATCTTGAAAGTACAAGGACAGGCCTGCTTAGGACAGCAGACACTAGTTAACATGACTCCTTTCCTGTCATTTCGCATTCGTTCCTCTTTTACACATGTTTTAAACTGCTTTTTTTTTTTTTTTTTTTTTTTTTTTTTTTTTTTTTTTTTTGTGGTGGTTGTTTTTCTGCACATTTTCTGATATTTTATTTTAGGCACATCCAATATGTCATCTTTTGTTTTTCTCTCAGACAAGGTGTAAGATCTGTCTGTTAACATTTAACATTTAAGATCATAAATGTGCATAGTATTTTCAAAAGCTACAAATTGTAATGTTTCTATACTGCACAGATCAAATTCCAAAGGAAGCTCTGCAAGATCCACATAGCCTTCAGTTGCCTTTGTAGTCATAGCAGGATGCTGGGTGCTATTACAGACAAACAACATAGTTGAGTAAAATTCTGTTTTGTACAAGCAGATACAAGAAAAGCATTAAAAGTCAGGTAAACCAAGAGACACCTTTTCCCCAAAATAATCTTATGCTTCTCCTAATGTTGCTGCTATTCTAATTATTAAAAAGAAGAAAGAAAATATAAAAGAAAACCACAAAGACTCAGTTCAAATTATTCAGAGCAAACAGGAATGTTGTTACAGTTTTAACCAGCTGCTCAGTTTCCACATCATTTGTGCTTTCTCTCTTTCATTATAATCAAAAAAATAGAAGTCAATATTTTGTTAAGGAGGGAAGCAACCAAAAATAAAATGTTTTGTTGTATAGCCTAATTTTATATAATAATGAAGAGTGCCTATCCAAATTTGCGCCAGCAAAATTAAAGGAATTTAGAGCCAGAAATGAAACTGGAAGTTGCCGTAGGTCCCTGATTCACATAGTTAGGATGTGTGAGTGGTACTGCACAAACTATTTGCATTTTTTTTGTAATATTTATTCCTGGTTGGGCTTGTATGGAACGCAAATGTACTTGCATTTACATCCAACCCCTGAAATATGTAGTGAGAATTACTTATTCTGCTGAAACTACATATTTGATTATAAAATCATTTTTAAAGCCTATCTTTTTGCTTGTTAAGTTGTATTCCAGTTCTTGTATCCAAAGAATCGTTTCAATAGACTGGTTATTTCTGAATTTTATCTCTCTGATCCAAGATTTCTCTGTGCTTACTTAAGACACACCAAAACATGCATGATCTGTTTCCTGGCACTTGCATTTCTTGCCTTCTTTCAGTATCAGTGGCACTAGAATAAAACTGCAATAGGAAGCAGCTCTGCTTCAGGCCCCAGTTATTTACTAGACTGCTTAAATATATACATAAATATAAGTAGTGTTGGTGAGAAGCCCCATGAAAAAAAAGTCATTGCTTATGAGCTTAAAGATATTTTAAGTTCTTTGCAAATTTTTTCCTGCCTGTATCCTTTTCCTAATGCCTAATGGGCATTACAAATTCTGTAATTAAGTTTGTTTGTGTGAATTTTAACTAGATGCTTTCTACATATCATACGCTACAGTCTTTAGCTACATGATTCCTTACATTCTTTTTGCATATTCTTCCTTCCTCAAACTATAAGATCAGGCTGGGATGACTTTTTGATATTTTGTTGGAGCATCCTGGTGAAAAGTTCAACCTGAGGCATTTTTTGATTGTGCACAGTTCCAAGTCTGTGCTCACTGTACTTATTAATTTCTGCCATATCCTTTGCATATCCTTTGCACTCAACCACTGTTGCATGAGTTTCATGAATTATTTTCAATTTTATTTCAAAACTCACCTAGGAAGTTGATTATCTGTATTTTCCATAGGAGCTGGCACACACAGATGGATGGGGCTCTCGAGTTCTCCTGAGGTTTTATGACTAAGGTCTTTGTGCCCAAGTATGTGTGCCACTACTTTGATACTGATGGCATTGCACAGGGAACTGGCCTCATAAGATCTTGACATTTCAGTATCTATCTCATGCTCTTGTGCTAGCAGCACATATACCCTGCCTCGATCTGTAAATCAGTGTTAAAGAGTCTATCTATCCCTACGCAAAATAGTGAGAAGGTCAATCTTTCCTTTTATCTACCTCACAAATTGAAATATCTATTTGAAAATTTTAAGCACCTAGCTAGGGTTAAAACAGGACGAGTCAGAAATCCAGACAGTTACATTTCTACAAGGCTAGGATTCTCATTGTGAGCACAGGGAGTAATATAAATGAAAAATCTACTGATTTGACTATGCAGTTTAAGATGCTGACCCTTTTTGGGGGTAAATTCCACATCATACAGGTCTTCATATGTTCATGACACAGCTTACTGTTACAGCTACAGTGATGTTTGAAGTTGTGAATGTTCATCATTCTTCATGTAGATGGCAAAGTTTCAAGTCTGGTCCATGTCCCCAAAACCAGAGCACACCAGTTGGTACCAGCTGGGAGAAATATGATTTAAGGGATGTACTGTGTCCTCTAGAAATTCCATAAAAAGAATCTATAATCCATTTGTACCTAGCAATAGTTTAATTAATTATAAAGGCTCTTTTGATAACACTGCTCTGCTTATCAGATGTCATCTAATAGGTAGCAGCACCCCTCACCCTGGGATCACGCCCGAAGTGCATTCCTAGTTTACGCTAGGGCAAAAGAGCTGTGGACAAGCAGTATCTTGCAAATATAGAATGTATCCAAGTGCAGATACTGAAGAAAGAAAAATCTAATTTCTGAGAGTTTGCTTTTACAACTGTAATGCTCCTTGAGATTGCTTTGGTTTGGTGTGAGCTTTTCCTCTTCTTACAAGGGAGGGAAGTGAGTGGAGGTGGTTAGAGACTGTTGTGAAAAACCCTGGGTTTATTTTGTGGCCTACCCTCATACTTATTCTGAGGAAAGGGGCAGAAACTAAAGAACAGCTTGATTTCACTTTTTAGAGTTTCAGTACAAGATACAGGATGACTTGATGTCATAGTCATGCTTTATTTCAACCTAGCTGTCAGAAAAGAATCTCTCTGAACTATTTTGGGATTTGTGCCCTTTTTGAACACGCCAGTATCCTTTGGTTAGATTACAGGCAATGACCGGTAAATTATCATTGCCATTTTAAGCCAACTGAAGAGAATGGAAAACAAATGTTAAAACAATGGCATTTGGTAGTAAATAGATAAATGTAGATTTGGTAATGAATTTAATTTCTGCTGACTTGCTAGTTAACCATATGGTTAACTTCAGAATCAATCAAGAATTTCCTTGGACTTTACTTAATTGGGTGGCATATGATTTAAGTATATGAAGTGTGATAAATACAAGCTGTCTTGATGAATGTCACTCTGTTGACTTAGTGATTGAATAAGAGGAACTCTAATAACAAATGTGTGCATAGCTATTTGTACATAGAAATCAAGGCAGGCTATTAGAATTAGCAACAGAAAGTTTCGTGTGGGTATCACTCTCATTAGTTCTGTATAATGAGCAGAAGTACAGTGTCACGCACACTGAAAGACATTATCACAGTTGCTGTGAGCCATAGGGTAAAGGCGATAAAAGATAAATTTGCTTTATTTCACTATTGCTTTACACATTTAACTGATGCAAATAAAAAGCTAAATGTTTCACACATTTAGTTGTGTTTTTTTGTTGTTTTATTTTGTTTTCTTTGTTGTTTTTTTCTTTTACTCTTCTGGTGTATAAGGAAGCTGGTGTTGCTTTATTTTGTCAGTGTGAGCACACTATTAAACTATTTTTAGTTGGATTCTCAGGGGAAACTGCTGACAAATTTGCTCCCACTGATCAGTATGAATGGATACTCTTGCAGATCATTCCTTGGCTAAACAGACAATTTCACCACCACCATTCAGATCACATTTTGAAAATCTTTAATCTGAACCAGGTGACTTAACAACATTACCTAAACATAGAGAAACGTACCAAAGCAGCTTATGGAAAAGAAACCTTGACTTTCTAGTAAATATTTTCAGCCCACGTGACTAATTGGCAGTGGAGGTGGCAGTGATGTGATGCCTAATTATGACTCACAGAGCTGGGGTAGCCTCTGAACCACAAGTGCGGTACTGGATTGGCAACAACTGAGATAAAACTGTAAAAATGACTGCTGCACTCAGCCGGAGGACTTTTGCAAGGTTAGGTTGATGACAATTTTGTCTGCTTCTGCAAGCCTTTAGGAAATCTTTCCCACTAAGCACTTACACTGCAAAGACAGAGAGTTAACAGAGTCCAGTTTGACTTTGGGCTGTGACTGTGCTATAAGAAGTAAGCAAAATATATTTCTGGTTGGTGGAGAAGTTTGGCAGTTCAACTGCCAACCTTTGTGTCATTGCTGTGCATGAGTAGAGGAAAGTAGCAACATTTTTTCTCAAACATTTCAGGTTTCATTATTGCTGGTGGAATGGAATATGTTGTGAGTCACTGAAGGGTACTTCTGCTACAGCCAGAGGACGGTACAGTACTGCTGGAAAGTCATGTGCCAGCGTGTTCAGGTTCCTGCAGTGCTCAGCTCAGAGAGAAGGAAAAAAAAACAAAAAAACAATCTCAATTCTGGCCAAATATTTCAAGTACAGTATTTTAAAAAATCAAAAGGGTTTAGAAAAGTATCATAAAGGCTGGCAGTAAAAGTGCCATGTACAGCTCTCCATGTTGTGAAAACACTGACTTTTCTCTCAGTTTCAAAATTCAGGTGACAAATGGCTAAAAGAAGCACAAACATCTTTCAAAGTCTGTATTTTTTAAAAAATATATACTAAAAATATTTTTCCACTTTTAAAAAATAATTTGTTACAATTAGTATTATTGCAATTAATCATTTTTCTGCCGTGTACTCTAGAGCTTGTAGCTCTCACTACACAAGCAGTAATATAGATCTTGAATTGAGCTAGTCTTTAGTGATGCATCAGGCCACTCAGAAAAAGGAATTGCTGAACTTTTGTTTATTTTTTTAATCTTCCCAGCTGGTATAGACGGGTAACAGTTTAATTTTTCCCAGTTGAACATGATTTCATAGCACCCATTACAGTTATATGTTAATGCTACAATTCTAAATCATGGGGGCCTGACACAATCCCAGCATCGTGGTGCTTGTAACGCTACTCCTGTGCCCTGCTCTTTATCACTTGGTTTTGCCCCACTCCTCCCAGGTGCTAATTTATTACTAACTTCTGGCATGTGCTGTAAGGGCAGTACTCCAGCAGCAAGTGAACTGATTCAAGGGTACTAAATAGAAAGGCTGCCATGACTTTGCCTTGATTATAAAGGCAGGAGGTGGATGGAAGGTAACCTGGTTCCTGTTGTTTTGCATTTAATGTCTTTGCTCAGTAAAACTGTATCCTTAACTCTAAGATGGGATTTATGCCTGAAGGCATAAGATTTGTATCGAAGGTTAGCTCATCTGGAGCCCTCTAGTTAGAAAGGGGTCTCTGACAAGGTGCTCTTTTCCTCCACGAGAGCCGCTGAAGGCTAGCAGCAGAGAGTCACCTCTACTACAGGGAGCAGAAGGGGAAAGGCCAGGCTTCTTGCAGTCTGATGCCATGTTATTAAGCCCCCTGTGTTGCAGCCCTCAAAAAGATGGTGCTGTAGACAAGTGTGTTCAATATGCTAAGTTACCAGGAATGAATGAAATGCCATAGAAAGGGCTTGTTGGTTTTTTTTCCCGGTTTATAGTTGAGACTGCAGCAGCCTTATGATTGTAGATAAAATTGCTGCCACAGAAGCTTTCTGCAGTGAAGTGCAGTTAATATGAAGAACAGGTAACAGGCAAGTCTTTCTCAGAGTACTGAGTATGTCCTGTTTGTTCACATCTTACATAAGCAAAGTTAAGGGGATTTTGAGGCTGTCAGCAGAGAGGTTACTCAAAGGAACTGGAATTAATTCCAGTACTGGTTTCACTTGCACACACTGTAGACTATCAGGGTAGTACATAATACATCTCTGTCTACCTGTCTGCTTTCCAGAAAAGACATTACACATGAAGTTTATTTTCCTGTGATGACTTCAGGGTGCATGCTGAGAGTGCACTAGACTAAAGAGAGTTCAAAGAGATAGAAGTAGAAAAGTAGATATAATGATTATTCACATTTCTGAAAAAGAAATATTAATACACCTTTGTGTTCTACAGCAGAAGAGTCTGAGCAGGACAAAGCAATATCTCAGTCCATATCCTATTTTTACAGATATAATTCAGTTTTTATCTCACAGATGAACCATGATCAGCTGAATTCACACACATGCCCTGAATCACAAAGCTTTAGCAAGGTACATACCTTGCCAGCAAAAATAAGCAGAGGACAAATGGAGTATTTTTTTTTGTGAATGTAGTACTTGCAGAGTAGATTATTATCTTCTTACAATATGACCTGCTCACGTATGATGATTTAACTGGTCTCTGCTTTAAATAATTTCTATAAAAAGGAGTAAATGAAATCCAGGCAGCAATTGTTGGGTCACTAACTTGAATAGTAAACTCAAACCTCTACCACAACTGCTGTCTGTAGAATTTCAACTTTCATTTGTTTTTCTTTTTCAGTGTTGCATATCATCACTTATAAATCAATAACACCAAAATGCCCCTTATATTCTTCCTACAATTTTTGCATGCATGTTCACTGTCTCTAATTATAGTACACAAACTATTTCCTACCAAGTCAATGTTATATTAAGTACTTTCTGTAACCTTACATAAATATGTAGCAGCTATTCAGGACAGTATTTCTCCAGATGGCTTGATCATGACAGATAACCTTATTTATTGTTATGACAGTACAGGGGCACACCACACCTGTGATTTCTCCCCCAGTCTGTCCTGCAGGCTTGTCTTTCAAGCAACAGACTGTGCCCATGCTTTTGCAGGATTGAATCCAGGCATTCTCCTAACTTCAGTCTGTATTGGTGGATCATATCCCCTCCCTGCTCATATTCTGGCCCCAGTTCCATGACAATTGGTGCCTTGTGTATCCCTTATGCACTCTCTTCAAGTTTTGCTTCAGACAAAATATATTATTCTCTCTTTCAATCCTAGGTCTTGATCCTAGGATGCTACTCCATTTTTTTTTTTTTTTTGATAAGGTGAACCTTGTGAGCCCAACATAAAAGCCCAACAACTTTTTTTTTTTTGAGATTTTGTGGCAAAGGAAAGATTAAATCTACATAGGTAGATTAAAGTTACAAAGATCATCTCTGTATGAAGAAGTGTGCTACCCATTCCCTGCCACATCACAAGTATAGAAAAGGTTGAAGATCATAGCAGCTTCTCTTGCCCAGGTCAGTGGAACATGACCGCATGACAGCGTATGAGTAAGCATGACACAGTGCTTAAAACATTATTTTCTCACATTTGGCAATGCCTGTTGCTTCAGCCTTGTTGCATTTTAAATCTCTCTTGCATTGTTTTTTCAAATGTTTGCTTACTCTCTTCCATTCTACATGATGTTAATATTTTAATGCCTTTCTGGTCTTAAAATTCAAAAGAGGAAAACAAGCCTGTTAATCTAGTTGAAGTCAGACAGATGGATATTTCTCAATTAATAGTTCTTCTAATTCTTTCTTAATATAAGTCTTGGTATTTCTATATTATATCTTATCTGTCATAATTGCTTTTGCTCGCAAAGTTTTATCCATCCAGCCAGAATCATATCAGTCAGCTAAATTGAAGAACACAAAGTAGTCATAAAATATTATGGATATCTCCTTTGTCCCCCACAATTAATAAATGTTTTAAAGATATTATAATAATATAATAATTGAAGAATTTTACTATTACGTTCTTCACAGTATTACTTAGCTAAGAATCAAAGAAGTTATAAAAAAAACAAGTAAATTTTCCTAGTCATATGTCAAAATTGATATTTTTTCATTTAATGTTTCATAATGTATCTCTCTTTTTGTTCATATGAACTAACAGAAGTTGAGATTAAGAAAGTTTGGAAAAAAATTGACAACTGGAAAGGCTAATTGAGTAGCATAACGAGGCAGCAAAATGCTGAAATAAAAGTTATCACATACAGGTGCATCCTAATTTAAAACAAACTCTTCTCTTATTCATTAGAGTCAGCAGTGGTTGTTGTCTTGACAGTAGAAAACACTGTGGTATGGCTGTCTGATTAATACCTTCCATCTACAATTTGGTTGTTGCTGACTACAATGGAATCATTTTCAAAGTGACTCCAATGTTGTATGATAAATGGATGAATTTCAGTAAGAGGGTTTGATCCACAGATAATGCTGGCCACGGAGAAATTTTTGTGCGTTTTCTTTTGCTGTTACTAAACTGATATTTCTCACTTATATGACATCACTACCATTTCAGCAGCAGCTGATGATTACAGTCAGTAATAGGATTTAAGGCTAGGTAATATGTATATCAGCTTATTGTCACCCTTTGTGTGAATATACTAATATTCAGCTTTAATTTTAGATTCTAGCAATGTTTTTGAAGTGTCATCAGTTTGATGTTTCATCAGCTTCCGAAGAATGGACTATGGACTGAGATCCTCAAATTCCAAACCCATAGTCAGTTCCTAGACTGAATGGCTAGTATGTATGCCGTAGACTATTCAACGCCTCCTGAGTCTACTCACTTAAGTTTACATCTCATAGAAACGTCATAGAAATCCCTTAGGTTGTCTTTAACCAGAGGAAATAATATGTGGATGGTGGAAAATGGATCAAGTGTTATCATTGTTCTGGTCTCCATATGACAAAAGCAAACAAATAAGGTAAAGCAGGATGAAATGAGCTCAAATGGAACAATTCAGTATTTGTTTTTCTCCCTAAAAACAAAAGAGTGATTTATTGAGCACAGAGAGAGAAAATAAATACCCTTAGGTATAAATATGAAAATATTTGTCTTGTTGTTGTTCAGAATGTTGCATTTGGGAGCAGGTAAGCCACTGATCAGTATCAGTGGAATTGGGAGCTCTCCACAATGCTATTTATCAGCATTTGGCTAATGTTATGAACGCTGGGAAATCCTTGCCCACATCTCCTGTTAGAAGTTTATCTGCAAATTTAGATGTTAATGTTACACTGGGATTTAATTACTAGGCACCTCTGAAAATCAGACTGTAGGATGCAGATTAATTGCAATTAAATATAAGCATTGCCAAGATGCTCAAGCTAGGAGCCTAGGTGCCCAGTGCTCCCTCTACAATGAGCAGAAAGACAGAAGCTAAGCCTGGCTTGATCTCTGGAGATGCCTTTCACTTTCTGTATTGACCACAGAGAAAACTTTGGACAAGACCTCAAACTTTCATAAAAAAAGAAAGAGCTTAAAGTTAGCCAGGAGACTGCTTGAAGAAATAGTAGTCTTGTTCCTCTTTCTCATTGTCTATGCAATGCAATTTAATTGATACATCACACTCCTAAGTTCTAAGAAAAAAAAAAATGAATTGATGTTTTTGTATTAATATTTCCTGCGAATCCTTCTGCCTTTAAAAGTTGTCTTAACGGTAATACATGGTAGCTTGTGGCTCTCGGCAAGCCTTGTGTCGAAGGTTTAGTGCAATCGTGTTGACATTCTGCCAGTCTCTTGGTGAGAGCTGCTTGTAAGAAGCCTCGTTGTTGAATCTGATTCACTTTAAGGCAGGTCACAAATCTCAGTCACAGTTCAGTAGATCATCCAGCTTTTATTGTCTGAGTTAGCCTCTTTTATGGCTGCTTTCCAAAGCAGTGTTCTGGAGTTTGAGTTCAGAAGAGACAGGGCTGAGAAGGCACCGTGCTGCTATCATGGAGTACACTGATTCTGTTCCTGACATTGTCCCTTGAAAATAACAGCAAATTAAATCATTACAAAATTCATATCATTGTATTTAGAGATGCAAAGGTTCTCTGTCTGTTCTGGAGCTTAATGTGTCCATTATCTCTGCCATCCTCTTAATTAAAAGAAGCAGCTGACAAGAAATGTGCTAAATATGACTAGCAGGAGATTGCAGACAACAAAACTTGCTGCTTTGCTGCAGTTAAGAGACCACAAGTGACAAACTCTGTAAATTCCTTTCCCTTTCCATTTAAAAATACTTACCTATGGACTCAGCCAATAGAAAACATGGCCTTTCTTGAAATCTTATAATCGAGAAAAATAACTTCAGTCTACAGAGAAGTAGCTGTGAGATTCAGTAATATGCATATATCCATAGCAGTAAGATATACTGTGTTCAGTACTGTAGTACGTCAGAAATGATTCTCAGAATACATGTTGGAATTTTTAAAATATGAGTTTCAGTACTAACATCCAAAGGATGCATCGCTGTGTACTGCCAAGAGACAGGAATACCCCTACTCAGAAAATTCAGGAGAGTGCTTCTAAGTCTCTTATATAGCAAACAGTTCATGGCTGGAAAAAAAATCCGTAAGAAAACATTTGCAAGAGTTAATGATATGGACATAAATTTTATGAAGGACATCAAATTTTTGTCCACATTTTTCTAAATGTCTTTAAAAGACTGGATGCTCCTTCACTGTAGTATTAGTTTCATCACATGTTATTTAGAAGACAACATTTTAAATAATCTACCAGCAATAGCTACAGTTTGTTTGCTTGTTTTGTTTTGTTGTATTTGCTGCTGTTTTTCATTACCTGTCAGGTATATTGATTAGGTAGGAAATTACACATATTATAATATGTGTTTCTCAAACAGGTATTTGAGAGTATTTCAAACGGGGATCTCAAACAGGTATTATCTGTCTCTTAAAGGTATTTACAGATACCTTCATAAGAGACTATGAAATATAATAGCAATGAAGGTCATAACACTTGTTCCAGTACTCTAAAATGCATAGTAAATCTTTTCCTCCTTCTGGTATGCTCTCCTTGTCTGCTTTTTTTTTTTTTTTTTTTTTTTTCTGTGTGATAGCCTTCTTTATTAAGTATATCATGTAATGTTTATGTTAGCTTCAGTCCTTTGGTAACTGTAATTTTCAGAACACTGAAATCCCACTTTTTATGAGTATTTCTTTTCTTTTTCCACAGTGTAGTTTGACATTTATTTTTTTCTCTCTAATCCTTACTATAGTAGACTGCCTGTTGTTCTAGTATTTTTTTAGTTCATAATATTTCTTATTTCAGCCATTGACAAACAAGGTTCTTCTTGTTCTCTAGAATATAAACTTGTTTCCTCTCTAAATTTTATCTCTTTTCACTCCTGAGTTATTAGCTGACATGTTTATTTTCCAGACCAGCCTTTAAAATTTGTTTTCTTTCCCTTAATTTATAAATGATATAATCAATTATTTATACATTATTTCCCTAGTGAGTCCTAGGCAGAATATTTGATTATATTTGATCCTCAGACAAGTCATTCCACAAGCAAAGGCAGCTGACACCAGTTACCCCAGCTAGTTATTAACCTCTCCTGGGCCTTGACGTGTTGAAAGCCAACCAACAACTGCCTACGTATTGTATCACTCATTGAATGAACGTGATGAACGTACAAGTCCCTTCACCCCCTTTTGCTGAGCTTGCATTGTTTGCCCTGTTGCACCTGCATTCAGAAGACAGCCTGGAACAGAAAACTGGCTAGGAGAGAGAAATATAGTCTAACATCAGCTGTGTAATAACTCTCCATCAACATTAGCTCAGCATCAATAATTCGACAGGGACCTACTACTAATGTTGGCATTCATACAACCTGGCTGAAATTTGAGTGGTGTCCACGTAACGTTTCAGAATTTGTCTGGTGTTTCAGGCAGACTCATATATATTGGAAATACTTTTATATTCTGAACTTAAGAACAAGCAATAGATTTGTGCCCTTTGCATTGTTACTAATAATGTCCCATTACTTTCATTTTTTTTCACTAAAGAACTAGTTTTATATGTATATGACACACTGTCTTCCAGACTCTAATTAAACCTTATTTTTGGTCCTTAGGTGGAAAGACTACTCTGCTGAGATGAGCTCTTAATTAATGCACAGAGATCCTGAAAGTCCCACCTCTCACCAGTAATGATTGACATCCAAGGATACATAAATTACACTAATTGAGCTTTCCATTTCTACATTTTTCTGCAGCCAACTCATCAGAAAAGGTAGGTGAACAGACCACTGTAAGGAAAGATATTTTGCTGTCATCTGTATTTTCCTGAGGGGGAAAACCTTGCAGAGCTATTGAACATTTATTACATGGGTGTCAACTCCTCTGTTCATTGTTTAGATGTAACATTTGCTTTACTATAAAAATGAGCATTTTTAATTCAGTCATGTACACTTGAATAATCACACAGCATTCACTACTGAAAAGCAAGAATACCTTATAAGTTAGTGGGCAACGCTTTCAGGGATCTCAAATACATACTTTATGAATCAAAGTTCTTTAGTATTAAAACAAGATATTTAGCTGCATATGAGTGGTGTTTTATCTGTAAATGTTCTTTTAATTTTGACCCACACTCTGAAGTAGAGATTTTATAGTATTTATTAAGCAATCATTTATTTCCATGTTTCAATGCAGTACTGTAATAATGAACCTTACTTTGCATTTAATTTAACCCTGTTATTCTGGAATCAGTTAAGATGAAGTCACTGAGGTTATTGAATAATTACTTCTGAGCTAAAGTCCATTGAAACAAAAATTTACTGATGAGAACAGGGTGGATGGAAAGGAACCAAGAAAAGGTGCTAGAATATATCAGAGAGATATTTGGCAGAGGAATTACATTGAAAATGGCATATATGAAGTATTAGCAATCAACGAAAAAATTGGAAATGAGGCCAAACATATGCCTATGGAAAGATTCCTCTAGGGTTTAAACAGTAATTTAGGGTATAATGACAATTCACTTGGTCTCTGGAATCAGCTTTTGGCTGATTTATTTTTTTTGTCTGAGTAAGTTTGAACAGTATCAAATGAACTTACTAGTTCTTTATTTATAATATGTATTTTGGATTACCTATTAGAAATTTCAGTGAAATGTGAGCTCTTGAAATAGATATCACATTTTCAATAAAGAAATTTGTCCACTTTCAATGTTCATAGATTACATTTACCTGGCATCTATACTCTTTTCTAGAAATGGGAATGAAAGCATTCAAGGTGTGTAAAACATTTGAACATACATTAGAAAAAATATTTTAGGATTCTAAAGACAAGCCTACAGTTCAGTTGATGTGATGTGTTTGAGAGTTAAAGGAGTTGCAGTTCCTTGATGAATAACCATACTGGAGAAGATTAAATACTTATTGACATATCTTTAACTCTTGAATAGAAACAGATATGGCTGTTTGTATCTAGATGAAAAGTGAACAGATCTGTGGAAAAAAATAATGTAAACAGATGTTGTCTGGGTGCTGTTTAACTTCTAATTGAGATGTTTGAAACTTGGCCTGCTCAGAAAACCGCGAGGGGTAATTTAAATCTATGCTTCCCACGGAAGAAAAATCAAATAGCTGTGTGCCAAACTCTCAGGATGTTGGAAACTTTATAGTTTTGAGGTGGTGAACAAAGAACCTCCATTTCAGTTTGTGTTCTTAGAAACAACAGCAAAGCAAGACCTACAAAGAGTAGGGAAAAACAATCTCTAAATGGTGACAGGTTGTAGTGATACCTAATGCTGTTTAGGAAAAAGCCTGCAAGAAAAGCATAAAATGTAACATTCTTCCTAATCTTTCAAAACACTATTTGGCTCCACTATACGTGGTCACAGTAGAAACTCCTGACTGTTATATTTCTTTTGTAATTTGTTTTATCCTCAGGTTAAGGTCTGATGAGACCCTGAATTGTTCTGGTTAAAATGTTTTAAATGTTAAATGTGAAAATGTTTTAAAATGTTTTGAACACAAATTAGCACAGTGAATTACTTTAAAATAGAGAAGATTCAGAACAGGACTGAACAGAGAGGGTTTGTAAGTCAATCTCCATATGCTGTACTTTGTCCTTGTAGGTCAGTTCATTCTTCTCTGTCCAGGTATTCCCACTGACTTTTTCAGCTAGGACAAACAATACAGTCTCTTCTGAGTTTTTTGGGAAAAGTCTCTCACATCCCATTCCTCAGAGGTGTGGCTGTGAGTTTGCAACCTGTTCATCTCAAGAGTCCGCACTCCTTAGCACCTCCCTGCTTGCTCTGCCTTATTTTGTATTTCCTGTTTTCCTGCCTTGGATTCAGGTGAATTAGGTCAATTTCCCCCATGAGAATTATAGAGAAAGGAACTGAAAGGAAAATTAAACGCAGGATTGAATAGGGCAGGTGCTGGACAGAGAGAAGTCCTATTAAAGGAGTCCATTGATTTCTGTAACGTTCCCCTTGTCTTCAACAAGGTTATAAAAACATATATTTCCTGTGAAAGACTGCAGAAGAAAACAAACTGGAAATATGGTAGCAGAGTGACATAGAGTTCAGGTGTTTATACATTTTCCTGTAAAAATGTGAGGTAAAAATGAAACAAAATTTAAATACAGAGTTAAGAGTACAGAGACAGAAGCAGATCTTTTTTTGAGAATTTCAGCAATGTGACGAATTTCTATGTAATCCCAACTCCACAGAACATCTTTAAGTTAACACCTCTGGAAAGAAAAGCTTGTTGTTATTTCATCTTCTTTGTGACGTAACTCTTTGGACAAAGTAACACACTACATTTTTTTTGTATTTACCTGTAAGCTGTGTTGTATTTGTAATTTCCATATTGCATGTATGGAGGCGTAACACCTCAGTATTCACTACATTTTTCTCTTTATCACTGGTCAGTTGGAAAGAATATGCACTCTAATTTGCTGCTTCGAGAAAGTTGAGTTGTATAAAACCTGAACAGTTTGGTAGGAACAAAATGTGTGAACTTCTGAAGGAAAGCCAAGATGAAACTTGGGCATGGTGTCACAAAACTGGAGGTGTCCTGCTCTCTGCTTCTGTACAGTGTAATACAGACCCTAATCTGGCAGGGACCAACTTCATTATCATGCCGTCAGAATTCATGTGTTTTTATACTTAACCAAATTGCAGTAGCTCGCTCTGAGTTTCACTAGACTGTATCTGCCGAAATATTTATTACCAGGAAACATAAGCATACATTCAGAATGTTGGCAAGTGTTTTAAACAGTAGTTAAATTGTATTTTGTGCTAATTCAAAAGAATAATTCTAGCTATAGCACCAGCTTTAAAGATCATAGCAAATGTCAAATCAACCAAGAACAATGTATACCTCTTGCTTATGATAATGAATTAGACATTAATGATAGGTATTTCATTTTGAATAGTTGCAACAATAAATTATTCTCAGGATACCATGGTAGAGCCTAGTCTCCTTTGGCTTTTGGAACCAGTAAAATAACAGAACATCAGTCAAGTTAATAAAGTGTGCCCTTATTACACATTCTGCATCTGTACATAAACTGCCAGCATATGATCAAAGACTGCAGCTGTTTCAGTTATATCACAGTCACATCATAGACATTTTATAGTTACAGCAGAGAGTTCCAGGGACAACCCAGTCACCTTGCAGACATACAGAGTTCAGTGCAACCTCATTAAATTGCACCTTGGTATTATATGAAACCTGTAGCACATCTATCAGGTATGATATATATAATTTCTGTATTAATTTTTTTGTCTGTGTATACTTTGCCTTTATTTCTTCTCAAGAAGTCCAGGCTTTTGTTCACACAAAATTTCAGAGTTCCATGTCTGCATATTTTAATTTAGAATTGGTAGTTGCCAAAAGTAAAGGATTATTAATAGCCAAATGGCTGTGTTGTATCTCACACTTTCAGGCAGTGTGAAGGAATTAATAAAATAATGAATATTAATTTAAATAATTATATTGTAAACTGGAATGTTGAAGCATGTTTTCATAGCTAGTAACGTATTTTCTGTTTCACCTGGCGGACAAGTTTTTCACTTAAGTCAGTGAGTTTTTCCATTAACTATTACAGAACTGGAATATCACTTAATAATCAAATATGTTTTAATACCAATTGATAACCTTTTCTATATTATCAGGTTTCAGTATGAGAAACATCACAGAGAGAAATTCAAGGAGTTATTCCTGAAAAAGTATGTTTCATAAATTAGTTAATGTTGAATACAGAATAGCAATTTTTCTATATTGCAGCAAAAATAAACTGCCAGCTACCTTGTCCTGAATTGTAAAGACACTGTAATCTATGTCTCATTGTATATACATTTCATATATAAATTTACCATTTAGGTAGTCAAGCAGTATAACAAATATGTAGGAGCCAGTTAATCAGAGATCTGAATCCTAGTATCTTTTCAAGGATGAATTGCTGAAGCTAAATGAAGTAAAAAAAATACCCTAACGGTTTATTAACAGAACAACTCTAACAAAAAACACAACTTTGTGTTCTTACCTACTTGTCCTGCATGTATTCTTCACACTTAACAGTTAAAGAAGGAAGCATATGTGCATCTGTTCTGATAGTTTTCAGTGCATGTTAAAAAAAGAATGTGTTGTAAAACTAAAATATGTTAGGTGGGATAATAATCTATTATGGTAACAGTCAAATTGCTTGTCGTGTCATGAAGGGTTATGCTTTAATTAAGCAATAAGGCATGACAGGGTGTGAATTACAATGTAATAATTCTTGTCTAGTGTATTGTTAGGCAAGAGGCCAAAGGACTAGTGCCACTGAATGCTGCAGGAATGAATTATTATGCTGTAATTTAAACAATGCAATATCATCTGCAATCATTGTAAAATGTTACATTTTAAATTATAAACAATTCAAATTATATTTTTTCTATACATAGTAATACCCCCTGATAAAATATTTTGTTGCCAGTGTTATTATGGAAAAGAGAGACTTTTGTATATGTTATTGTACTTAGATGACAATTTAACTCCAAAAAGTATTGTTTCTGAGATCTGAAGGATGCTATGATGATGTCACCTTTCCTAAAATAAACAGAACAGACACAGCCCTGAGGAATCAGGAACAAATGTTCTCTATCTTTCTTTTCACCGGACAGAACTAATGTACAGTAATTAAAGTCAGAGCATTGTGAAACTCCTCTTTCCTGGAAGCTTTGCGTTTAGTGGAGGCTTTGTTATTATCTCTTTACCTTTTGAAAGCATAATTTTTCTTCTTCCCATTCTTCCTTATTGGCACCTTTTCTGAAGACACCTCATTTATAAAGCCCTTCAATTCATCTCTCAGACTAACTGTTAAAAATACATCCTGCATTTTTCTATGATTTTTTTTTCTCCTGAACATCAGAGGAGAAGTCAATAGGAGGAGGACAAAAACACAAGAATGTGAGAGCTCCTATATACAATATATATTATATTCTCTGCTACAAAGCATATAGTCATAGATACCGTAACTAGCGGGAAATGTTGATAAAAAGGTATGAGTTCTGCTATTTTTCTTCCTTTTTCTTGCTTATATATAATATACATATATATATAATATCCATAATCATAGAATCATATGTATGTATTATATATACATATATATTCGGGTATCAAAATGCATGTTGTTGACATTTCTAATGCATGATGTTTACCTCTACTAAAACATCATATAATATTGTCTGTTTTGCAAAGTTATTTCACAGTTAACATGTCTGACTGGAAAAGGTCCAATGGATTCCATGCCTTAATTGAGATGTGTGTACAAGACGATTTTTGAGAGAAATGGAAAAGCTCATCTATTGACACATTTATTTGTATGCTTCTGGGCAGCCTCTGTCAAGTCAGAAGTCTCTAAAAACTTTCTTGTCCAATGTGAGATTCAACAGAAGTGTATGAAAATGAGGGCTTTTTTCACTAGTTACCAGTGATTTACATCACTGCCACAAAAGCAATACAGCTTCCAGAAGCCCCAGCTCTGCAATACAGTACAACTCCAATCTAAATCTCTCCCTGCATTCCACAGTCTTTTTTTTTTTTTTTCAGTTGCATCTTCCTGTTCAATCTGAAGATGACTATTGTCTTATCCACTATTGGAAATCAGATATGGGATTAATTTGCAAGTTGCTTTTTCACTCCTTGGTTGACTGAAGTTTGTTGTCATTAAGTAAAATCATAATTTGCCAGTTGACTTAATCACTCAACAATTAATTTCTTTCAGTGTTGCAGTTTTTACTGTGGTTATACTAACAAATATTTGAATGCTTTCTTATATCATCTCTTCTATACAGTAGCGTGGATGTAGCAGTAGATCTTGTGTAAGAAGAAAGTTAGCATTTAGGTCAGTACATGAAAAGAGACATTTTTTCCATAACACTTGAAGCAAATTTGTCTTCAAAGGATTCTTTGTACCCTAAGAAAGTCTGTCACTATGACAGAGTTCACAGGAGGAAACAATTGGTTTAATTTTCACAAGGGTTAAATAGCTTCCTCTTCTTTCTAGGCACAATTCATCTAAAATAAAATGTATTGTGCTTCTGATATGGTTTGCCACAGTCAGCTGATGAATTTGCGTTCGATTTCATAGTGATCAGGAGGGCATTTCTACTAGTTAGCTTTGAGCAAACAGTTGTCTTTAATCTGAGACTGCAGTCACGATATGTGTTCACACTAGATTATTCATCAGTAAAACATTTTTAATGCCTCCAACTCCTACAAACTGTTTGATGTTTTCACTAACTTTCTCCATTTTTCTAATACACAAATTTGTGTAAATACTCCATAACTTTTGCAGAAAAATAAAGCAGTAATAAAAAATGTTCAGGACAAAGGATAATAAACTGCCAGTTGAGACTTCTCAGTTTTTCAAAATAGAAGTGCTTTTGAGATTTGATTAGCAATGACATATTATGCGACAAAAGAAGAAAAAGGATTTAGAAATGGAAACTAAAAATAGTTGTGTAGTAATTTAATAACCTGGCAGATTTTATTCCATCTGTTAGGAAGAGTTTGAAAGCCATTTCCTGCTGCCACTCACACCGCAGAAGCTTCAGAGTTCAGAGATGGAATCAAATACCTGATGTGAAAATCTGCTATTATGATTCATATCCAAAGATTCATATCAATATCCTTGCCTAGAATATTGTGCAGGGTTATTTAAAAAAGATAAAGTGAAGCCAAAAGTTTTGGTTATTATCTGTCTTATTGTAGATATCACACCTTGGTGTGGGGAAAAAAAAAAAAAAAAAAAAAAAAGAAAAGACCAAATGTATTATTTCCTTGGGATTTACAAAAATTATTGAAACTGTACTACATAACTGGACAACTCAATATAACAGATTTCTTGTATAGGTGGTCCAGTATTCAATTCAAATTTCATGAACTTGTTTTTGGGGTGACAGGACAGTATTATTTTGGGTTGTCCTTTATTGCCATACAGACCTGATAAGCAAACTGGGGGAAGGCAGACCATCATGTCAAATTATGTGGACAGAAGGTGTGAAGGAGAATGAAATGTGTGGTGTAACCTTTAGCTGACAAACTGGACTTCCATACCACCATAAATTAGTACTGATACTCACTGTGTCCTAGCAATAGGTTATCTGCAACAGCTCAAATGTAAATGTCTATACCTAGTTAGATAACTATGATTTGGTATTTCTAGATGAGATCTCACAATTGTTTGATAGACATAAGAAGACATTATTTCTTTTTTTGTCTTTAATAATAGAAAATCTGTAACACTCCTGCTGATGTTCATCTAAATTAGAGTATCAGATGGCAAAGCCATCTTCATTAGGGGAGTAAGAACATAAATTAGAATTGGACATGGGTACAAATGTCTAAGGGCGGTACAAACTGCCCTAAGTGCTAAAAACCCTTGCTACAAGACAATGGTCTTTTGCATTTGGTCATTTAGAAACAATTTTGATGGAGAACTGGAACTTCACTGTCAACCGTTGTTGCTTGTGTTTTTTGTTTTTTGTTTTTATTTCTTTTCTAAGCTGGCCAGAAGAAACACAGATAAGTGTGTTTATATCTGAAAATGTACAACTGATCTAGCTTCCCGTTAGATTAAACCTTCTTGAAAAATTAAAACCCTTATGTAATGTACTTTCCACCTATTCACACATACTTGCATGCTTTTTGCAAGTTTTAAAATGCTCTCTTGCAAGATTATGTTTTATTTCACCTGAAATCACTTGTTAGAAAATAAAATGAAATAGTTCATTTTAATCAAAATGTAAAGGAGTATTGATAGCAGTGTTTTTTTCCATTTCTTTAAAAAAAATAAAAATAAAAATCACCAGTACTTTGCAGGAACCTTTTCAGACACATGATGGAAGCAGGATGAATTTTTAAGTTCTGAGCCCTGTATTCTCATACAGGCCATTTAGTGTCATAGCAGGTGCTGGTTCTACAGGATGGACATTTATGTAGATGATTTCAGAACTGGGCTCGAACAGTAGGATGAGGATTTAAATTCTTGTGCTACGTTATTGATCCACAAAGCTATCTGCTGTCAAGATACACTTACGTT
Organism: Anas acuta; assembly: GCF_963932015.1. Classification (NCBI taxonomy): domain Eukaryota; kingdom Metazoa; phylum Chordata; class Aves; order Anseriformes; family Anatidae; genus Anas; species Anas acuta. The sequence continues at coordinate 54,909,519 of NC_088982.1, forward strand.
CTGCCTAGTCTATGCAAAGCAGATGTGATATTTACAAATACAGATCAATTTAAATGGCACTGGTGTTAATGATATTCACAAGCACAAGAAAATCTCTCATTGTAATGTTTCATGCTAAAATCTTTTGTCATTGCTTAAGATTTCCTGCTGGAGTAATTAAAACAATAATACTAGATTACTGTGCTGAAGCTAAACTCACGGTGGGTTAATATGTTTTCATATTGAAATCAATTTTTTGTCCTAGTGAACAGGCCTTGGACTTAATAGGACCAGCTCAAGCAAACCAATTTGTTAATGTGCAAGATGTGATTTGTGTGTGTTCTGTCTGGGCTCCTAAAAAGGATGTGTAACTAGCTGTAAGCAAAAGGACTCTTAAGAGTTGACTCATGTGCCCTTCAGACTTTAAGTAGAACATGAACAGCAGTTTCAAAAAATACAGCATGAAGCTAGCATGCTAAAAGTAGCATGAAGACACAGGTTTCCATATGGAACAGCAAAGTTAATAAGTTCTTACAGAGTTTCATTGCATGGATCAGACACATGCGTAATGTTATTTATTTGGTGTTGATTTGTAGTAGAAAAGCTAATGTTTGACACTTCCTTTGTACGTGGCTTTTTTTAAGCATTCCTCCCCTTACCCTTTGACCCAGCATTAACATATGGGCAGGTATACCCTTTGATACAGCATTTACATGTATTTATATCACTTGATTTTGGTGTAAACAAATGGACCCTGAACATGACTTCTTTGCATATGTATCCATATTATACCAAAGATTTTTAGAAAGAAATAAGAAATTCAGAATGTAAATACATATGGATACCTGGAATCCATAAAAGTGTAATCTTGGAGAAAAATAAATATTTTAATATTCTTAACGTTGCAAAAGATCTGACAGTTTAAAAGTGATCTCGGGAATTGCATTTGTATTATTTAGCTAATATTTCTAGTTCCTTTTAACCACTTTTCAGACAATTGATCAGATCAAGCCAGATTTTAGCCTTTTCATTTATAAAGCAAGTGTTTTTTACATCTCTGACTGTGTGCTGTACACCTCAAGGTGGCCTGAACAGCCAGTAGGAGTAATAGGGGTGATTAAACGTTGTCACAGGGGGTTAGATGTGGTGCTTTCTTCCCACATGACAGGCTGTGACAGTCAAGCAGCACTGAAGCAGAACAAACGACAACGGCAGTTTGCTGCAAGCACTGCTACTGTCAGAACTCCTGCTCAAAAGCTAAATGCTAGATATTCAACTCAGGGAAGTTTCAAATAGACCATGCAAATTTTAGTTTAAAAAATTTCCCCGCAAGTAAGTAGTGACATGCATTAACTGCAGTGATTGTGTTGTTACATGAGTGACTGTTCAACGTCTTGCACTGGCCATGAACATAGTTTATGAGCAATGCTGTCAATCCATTTACATTTGTGCTTAGCTGTTCCTGTTATGTGAAATCTGCCCAGTTTTGAGAAAGCTGGCATTCTCATGTAATTAGAATGAAGGCTGTCACTTTTAGGGACTGCATGCTTTTGTCCCTCTGAATGACTACCTACAGGATGCTATGAAAACCATGTACTCGACTGAGCCCAGGATAAAATCGCATATATTCAGATATGTCATACAGGCTTTCATTCCTGAAGGAAAGGGACTGTATGGAGACTTCAAAACAGCAAACTTACAATTTTGAGCAGATTCCTTAAAAGGCAAAAGCTAACCAAGAAAATGCACCCCAAAATTCATTCAAGTATAGCATTCCAGGCTTTTGTAACATGACAGGACAGGGAAATTGTACAGAAGAAGAAATCTAAACATCTTACAAGTCTACATAAGGGAGTGGCATACTGTGATCTTTTTCCGTATATTTTAAACTGAATTTCAACAATATTCCAAACACAAAAGAAAAGCAGTAGTGTGAACCTACATAAGTTTGTATTCAAACCAATAAAAACAGATAGATGGGGCCTGGAAAAAAATTCAAAAGAACCTCTATGAAATGTATAGAGAGACAATATAGGTAATAATGTTTTCATTATTCTAATATACTTCACTTTTGACTAAATAAGAGTTATACTTACATTTCTTACTACTCCCACATAAGTAATGTAAGCAATAAGTAATTCTGAACAAACTCTGCCTTGAAATTCTCAAGTTGTAGTGTGTTGTTGCTACTAGCAGTAAGCTTGGTTGGAATTGTCTCACTTAGCTGTGGATGGTTAAAGAATTAAAGGTTACAGCAATGTAGTTGAGTTTGCATTGAAAACACCTCTTTCAGCAGGACTAAACATCTCCTTTCATATTTCATTATTTAAAATTATTCCCCAGTTTTGCCATTTCTGTTCAGAGCTTATCTGAAGGACTTATTTTTTTTATTGTACCAGTCTTCCTTAAAGTCTTCCTTAAAGATATGGTGAGCAATGACATTTAAAAAAAAATTTGGCATGCTTTTTTTGTTTTTTTTTTTTTAATTCTGCTAACCTCTAGATATTAGACATGTAAAGCTTTACATGCATCACCCCATTTTCACGTATATTCACAGGTCATGACTACCTAGATAGGGACCTCTGTTTGAATTTTAAGCTGAATTAAGGGAAGTCCTGTCTCATTAAGGCAAGAATCACCAAAGCTTGTCTTGGATCTGGTCATGTGCGTCCCTTCTTCAGTGTGCTTTGCTCACACTGCTGGGCATGTTGCCTCCTGGCAGCCCCTGAATTGTGCTTCCCCATTACACCAAAAGCAGTAGCAGCTGTGATAACATTTACAAGTTGAAATACTGATATGACACTCCACTCTTTCAATGCAAGAATGATCCATGCTAAAATATGAGTTCAGTTTCTTGGACATACCTGTCCTTTTCTCAGCCCTTTAATGCCCTTGTTCCTGATAGGAGTTGAGACATGCTGGGAGGAAAGGATTTGTAGGCAAAAATGCCTGAGGAACTATATGGGGAGCGTTGTTTCCATCTGGTGAACATTGTGTGGTTCGCCAGAGAAAAACTCAGATCCATCTGTCTTTTCTGGGTCTGTCAGAAGAGGTTGCTCTCTAATAAATATTACCAGTGTTCTGGACAGCATTGGGGGTGTTATGAGATGAAGTGGGACTTTCACCAAGCACTAGTAAATTACAAGCCGCCTTTTAGAAAAGCATTTCAAATGCCGGTGTCTTTTCCTCTCACATCTAGTCCCAGATTTTTGCAGACCCCAAAATTGTTGGTCGGTGTATGGCATAACGTGGTTAATATGTTTCACTGAGCTAGCACATCCACCCTGTAAATCAAGTTGGGTTTACAAGAAAAAGGGTTATATTTGCCTCAAAAATTTCCTTCATATTCAGAATTGTTAATACCAACCTCAACAAGAGTAACATCTGCTTTATAATTTCTATCCATGAAATTATTACCTAAAATATAAGGTGAGGCATTGGAGAGCCATTCTGAGAAAACAGATACAAGCATTTGATTAAAGGAAGCATCTGATACTAAAAGAGCAGTACAGAGTATTTTCAGAGCAGTGTAATGTCTTTTAAAAGCTGTTGCTTTTAAACAAAAGGTCTAGAGGAGGTGATGTCAATATCGGTATTAATTGGTTTTTAATTGGTGAAATTAAGTTAATAAAAGTGACAACAGTTGAGTACAGAGTAATGATGTTTAGAAAGCTACTCAGCGGTTTATTTGAAATAAGTCATTAAAGTCATGATTTAGATGTCCAGGCTTGCCTACCCACCACACAAGCAGTTAATACAAAACATTCTATTTCACTGTTATGAAAGAAAAAATATATATTTTTTAAAGAGCTGTAAATTAGGTTGTGCTGGAAGCATCCATTTTCTTGCCTCCATCACTGCCAACTCCCACTGTTTGCTTTGATATATGATTTGCAGACTACTATTATCATTTATGTGTTTTACAATTACTACGAATGACACCTCCCCTTCCTCAGCCCCAAGCCACAAATCTGAAATGAATAAATGCTGTTTATTGTGACAGTCTGCCTTTTGTCTGTGGAACAATGACAAACTATACCACTGACAGCCAGTTGCTGTTTTTAACTACCGCTCTCTAGCTCAGGCTTCGAGTGTTCTTCAGAATGCCACAATAGGCGATTTTGAATAAAATAAGTGAAAATATATTGCATTTGTTTAGCATGACGTGACACCATTGTCCAATACATTGAGTAAACAAGAAGAATAAATGACATAAGCATGGTAGTTTTTGGATCTCTACATTTCACTGAGATCTGTACAACTGTGGTCATCTCAAAATTAAAGTATTAATGCCTTTTATTATTCATCATTTTATGTTATTCATATAGAGAATTGCCTTCACTGGAGTGAAGTGAAGGAGAAGAAATAAAGGGTGCTCTTTTCATTATCTGTGCAACCTAAGAACATTTCTATTCACTCTTCAACAGAGTGAAGGCAGCATGGAATGGCTTTATCTGTAAGAAATTTGTGAACATCTTCTGACCTGCTGCTAGCACATTTTTAAGAAATGTTATAATGACTTGATAAAATATCTAATTGTACCTAGCAGAGCAGATGTAACAAGTAAATCAGTTCTAATTTAACTAGACCCTGACTTCTATCTAAATGCAGACATGTAAACATGCCTATATATTTATTTGTTGTCATTTTTCTTAAATCAGAGTTTGCACATGAATGTTAGCATTTCATCTTGAAAACAGATGTTAGGCTTTTTAAATGCCACATCTTCCCTGTACACATACCTGGTGCATCTGTGTGCATGCACACGCACATGCAGGCATTCAACGGAGCTAATTTCTAATACTTTTTAATATATTTGTTTGTGTTTATGTACATAAATAAATGCTGCACTGCTATTTTACTTCACTGGCTAAACACAACAGCATCACAATGAATTTCCTGGCATTTGTATTATTGACACAGAACGTTGTGGTATTTTTCATAATGGAAGAGCAGCATCTAGTCTTTAAATTAAATCTTTATTCAGTGCATAAGACTACACATGCCCTATATCTGACCCAAAGATTTTTTTTTCCCTAATTATATGTAGTAGAGTAATATAGGTCTTTTAAAATTCCTCACTTTATTTGTGTTTTTTTTTTTTTCTTTTTCCTTTTTCTTAATAAATACAAAAACAACAGAGAGTATGAGCAAATTTCAGGCCTGCATTGGCACTGACAGCTTGCAGAAAATAAATTTCCTAATAAGGAGATATAACATAAAATCTTGCTTGGAAATTCAGATAATTTCATACATTAAAACCTACAGTTAATTTTTTATGCATTTATTGGATGAATAATTTTCCTTCTGCTCTTCAGCTGTGTCACCTTTCTTATTACATTTTTTTTCTCCTTTCATTTTTCCTTTGATGTCTCCTGTACCTGTTTTGCTTCTTAGACTTCCTGTCTTCCTCCTTGCAGAAACACCTGGCTACATTCTCAATATAGTTTTCTGCCTGTTAAACAAAGGCACTTTTTTTTTTGTTGTTTAATAAAAAGCTAAGAAGTAGAGAGCACGGTAGTTTCAGAATGCACACATTCTTGCCCTTATTCCAGGATTGCATTTTTTGTACTGATACCCAGAGAAAATCCTCAAAGAAAACCTGTGAAGAAATGTAGCCTCTTGGATCTCTTTGTATACTGTATATAGATAGCATAAATTGATAATAAGTTAATCTGTTGATCCAGAAAAGAGAAATAAATTCTTTGTATGTTCAGAAGAACTGTTAGGAATACTTTTTTGAAAGTAAATAAATAATAATAATAAAAATAATAATAAAAGGTAAGATGCATTAAAATCTAATGTAGCAATATAAGCCTGAAATTTTTCTAGTAGGAAGGTAGAGGGCCTTGTATATATTTTGGGTGAGAAAGAAGTCAGAGTCGCAATGAAGTTCCTTTCCCAAAGGCTCCAAGCACACCAAACTCAAAAGAAAAACTCTTCTAACGTGAGTCGTTCTAGCCTACGAGTTCTTGTGGTGTTGGACAGTATGAAATTAATGAGCGAATCACCCAGCATAACAATACATGAAATCAATAACAGGCATATACATTCAGTAAGGAAAGCCATTTTAACAGTCTCTCTAGGTATTCTAATCTAATAGAGAACATTTCATCCTCTTGCATTGCCTCTTGGCTGCCTAAATAAATACCCATTTGAAAAAACAGCATTGTGCTCATTCACATAGCTTAAGTATCTTTACTAAAGACATAAACTGTGGTTTAGCTATTTCAGGTAATATGTAGATGACGGCCATTACCTGCAATGATAAGCTACTTGCCATCAGTAGAGCTGTCCAAATGTTAACGAGTTCCTTTAGAATCTGGAGATTAGCTAAGCTTTCACATCAGTTATTCACAGCAGTATGTTGATTTGTTTATTTTCAATTTCACTATGAATTTTACCAAGATAATTTAAGAAAGTCTCCTCATTAGTAATTTCTTGAATATTTTAGTTGACATAGTTATTGATAGTTAAAAACAAGATAAAAAAATTGTACACAAGCACAATGGATTCTCTCAAACTTTTAGTACAAAGCATGTAGCAAGCACTGCTCCTTTATATTTAAGGATAAAATAAATTAAAAAAAAAAAAAAGTTCAGAATTAAATAGCTGTTTACTGTGCTTTGAATGTATAAAGAACAATTGATAAATACTAATAACAAGGTCAGTAAAGCATGTGCAGCAGGTGTTTTAGTGCTTTTAACATAGAGATGAGGCTTCTTGTTGATGGAGGAATGAAGCTCCTTGCTTGCTGGGAACTTCTGTCTTCAACAACAAAAAACTCCACAGAAGAAATAGTTTGTCCTGCAGTTGTTTGGCTTAAGTTTTCATCAGGAGTGAAATGATCAGTACTAATTATTGGTCTTTGAGTCTGTAATGTACTTTTACACATTATAAACTACTGAGGTATGAAGGATTCACATCAACATAAAACTTCACGAGTTATAGCAATCTGATTACCTTTGCTATTTCTCAAACTTATAGAGAACATGCATGCTCACACATAGGTGGTTTAAATTAGATTTAAACAAGCTACAATAGCAAAGCTGCTACTCAACAGAAATCTTTCTTTTACTTGTGGAACTGTTTATTCAGCATAGATGTGGTCATCTGCAGAATAGCTGTCCAAGGGGATCCTTCTCTAAAAGCAGAAGGGTTGAGGTCCTCTTGTTATGAAAGAGCTGTGTCTCTTGCCCAGCACTCTTGCCCTGTCAGTCTAGCTGGAAAAGCGCCAGCTATCTGTATTCAGCCCTCCTCATCTTCTCCGTTCTCCTCTCTAGTTTAATTCATTGCAGAACTGGACAGCATGGGATCAACGAATGAATCCTATTTCAAGTGACAATACATTAATTTAAAAATAGGGATATACAGCCATTTTGACAATCCAGATTTGGTATTCTAATCTAATAAAAAAGCTTTCATGCACTTACGTTGCCTCTTAGCAGCCTAAACAAATCCCCATCTGCGAAAGTAGTACTGTGTCAATCATACAGTACTATGCTTTCTACCCTTCAATTTAAACATATAAAGCAGGTTTTCAATCATAAATTTATTTCTGTTGAATTTCTCCTTGGACCCTGGGCTCACTAGAGGTATAAATTAGGAGAACTAATAACGAAACTGTGTAAAAGACCAAAAAACAGGTCATTAATTCAGACCCTGTGCACTAACATGCCAATAGTCATAAAATCAGTTTCCTAAACTGATACGGGAGCTTGAAGCTCCCATATGGATAGACTATGTTGGTATTCCCTGCGACAAGTTTGACTATTTTTTACCCTTTTTTTTTTTTTTTTTTGTCAGTTACTATGAATATTCTCTGAGTGCTACCCTGTGCCTTGCATTTGTAGATTTTACTGGAACTTTAGCACGTGAATCAACAACAAACAACAGCAGAAGGCAGAAGGTAGACACAGGGTTTGACTTGTGACTAACTACTGGGCACACTGATTTTGCTGCAAAGCTGCCGTAGGTATCACATCAAGAGCTCACAAAAAAAAAAAATGGAAAAAAAAAAAAAAAAAAAAAAACACAACCACAATCTCCTGCACTGAATATGGCTATAATTAATACAATCACCAAGATGGCATTAAAAGGAATGTCTCTTAAATCATTTCCAGTGTCAGATTAATTCCCAATCTTAAACTGTTAAGAAGTTCCTACATGAAGTCCAAACTAGCACAGCTAAACAAAAACCTCAGACAAGCAGTCATTTTATAGCCTGAAAAAAAAGGAAAAAAAGGAAACAAACAAACAAAAAAAGCACAGAAACCTTATAAAGTTTGCCAGAGATCTGTTATTACCAGTTAATTTTGCATACAAAATATCAGAATCTATTGTCTAAATGATCCAGAAGGTTCAAAAATTTGGTTAAATTCATTGTCTGATATGAGAACGTATGGAGCATATGTAGTTTGCATTAACTTCAACTGTAAGAAGGGTGTTATAGTTATGTTTTTCTAAAGGATGTCTTGCAGCTAAATACCTAAATTCTGTTGATGCCAGTGGAAATCAGTCACTAAATACTCCCAAAGGTTTGCAAGTACTTTTTCTGTGCTGGCAAGTCAATGCTTCCCATGCCTTTACTAGTGAGGAAAATTACAAAACCTATGTCCGTATACAGCCATTAGGAAGTGAACCTCAGAAAATGTAATTTAAGGAAGTATAATAAAAATGAAAGGTTTATCTACAGATACTCCTTCTTTGATGTTTTTTATACTTTTTTTTTTTAAGCATGAGAGGCCACAAAATACCCGTAACTTGTTTTTGCATTCTACTACTGTCCTCAGAATGCTCGGGTGTTCTCCAAGCACAGGAGAAGTGTAGAATTCCCAATGCAAAGAGATTTACAGATGAAAAATGAGGGATAAGAAGATTAGAACTAAAATATATGCCAATTTTGTAGAATATGTAATGAAATCCCTATTAATATGTAGACTTGACTATGAAGTTTCAGCATGGATCTCTCAGTCTTTGCAGAGGATTTGAAAAATCTTTTTGGCGTAATTACATAAATATGCAAAGGAAATCTCTTAGTTTGCCTATCTTATCTTGCAGAAGCTTAGTGAAAATGACAAAAGAAAGAAAAGTCTGGAAGAAAGCTAATAATCGCATTTTTCCAGAATAAGCACTAGAACTGTTGCTACTAAAAAACTACAGGAGGGATCAGTTTACTGAGGAGGAAATATTTGCCAGTAATTAAAGCTTATATGGACTAGTAAAGACTAAGGGGAGTTGTTAGGAAGAGCAAAAGAACCTAGCACATCCAGAAAAAAATAAGTTCAACAGTGGCTGATGAAATTTGTCCTCCCTTAGAGTGAAACAGCACACACTGCAGTGAATGAATTAAAGTCCTGTCATGTACCAGGGGATTCTGATCAGATGGAGCCTCTCAGGACAAAGATCTAGGCATCACTGTAGACAGCTCAATGAAGACATCTGCTTAAAATGTATCAAAGGTCAAAAAAGTGAATAATATTTAGGCTGGGTAGGGAATATTATGGAAAATATTACGATGTTTTATAAATGGACGTACATCCCTACCTTGACTGTTAAATTCCATTTTGGTCAACTCTTCTGTGAAAATGATATAGAGGGGAAAGTGAAGGTTAAACAAGGGCATATGTATATTTTCCTCCAGCTTAGAAGGAAGCAAAGGAGAAGGAAATATAACATCTGAATAGTAATCAAAATCTCACCTAGATGTTTCCCTTTGTTCTATCTTAATAAAGAGATCAACTAGAGACATGTATTTCTATGAAATGTATGTTTTGTCTTCAGCACAAACCACCTTTCTTTTCTTTCAATTTAAGATTTGTGATAGAGTGTTTAATTAAATGCTACACATCTGGGAATAAGAATTGGGCATTTAATACTGCTAGAAAAATACAGATAAAACTGAAAAAGTTAATGTTTTAAAATATGTCATTTTCTGTTGTGTCCTACAATTGCAATGTTCCTGTGTGGTTTAAGTCAGAGAGGAGAGTTAGGTATTTTTCCTAAGTAATCCACTATGATTTTCTGCTGCTCAACTCAGATGCTATGTGCGTTATTTCCTCTTTTCCAAATTCAACACATCATGCAGGTTTCACTGAGGAAAAAAAAAAAAAAAAAGAAAAAGCAGTAATTAAATATCCCACTGTATATAAGAAACTGCCAGTGTTCTGGGAAACCTTTGCTCAAGTAAAGCTTAGATACGTGTTTTCTATTTGCAAGAAAAGCTTTTTAAGAAGTGGAAGCTGGAGCAGATTAACTCTTGAGGATACTTACTCTGTATGTTGAGTGGGAATGAATACTTTACAGATTGTGATGACTGATCCTTGTCAGTTCAGAATGGACTAAAAGACAAACCCAGTAGTCAAATGGTCCTGCAGAACATTTTTCCAAATATAATTTCAAAGCACTATAATAACATTAGCTAGCAGTAATGTGAACTGGTTAGGACAATGTGCACACATCTCACTCGTGTAGAATGAAGATTTTACGATGGGTAGAAATGCATGTTAGTTATCAAAATGGCTGCTTGAACAAAGGACAAACATTATCAATTGATTTATTGTGATGTGATAGGAGAGAATATATTCATAGTGGGAAATACAGCCCCAATCATCTAGGCAATTAAATATTAAAGCTGTAAAAAGATGAAAATACCCAGGACCCATCTTTCTACTTCTCTTGTTTTTCCTTATTTCTGGTTGTTGTTTTTTTGTTGTTGTTGTTTTCATTTTCATATGTTTTCATATGTTTTCATTTTCATATGTTCTCATGAAACTGATTTTATATTTAATTTAGTTCTTCTGTGTACAATGCTCATTATTGTTTGATTCTTTTCTTACTTTCATGTTCTTTGTTTCTAAAGGGTTTTAAAGAGGAACTTCTACACTGTCATCATCTCCCTGGGAAAAAATACTACAGCCTTAAACAAATATTAAAAAAGAATGAAATCATACAATGATGTCGTTTCTAATGATTCTACATTATAGATCTCTAACAAAAATATTCTTTATCATATGTAAATGTTAATAAGACGGCTAAGGTCTAAGGTGTGTTGTTCTAAAATCTATCCATTTTTTGCAATAATATAACATTTTGCAAGATTTCTTCCTTAAAACATCATAGTACTCTGAATTATTTATTTTTTATGCCACTTAAAATGTTGAAATGGCAGGAGGTAAGGGAATGAGCTTTCTGATGAAGTACGTAAAGACAGTCACAGGTTTCTGAGCATAAGGAATATCAGAAAAATGTTGGAGAACAGAGGTATGCTCTTGACTGTCTGGCTAACTTTCATCTGATAGATAGTGAATTAACTTTAAATGCCATAGGTTGGTCATTAGATAGCTTTTGATTACTGCAACTGCAGTAGTACTTAAATATCAGGAAGTACAAGTAGGATTACAATTTAATTGAGAGCAAAAGACAAAGACATTGCAGTCTCATCTCTAAAGTATTTTATGGGTACTCTATAAAAATTGGTCAAGAATTACTAGATCAGTTACATAACTTTGTTGATGTTTAAATCAGTCTCTTCTTCCATTATACACTGCTATAAAATAATAAATATAGGTAAGGAGGCAAGAAGTTTGGACACCATTTACATGATAATGACTCCCTTTTTCTGATTCTAAAATACATTTAATCAGTATTTATGCTATTAAATGCATGTGAAAATCAGTGTATATGGTCTTAATCTGAGTAACCAAGATTCTCTACATAATCAAGTTAGATGCCTCACTGAAGTTAAAAACTCTTAGATTCACAGTGCAACTCTTACCAATCAAATATGCAAGGATATCAAATACTGATGAGTTAGTTCTGATAAAAAACATTGTGACTAACGCCAGCTATGTTATCTTCCTTCTACTCTGTGACAATTCCTGTAGAAGGAATTAAGTGCTTTACCTGCTACAGTTGACAGGTTGCAGGCCCATACTTAAAAAAAAAATATCCATCTGACTATTTTACTTGGCACAAAAACTGATTGACTATGGACTCTAAAAAGTTCAGCCCAGTCAATTCCAACACATATTGCAAATAAAATTGTTATTTTCATCCATAAAACTCTTTGTTTAATTCTTTCAAAACTCTTCTATTTTATTTGACATCCTGATTTTAAAATGATGGGTTTAAAACTGTGTTAAACATTATCTCTAGTTACTGTTGACAGGGAAGAGATTTCATTACTATCAATATGTATATCATGTGTTTTCAACCTAAATACAGAATGAAAGTATTTATTGAATAATTCTCACATTTTTGTTGGTTATGTTTAAGTCTGATAGCCATAGGTATTTTCCTTGTAACTTTTCCTCATATCTTTTTTAACTCCTGCTTTTTAATTTAATTGGTGTTTTTTTTTTTTGTTTTTTTTTTTTTTTTGGTTTTTTTTTGTAATTATTACTACTGGTTTCGGTTTAAATTCATTTTCTTAGCATGCTTGTCTTGTAACAGGCTTCAACTTCATGCATGCTTGTTCCTAGGAACTCAAAGTTGTATTTTTCTCATTTGGACTTCACATTTAGCATGTGAAAATGAAATAGTCTAGCAATCAGTAGTCATGCAGTCTGTGCTTTATAACTTACGTGGTATGGTGAATGATTTATCTATCTATGAGGTCAGTTTTAGGAGACTACTTTATTCTTCGAACTTTTATTGTTTTAGTAAGAATTTCACATAGTGCAGGCAAGCAGAGAAATATCTTCAAAGTAACCAAGATTTTTCTCAAAGGAGCGGAGTAGAGTTTATTGAAGATCAAAAAAATTCAAATATATTAAAAGTGACTGTGTGATAGAAATCTACTAAAGAATTACATGAAAGTGGTAGGAGAAACTTCTGTAACGTGTAAGATAAAGCTGAAAAATAAGCTGAACCTCAAGCTGCCATTTATTTCACAGTTCTGTGATGTCATGGTGCCTGTCACAGGCTGTGTTGCTCTTGCACATGGGGCTGGAAGCCCTGTACAGTAAATCCTTGTTCCCCCCTTGGTTTCTCCGTGCATTATCAGAAAAGAAATGCACACACACTACTCTGCATAATACAAGGCAGTAATATTTAACACAGAGCTCCTGTGACATACACAAACCACTCATTTCTTGTTAATATGGAAACAGGAGAAAGTCTCCAGAGGGTTGTCCAACCTTATAATGAGAGCCCTGTGTTACGCGCAGCTCTGCATCCTCAGAAGTGGCCATGGATTCATCCCCCGCTGCGAAATTTGGCTGCTGCCTGAGGCCCTGTGGAAATCATGTTTCTTGCTATGCCCAACCACGTGCAAGCCTCCCTGCTGAGAAAAGGAAGGAAATTCACTGAACTGCGTTCAGCTCTTTCTCTCTCCCTCACGGTCTAAGACAGAGAGAAGAGCATCTGCAGGGCAGTATTTCCTTCTTTTTTTTTTTTCTTCTGGAGAGAGAAGTAGGAGGGGCATCAATATATTCCTAAGGATGTGCTGATTGTAAAAGTCAGTAAAGAACTAGATTTCAGGAGGACACTCATACATTGATAGATAGAACAGAGATTACAAACTCAGCAGCTACCAACACATTGAAAAGAGGATGGAAGGAAGCCTTGAATAGTTCCTTGAAGAGGTGCCAAGACCACTGTAGGAGAAAAAAGGAGAGTTGTAATGTGAACCATCCCTGTCATGATATGTCAAAAACAATTAAATGGTAATAGTCATATGACTTTTTATATTTTATCTATTTAATCTCATCTACTTGATGCCTATCCCCTTGTTTTTCACTTGGGGGACAAGTTCCAAGGGCCAGTGAAATATAAGGGACAATATTCTGAGGAAATTACATGGAAAAAATAGGCGTTTAAAAACATAAACTAATTATACACACAAAACGCTGTGCAGCAAATAGCTGTATATATGCTGTGGTGCTGAAGTGTTCAGAAAACAGCAAGTTAATAAGAAAGCTTACTAGTTTTGCCCCAAAGTGTATAACTAAAGGTCTTGATCTTATATGCAAAACATGTTTAGCGTTTGTATGGATCAGAGGCTGGAATGACAGTGAACCTGGAGTGAAAACAGCAGTGTTAGGAAAGTATAAATGCAAAATGCTCTTGAGAACACGACTGGTGGAGAGAAAAGGAAATTTTCTTTGCACTATTTTCTTTTTCTTAGGTCTGATATTTCCTATTAAAAACCTGGTGAGAGCTTGGCTTGCTTAATTGAAGTTAATAGAGCTGTTATGAGTTGGTCAGAAGATAAAACATTGCTGATAATGCTAATAGCAATGTTTTAATAAGCTAAGGAAAGGTAATTTTGCATGCAGGCAAAGATGTGCTTTTTTATTCACTCACTGGTGCTGCCTAAGTAGGGAAAAGCAAGCACCAAGATAAGACTGGGAAGAGCGTGACAGGGGTCTACAGCTGGAAAGAGATCTTTCACAAATGAGGAGAAGACTCAGCTTGTGACAGTGGGAGAAAACAAGGCACTATGGAGATACACATGAAAGAGATGTGAGCCAAGAATTATATCAGATAGGCTGGAGGGAGGGGATTGCAAGAAGTGAATGCAGAAGTCAAGGATTCCTGTCTCAATGATTTCAGAAAGGAGGAGGGCTGTCTTAGGGATCTTATAAAGAAACAGAATCAAGGAAAAAAATAAAGTTGAGATGTAGCTCCTAGCAGAAATTAGAAGAGGGGAAAACAATTCAAAAAGGAGAACCAAGAAAGAGAAGAAAGGGAAGGATTGCAGTTTTAGGAATGCCTTTATATATATGTATATATATATTTATATTTATTTTTAGCTTCCTGGTTAACACAAAGAATCATCTACTATTGTTTGTATCCTTATGTATGGAGGTGCAAGATAGATGCTTTCAATGTAAATGTTTTCTTTGTTTCTTTTGAGGAACAGTGATAGAGCACAAAATAATGTAAACCATAGAAATACTAAGTTTGCAGATCAGTCTGTTACAGTGTTCATATATACATACATGTAGTACTATGGATATTTGAAGTAGAATATTACGTTCTTAATGCATTTTGCAAATATAATGTGTGACCTAGTTCCAGGCTCTTGAACAATAACATTTGTGTGAATCCTGTAGGATTCTGTTTTGTGCTTTTCTGTAGTAAGGAACTACTAGAAATTGTTTTGCTCCTGCCAGACTGCTGGGTGCGTGCGCGCACACGCACACACACACACACACACACACAAAGCTATGTGAGATTTTTTTTTACATGTTACAAACACAATCGTTGGACTGGTATGGAAAGTATATATAATCAAAATGTGTTTTTGAAAATCATGATATTCTCTAGTCCATATGAGATGATTTATTTTTTTCTTGTAATTTTTTTCAAAACAAATGGTGGTATAAAATCACTGCTTAAATTCAAGAATTTGTCATCAATAATATTATTTTTTGTTCTGAGACAGGAAGAGAAATGTACGGTACTTAAATTAAAAGGTTGTATGTCACAATTCTGAATTGGTGAGGCAAACAGAAGGTGGATACAAAGAAAGCAACTAAAACAGAATAGCCAATTGCTTTAAAATGGAGCTTAAAGTGTAAAGAAAAAAATCTTCTTTGGTTGGCATTTGCATGAAAGGAAGCAAAAACAACTTTTAAGTGTTGCTGAAATCCAGTAATTCTAGAGTATATTTATTCAATTAATATGCAGCATTCTGATTTTTTGCCTCCCTAGAGTCTACTTCATTTAGAGCACATGAACAAAAAAAACACAAAACCTTCTTCATTAGCACTTAAAACAGTGCATGTTTCATCACACCAATTGTCAGCTTGGCTGCAATATCTGGATTATATTTTCTGTTTTTTTTAAATTAAGCGTTATAGATGAATAGTGACTTACAAATACTACAATAGCATTTCCAGATATGGAAAGCTTTTTTTTTTCCTTGTTATTTAATATCTACTACTCTAATGCTAGCTATCTTTTGGCTAGTTTAAAACTGTTCCATTAAATAATTTACTGCAGTCATCCCCAGTAAATTTTTGGTATCTCAGGTAGAAAGCAGGGAGGTTCAGCTCAACTGTGTAAGAAAACGGGTGAAGGGCATCATGTCATTGAGAACCTCACCTTTTCACAGGATTCTGGTTCCAATTTTGGAGAGAAATAAAGAACATTTTAGGTAACAGCATAGTCAGATATTTTGCTCTTTATTTGTGACTTTGGGAATAAATTACAGTGCAGGAAAAGCAGCTGAAAACATGGATAAAAGTTGAATGCAGGATTATTGTAGACCCTGTCAAAATAAATGGGAGAATATTTTTTAGTATGTAATTAAATGTCAAGATTTGTGAGTTAATGGAATTTCTGTAGTCACATCAAGGTCAGACGAGCAATTACTGTTTATGAATTATCTGAAATCTTGTATAGCCTCTTCTAGCTAGTCTTCTAGCATCTATTTTTATTAGACATCTTTGCCATTCTGATGTTTCTCCCCCATAGTTTCTGTTAACAGCAATGTGGTGCATTTTGTCAATTCTGTAGTTGTTTGCAAAACCTTCCTTTATTTCACTGAAGAGCTTGCAATTAGCCCACTTCTTCCTATTGAGAAGCATCTTTGTAATAACAGCTTTCCTGGCAGAGCTTTTGTTAGGCAGATTTTAAAATCAAGAGTCTACAAAGGTTGGGAAAAATCCAATCATACAAAAGTTCAGCAAATCCCTTTCAAGGTCATATCAGTTAAGATTACGTAGATTTTCCACTTCAGCACACATTAGACTTCAGCATTTCTAGGGACTCATTCGGAGGGCTAGAATTAATAAAACCAATTCTTAAATGAAATTGTTTGCTAAACTCAGAGAAAAGCCTGGAGTCTTTTTTTTTTCCCCCTCTTTCTTTAATGGAGTTACCTTTCTTCCCCATGTAGCCTCTTGCATCACTTTCTTTGAAGTCGTTGACAGTGTTTGCTTTGACAGCCACTGGGTGTGGGAAGTATAAGGCTATAGCAAGCATCTCCGTAGCATAATCCGACCAGTCACTGTTGGTCACTGATCCAGCTGCATGCAGCAGCTTAACAGTCAAAGGGCATGGTAATTCCCTCCTTCTGTCTTTTCTTTCTTCCAAGGCAAAATCTTCACCTGGTGTTTTTGATTCATGCATTCTAATTATGATGGCTGCCATCGTCAGCCCTGTGGGTGACACTAGAAATTCTCTGAGCCAACAGCTAATACCACAGCTTGTTAAGCGACCATGTCAGCCTGATTTTAGGGCCCATTTTGCAGTTCACCGCAGGCCTATCTAAAAGCATCAGGAGTCTCCGTCTAGCAGGACAGGCTCATTGTCTTTCTAAATGTCTCCTTCTGATAAGCAGATCCAAATATGGTTCATTCACTGTGGATTTCAAGGCACAGTGGGGAACTTGGCTCACAGAGTGGATACAACAAAATGCTTAATATTTTCACTTGGTATAGAGCTAAAGAACCCAATTTTCAATTCCAGGATAAAAACATTTACTCCCTGACTATGATCAAGAGTTTGAAATTTAAATCAGAAGTCTTCGAAAGCTATTCTAACTCTCAAAGGAGCAGGCTTTCCCATACTTAGTACAAAGAAGAAAATCCTGGGTTTGAGTCACACAGAATTCACACGATGACCAGAAATGTTCTTTGTTGCCTAAAGATATTGTAGAATTTCTTCTCTGAATAATTTTGTGTAAAGTATGTGATGTGATGCTGGTGGTTACTAACAGTGGTATGAATACTGCAGTCTGATCTGTCTTGCAAACATTATTTGTTTTTAAATAAGTGCTACAAATGCTTTACTGCTGTATATATTTCTTTTTAATGTTTTGGCTGACCCAAGCTTTGGCAACACAAGGCAATGAATATCTTTCAGCTGCAGGAAATGAGAATTTTACAAAAAGTATACTAATGTGGCTCTCTATATTTAACTGCCTCTCTGATCTGCAAACTATTATTTTTTCTGGATAGAAACATGGCTAAGTTTTCTTGCACTACACAGGCATTTTGTCTTCAGAATTAATAGAAATTATAAACATGTATTAAGAATAAAGTGTGTTTTCTATTTCATGCTAATAAGTGTATTTGAGATCGTATTAAAACATGGCTGCATTGAAATGCTGCTGCTTAGTTCATCTAAGGATCAGCAAAGATAGATACAAATGCAAATAGCTGGACTTCCTGGTAGCATAAATCGACAACTATGGTATCAACAACTATAATATCAACTCAGTACAGTTTTTGTTCTGTAGGACAAAATCAGTTACTTACCAATGAGGTATGTAAAAGTGCCTATCTTGCAGAATTATCAGTTTGAACCAGTATGCATATGGGATGAGCTAATTTAAGAACTCCACAGGAAATTAGAGTGGGTCTTTTATTATCAACATCCATTTCCTAAATACTGTGTTGCTTTTGGCTTATATTCCATTGACATATAATAATGATACTGAAGACTTATTTCGTCCCTTTGTAAGTTGGCAAACTGGCAGCCATGCCTTTCTGTAAGCTTACTTGGGGAGATAACTAAGAAGCCCGTTTTGTTGCAGAAAATCTAGTAATTTGTAGCCTGTGTTCCCCTTAGTGATTGTGCTTTCATGTGTAACATGCTGTTGGAAAACTTATTCCCCCCTATAGATTCTCAAAGGATTTATAGGAAGAGGGCATTTCCAATATACATGATAATTGTGCTTTGGCTAACATGTATCTTTTTCCATTTTTGAAGTGCAGATTTTCTAGTGTAGCCAAGAAACTGTAGCAAACCTATGCTTTTGGCTTCACAAGACAAAAAAGAAAAAAAAAAAAAAAGAAAGAAAAAAGAAGAAAGAAAAAAAAAAGCCTGACTGTGATACTTAGAGGTCATGCATATATATATATATATATGTACATAAATACTGAACAGGCAGAACATAATCCTTATTTTCCATCCACTTTCTCATTAGTATGTCTGGAGGCTTTTTGTCCTAGTTTAAAAACCCAAGTATAGTATGGGGCAAAAGCTGTCCAAAGCACAGTGCAGAACTGTAAGAGGAAAAATAGCAAGCTATGTGAACTTAAAAAATGCAGGTATGTGTAGATGTCTACAGTTACCTAAACAAAACCAGATCATTCAGGAAGAAATTACTATGAGATGTTTTGTGGGAGTGAAAATATGGCAACAGGCTAAGGATTCATTCCCACTGCAATGGCATAGAACTGCCTGTGGAGAATTGTATTACATTTGCATTTGCTAATGTGGTTTGTTAACTCTCAGCTTATATGAATGATATTAATTCTGGTCTAGACAGGGCCTAACAGAGCATAAACTTGAGTCCAACATCATTTTCCCTTCTTGAATGTCTTAAAAAGTAAAAATCTCTTCTGCTTCTGAAAATATGTTGCATCACTGTAAATATGTTCAGGTTGGAATTGACTGCGTTAGCTCATAACCCCAAAGTGAATCAAGCAAAATACTTCACAACTGAGATGTAAGGGTAAGTGACGTCATGGAAACTTGACAGGGGTGTCTTTTATCCCCCATCAGTAGCATCCTATTAAGTAGAGCAAACACCCATACTGATTAAAAATCACATTTGTTCTTAACATTTACAGACTTAAAATTTATGCAGACAAGTCCAGTATTTCTCCAAATAGCTTTATAGGAAATATTGGTTATGATTTCAGTACCAGTGGACCAGTCTGCGTGCTGTCAATCAGAGTATCCTGTCCGGACTTTGTTATCTCCATTCATTCTTTCCAGCAGGCTGCAGGCTGCTTTCAGGTCTCAGAAGATATAAGCCCTTCCTTTAAAAATAACCAAGAGCTTAGCAATGAATAGTACTGCTGCCTCAATTCCTTCCATTATAAAGTCCTGCCTAATGCTTTTCACTTTACTTTTCATTTCCTTTGTAGTGCTGAGATCTGGGAAAATTAAGATCTATGGTACTCCATATTCAAGCATATATTTGAGACTCGCAGCTTGCAGCATTCTCCCATGATCTCTGCTATTAGTGAACGTAAAAACAGTTTCTACCCATCTCCCTTTTCCTATTTGCTGAACTAATAGATTAGTGGGAGAGATTTTCCATGCATAATGCAAAGAAATAGCAGCTTAGCTCAAGGATTTTTTGCTTGACCATAGGCTGGGGGAGAGGATGAGAATTCAGAAATTTTGTAATTTTTTCTTTACAACTTTCTACTTGGAATTTTGTCTCTAAGAATATTATCCTCCTTCTGGGGAAGGTGCTGGCAAAGAGCTGTTAATTTCTTCTATACACTGATCTTAATGGGGTGGACAACAAAATGCATGGATGATTGCATGTGTGTAAGCATTGTATAAACTTGGAAAAAAATTAACAGATCATTTGTTCAGGTATTGGTCAGTCATAGAAAACTTATTGTTACATCAGACTGTTATACTCAAGGCTAATAAGGAAGTATTGAAGGAAAATACTAAAGGACATCCCCATGATACATGCAAGCCCTAAGTTTAGTGTTCTAAACTTAGTGTTCCAGTTTTGGAACTGGAGGATCAGAAGATGCTACAGCTCTTTGCAGTACATCCTGCTTTCTTGCAAAATACATAGCTAGCACTGAAGAATCAGTTTTAGTAGAAATAGAAATATTTTTACTATGTGCATAAGCTCAGTCTCTGGTTCTGCTTGGTACTCTCAGGTTATCTCATTCATACAAGTCACAAAATGCTTTGCCTTTTATTGCAGAGCAATCTCACAGCACATGAACTGGATATCTCCTGGTTAAAACAGGATTGGAAGATGTGATCCTAGCAGTATACCTAATCTGTTCCAATCCCCAGATATTTTTTCTGCGGGACCATAGCTAGAGATAATCCATAGCCCAGTCTGAAATATATGGGGTAGATGGGGGACCTCAATACCCACAGCTGCACTTTACAAATCTACTCTCATGGGGCCATACTACTATGAGACACAACCATAGTTTCTTCCATTTTATATAGTTTTATTTATTGGTGACGTAGTAACATTCTCCAAAAATTGCAGGGAATCTGTGAGAAAGTAAAAGTGCCCTTGATGGTTCTCTCAGCACCCAATACTAGCAATGTCTGAAGAAACTCATCTCTTTTCTCTTTTTTTTTGTTCTTTGGTGCCAATAACCATTCTTCCAAGCTGAGAAGGAAATGGTTTAGCTTTGACTTTTAAGTTAGAGATGCTTTAGCAAGTTTCCTGAACTTTTTCAGCCACCGAATGTTTTGTTTTTAAGTCCTAAGGCTGATCTTGCCTTTTTGCACTTAGTATGTATGTAACAACTAACATTTCAGAAAGATTTAGCATAATGTTAGATATATTATATGCAGTTAAAAAGGACCAAAAAATACTGTTCTTTCCAAACATAAAGAAGCTCAGAAAAAAGCAACTCATCAAAGATGTAAATGTAACTGCATTACCAAGTTCTCATTTTCTGAGTAGTGTCAATTAAATAAACTTGAAACTGGTGGCTATAATCCTCAAGGTTGGATCTGATTAACAAAGCAAGTGATAGCCTGCTGATTCTAAAGCAAAAAGCCAAATAAATACATGGTGCCATTTTCAGCAATAAAGTAATAAGCAGTTTAGAGTAAATGTGATTGGCATAAAATAATGTTAGAAATAATGTCAAATACTCTCATGAAACAGCTTAGTGATGTCAAATTTGCAAAATAGGATATCTTTTCAACAAATATATCTACAGTGTTAATCAGAGTTAGGATGACAGATATGGTAACAAATTATTCATGGCAAATTTAAATTATGTCCTAACTAGTGCTGCAATAGCAGTATTTATTTAATCAAAGCATGATCATTGTTTGACAATTACTTTTAAAAACTTCCATAAAATCAAATAGATAATATTTGTACAATTGTAATAGCTGAGCTGTGCCAGCAGTTGGAAAGCTTACACAGCTGTCCAAGGGAGTAAAGAACCAAGAAGTATTTGTCATTGCAGTACATGGTCTAACTAAATAAATTTCTTACTGTTAAATAGAACTACTTGCATGTAAAAGAAAGCAGAGATTTATATTTGACATCTCAAATTGAAGAATCAACTTAGAAGAAATGGTGAAACTGGTAGCCACTGAAATTACATTGGATAAATAAAACAAGTAGTTTACTTTACAGTATGGCAAATTACTGCTCTTGAACCCGTGCAGACTGAATGTTAATAACCTTCCCCAGCAAAGATTTCTACAAATATCCCTCCTTTATTTTTGGAATTTGAGTTTCAACTAGGTCCTCAGCTCTGGTATTGTAAAAGAGAATGACTGGTCCCTATCCACCATCTCAGTGTTTCTTTTCATTTTGTAGACTTCCAAAATCCACACAAATACATTTGTTATCAGATGGATGGCCCTTAGCCACTGCTGTTCTTCCTCATAAAACAGTGCTCCTGTACTTTTGACCACTGTTATAGCACTCTTCTGAATCTTTCTTGTAATTTTTCAGATGAGGGATAGAGTATTCAAGGTATGGCAGATCAATATATTTGGGGTACAATGTAAATAGTATAATGATATTATCTGTGTTGAACTGTGGTCTATTCCTGATACTTGGCTTACTTTCTGACTGCTGCTGAACCTTATCTTGACTTAGCCTTTGGTAATGGATTTTTGTTGAAAGCCATCTGGAAATCAAAAGTCATTATCTCAACTGCACCTCCCTGTACCTCAACTGGATCTTTCATATGCTTCTTGATTCTCTCAAAGAGTGTCAGTGCATTTTAAAGGCACAATTTGCCCTTCCAAAAACAATGCCTACCAAATATTTATTTATTAATTCCCCCCCAGACTTTTATTCATGTGACCATTAATCAGAATCTTTATTTGCCTGGCAAAGATGCTGGGCTTAAACATCTGCAGTTCCTCTGATTTCTCTTCCTTTCCCTCTTATCCTCTAGTACTAATGCAGATTTAAGGGAGAGGTTTTATACCATCACTAATAGTATAGGTACTTCATCTCTGGGTTCTTTTAGATACCCTTTCTGAATACGATCTGGCCCTAGGTGTTTGTTGCCATTCATTTTTGTCAATGTGTTCCATAATAAGTTCTACAGTCCCTTTAATGTCACATCCTCTGATGATTTGCTGCTAGGGACTGGAAAGGGATTGTTCCGAGTTTCTTCCACAGTGATGCAAGGAACTTGTCTGAGCACCTCTTATGTACCCTTCTCATTGACCTATGCCATAGAATCTCTAGCAAGTGTCTTTCTCCTGATAAATTTCAAAGATTTGTTATTATTACTTATTTCTTCCCACTACTTGCTCTTCAAGCTTCCTTTTTAGATTCTTGGTGATGCTCTTACGTTTAATCAGTCAGCATTCATTGTTCTTTTTATTTCAAGTACTTCCTTCTTTGTAGTAACCTTCTTAACCCTTTCTGATTTTTCAGTATAGTATCTTTAAATAATTTCCATACCATAATTTCCAAACCGTCGGTAAAGATTTGCTTCTCTGGGTTGCCCTCTGAAGCTTCTTTTCAATAAGTGTCTTCATATTTATTCTTGAAATGCCTGGAAAACATGGTTCCTGAAATCTTCAAGATTAAGAAGGATACTGTCTCACAGCAGGAAGCATATATTGGATGTATTGAAGCATCATTTTCCATAATTTATGCTGACTGCAGTTATAATAACAATGTTATTTTTATTTTTCAATTCTCTAATAGGAGAAATATTTCAGCGCATACCAGAATAAATTTCTCACTGTATATATATATATATTCCCTGTTTTGACCTTCATTATAAAGTTTTAAAGTTTGATCTGTTACTTCAGTAAAAGATCTCCAATGACAGAAAAATATCAGAATAGTTCATGCAGCCTGTTGTCTAACAAAGAAAGCATTTCAGTTTTCCAGGTGAGATGTTTTAGTTTTAATAGTGTATACATGCTGTCTTGACACCAGGGCAGCCATTCCTTCCTTGGTTGTTAAATTATGGCACAAACATTTCTTATCGATTGCAATTTTACAGCCATTTCAAGGCTCAGCTTTGGCCCCATGGTTTCACTGTGCCTGTACAATTGAGGAGAATAGCTTCTGTGATGGGTACTATTATGGTCATTGTGTTCCTGCGAGGTGGACTCTGAGGCTCTGCTGAAGGTGGACAAGATGCATAAAAATCTGTGGTCCTTTGACTATTGTCGACAGATTTATGTGAACCCCCAAGATGTAAAGAATGTGCTGCTTTCCTTATTCCATGCAGACTATGAAAGCATACAGTTTTACAAAAGATTACCTCTTTGCACCACTACTGTATGGTTGACAGTTAATTTCAAGAGGCAGAATATGTGAGGAGATGTTTTGCATCAGACTTCTTGAGTTTATAACATTAAATAATCATCCTCTGATTGTTTGATATAAGAGCTAAGTGGCTTTTTTTCCACTGTTACACTTTCTTAGGAATGATTCCTTGATTGTGTGCTTTCTGCCTGCAAAATTGAAATTCAGTTAGGTATCTACTCACAAAAGCATACTATTTTGTGCAGTTTATCATCTTAGATATTTAACACATCATATATTTGAACTGTATGCTGATATAGAGTTTTGGGGAACTGCAAGTTTTAGAGAACTGTTTAACAGAGCAGCTACTTCTGCTCCTTCTGCTCCAACTAGTATTGATTACTGTATTTCAGTATGATTTTACAAACTATAGGCAATCTGATGACTTTTTCATTTTTTGTGTCACTTGTTATCTGCTTACAGGTGTTCCATGTAAACATCGGTACTAACAGAGTTCAGGATAGAACTCATTAAAAAAGAAGAGTGGTTCGTGATGTAAAATATAGGTGTTCCTAGCGATACACAATATTTCATGAAAAAGACATTCCCTAATAGAGCTATTCTTACACCTTTCTATCTACATCGAGCACTGCCAAAGACAGGATAATTGGCTAGAAGAACCAGTAGTGTAGTCTTGCTTGTGAAACTTTGGGACAAAATGTAAAATTTACAAATACAAAATTCTAGCAGCTGAATAGTTAACATCAGTTGTCTAAGTTTTCATGTTTCCAAGCACAGTTATATATTTCAGTGTTTCTGGAATGTAGTTTTTGTTGTGCTGCCTATATGTTTTACTGTTAATTCCCCATTATTACCCAGTGGAATATAAGCACATGTAGCCATAAACATTCTCTGTTCATTCTGCCAGAGAAGGTTATATATATTATCTTGGCTTTGCTTAATCCTATTTGGAAGTTACAGAATTTAATTCTGGTCCAAATAGGAAAGTAGCTAACCTCTAGCAGACATATTCCTGTTGGAGTATGTCTTCAGTGAACTGATTGGAGCTAAAGTCCTGCATAAACTTTCAGTGTGAACTTGTTGGGATCTAGCATTTGCTTTGTTCAATCAAGCAGTGGATATTCCTCTTCTTTTTAGACAGTTGAATAAAGCCCTTTATTTCAGGAATGGCTAATATGGGTAACACTAGGAAATCTAGTAGCTAATAATTGATTTCTCAAAAGCAGACATTAAGGGATAGTGGTCCCCTGTCAGCACTCTAAATTCAGTCCTTTTTTCCAACTGTACTAGTAAGTTTGTCTACAGTTTTATTCCTATCCAGGTCATTATTTACATAAACTAAACAGATGATCTCTGAAAAACTCCTTGGTCATAGTCCAGAAAAAACAAATGAAAAAATTAATGTGCTTTCTCATTTGGGAATGTTATACTCTTTTCTAGTCAAACTGCATGAATAGAAAAATGGGTGTAGCCAAAAAGAACTTCTGTAATTTTTTAAAATAGCATCTCAATTGGTTTTATAAACTCAGAGCTTTGCACTACGTTATTATAGACTTTCCATATCTCCAGCCATCTTGATCTTCAGGCCATGTGTATCCACGGTCTGCCTGCATGCATGTGTGCAGGTATGCCCTGAGCTTGTCTCAGGCTATATGCTTTTTTTTTTTTTAAATGAAGCATGAAATTCTCAATCTCACTTAATCACTCTAAAAAGAGTACTGGGAATTTACAAATATAATAACTGTTGTGAGACTCATTTTTTCACCTTGCATTCCTAATTCTTATCAAGTTTATTCAAATAATGTTAACTTAAAGAGCAGGTGTTCCGTTCTTTCACACGCACAAATATATCCAAGATTATCTATCTGTGAGTACTGTTATTTGCTACTGTCTAAACAGACCCCAGTATTTCAAGCCGCTTTCCATACAGGGCATTTTCTAGGTCACTGAGACCTCATTAGATATTACAGAACTGTGTTTGCAAATTCCTAATACTTGTAAGCCTGAAGAAGGTATTCTATCCAAATGCTGAGAAACAATCTGTAAGCTTCATACAAGTGGCATGTACTTTGTTGTCGTTTTTCATTACACATCAGTTTATCTTTAAATCTGCGGAAAATGTCTAGCCAGAATGTTTATGGCTTTACTAAAAATTAAAATCCACAGCTTACGACATTTTTAGAAGGATTCAGACTAGAGCACTGCAACTCAAAGTGAGTAGTACACTCTTAGATTGTTCATTAACATTTTCCTTGGAGTTTTATCAATTTATAAGACCGTCTATAAAGTTTGACTAGTTAATTGCATTAATACTGACCACAGATTGGGAAGTCAGTTTTTAGTGAAACAGATGATAAATCCAAGTTACAAACACATTTTGGGTTACATAGCAATTTTATAGTATTGTTTTTATTTATGCAGGGCAGCTTCATGGCTGCGTTTTCTGAACATTAAACTGAGAATATAGATTACCTTCCAGATTGATATAGTCCCTCTAGTCCTGCAACTTTATAGCATGTAAAAATGTTTGCTATATTCTGACTTTAATCAAAGATGGAAAAGGATGAAACAAGCAGTCCCTGTAGCCATTCAACAGAGCTAGGTATCTTACATTCAAGCATGGCACCGGGAACCCCCATGGGGAAGTGACAGGATGCAACTAGGAAATGTTTGTGACTAACAGGATACAAAGAGCGTTCTTTTACTTACTAATGTAAACAGGTTCAAATTATCCATAGTATAGCATTTCTCAAAGGACCCACCTAAATATTTTAACAAGAAAATTGTAGAAAGAGGACAGAAAATCTACCATGACTTCTGGTGTCCAACCACAGATAAAAAATTGATTGCAATTCTGTTGGTTTCAGAGGTTTTTAGATAGCAATTTCTATTTCTAAGTCTCAGCATAACATTGAAAACATAAGGTGTTTTAATAGGCACTTGTATTTTAATGGCAATACATAGTAAAATTACAAGTGCATCTCTTCATAGCACTGTCTTTCATGTACATAAATATAGAGCAGATTATACTTATTTATAGTACCTCCTATCATGGAAGAACAGAATTTAAATATAATGTCATTGCTGAATGTGTATCCGTTTTGCTGTGTAATTGTTTTTCTGATTATATAACATTAAAGTATTTTGGAAAGCATGTAGTGTGAATTCACAGCGGTATTTAGAGTATAGTGCAGATTCATCAGCTGTAATTGAACTCATCAGAGTGCTGACTAGTTGAAATCAAACGTTCACATGCATTTATATAAATGAAAATACATATATGTAAATATGCATTTATATATAATATTTATATTCTAAATATCGACAAGGGAATTTATGTGTTTCAGGAAATCTTTTATAAAAGCATGTGTTTGGAAATCTATTGACTGTAACAAGCATGTGATCACCCAGTGTTGATTTGGAGCAAAATGTCTGTGATAAGCATTTGGTATTACTTGCAAATTCTTATGTGTCACCAGAAGGAATGCTGGATATTCTGGAAGCGAATTGCTGGTGGAAGATAGCCATAACTCTGGGTGTGCGTCTTTGAGCATAGCAGAAGTTGGGATGAGATCCAAGCTCTGGGTGTGTGGGTCATATATGAATATAAAAAGCACGGATTGTATAGAAAGGAAACAATGCTCTTGTAAACACAAATTGAAATCTCTATGAATCTCATCTTGGTTACACACAAGGGGGGTGTATTCTCCACTGAAGTCTAATGGGATGTGCATCGAGGGGAGAATAATATGCGCCATTGCCTTGTTCACTAACAGGTGAAGGGTAATACAGATGAAATTGGAGAACTAATGGGCAAGGCAGTTCGCATTAGCATATACAAGGCAATTCCACATTTTTCAGCAAAGCAAAAGCAAAGTAGTGGCATAAACCAAGGAAAGATTAAGTCTAAGACCTGCTGTCGATGTGATGAAAACAACTTGACATTTGAGTCTTTCAAGTGCTGGTTTATCACATGAGTGGCTCAAATGATTACTTTCTCTGTAGAATCTAACAATGAGGGAACCTGAAGGACCTGCACACCGTATCAGGTACAGAGGAAAAGAAATGATGAACTGTATGAATTTGGAGATGCAGCATGAAGTTGTGGTTGTTTTCCACATTTCTAGTAAACAACTGAAGAAAGTCACCTGCCTAAAGGAGCATGAGAATTTAATAATGTCATTTGTTGCTGATAGATCAATTGATCGATTGATTGATCACCAATTCAAGCCCTTAAAATCAAGGTATAACCTAAGAACCTTTCTGTTTTCTGACTGTGTATCATGCCGCTGAGTCAATTTACAGGTACATATCAGATCATTAGTCTGTTCAGCACTGTGCAGGATAGCTGGCGCTGCTGCAGCAGGGGAGGAGCGGCAGGAGGGTACTGTGAACAGGTAGGGAGAGTACGGGTGAAAGGAGCCCATAGTCACCCTCAAGAATTGCTTCATGTTCTGATCTGTAGTTTTTAGTGACTCAGAAATCATTCCTGTAGCTTATGTCATCAACCACAGAAATAGCAGTTTTATTTTTATTTGTTTTTTAACTGAGTAGACCGGACTTGTGTCAATGACTTTTTGCCGCTGTGAATTCCAGAGGTTGATGGTACATACAGACAGTTTAAATGTAAGGCATTTTTCCATTCCTCCATAGACATTTGAGGACAAATACTCTTAAATGTGGCAATTGAAATACATACCATATGATGTTTTAAATGTGTTTCTGAAACTTTTTAATATTGTGAATGGATCTTTGATATCTGCCATCTGGAGAAACACATTTTTATCGGTGTTCTCCTAAAAAAAAAAAAAAAAGTTCCTCTTTTTTTCCTAAAGATTTTGCAAGACTGCAGGTCAAAGATAATTATTCACCAAAATCAAAACACCGTATACAGGCAAAGTCCACATAATCATAATTCACATGCATCCTTGAAATTGAATCACTGATGGTATATACACCACTGAGTTCTTTAATTATAGGAGGTCTGTTCTATAACTGAACCTCTGCATGCATTTTTAGTTTTATGATACAGTAAGTTTTTTTATAGCATGAGTTTTCACCAAAAACAAACAAACAAAAAAGTTTTTTAAACTGGATTTTTTTAAGTAGACCTTACTAGATTACCATTAAAATAATTTTCATTGAAATATAAAGGATACTAAAAAAAGAAGCAAAACTCAATCCTATTTTAAACAAAAACAAATTTAATTTTTTAGCAATAACAACTGACTTCAGAAAACCTAAGCTCCAGTAAACAAATTTGTGAAACAAAACCTCACTAAAAATTTATTTTTTTTTTATGATTTCTGTTACTTATTTCTTCGCTGGATATTTTTTTCTGTTCCAGGCAGTTATATGAGGTTTGTTTTAGTTATTTTGGGCTATTTTTCTGTTGGATTAAAATTTTAGGCAACGAAAGCTATTGTATTAAATGTAGGTTAACAAGAAGGACTGTAATCCATATTCTACACTCTTGGTAGCAGACAGATATTACTGGTAAACAATGCTGTGGAAGAAAGCCTGAGCAATTGTTTTGCTCTGTAATACAGAACTAGAAGAGATGGGTGATAAAAAATTGGTGTGCTAGGAAAAGCTTGCAGAGGCAGTGAAGCTCCCAAACTCTATTTCAGTTTTGGCTAAGCACTGTGGCATTACAGTTGGTGTGCCATTGGAGGACAATATATTCAGATGTTTGTGCACCTATTCTTTTATTCTCTGCTCATATATCCAAACCACTTTCTTCACAGTAGCTACTGAAGAAGAAAACATGGTATTTACTTAATTCCTTAATGCAGAGAATAAATTGTGTATCTTTCAAACCTATGTGATTTTTAACTCTCTGAATACAGCACCCGTCTATTTTGGCTAGTACTAGCACTAATCCTAGTAAGCCTGCTGTGCTTAAAGGCAACTTCAGCTTACACAAAGCAGGGGCAGGTTTTTATCACCATTCTTCATGAAGGTTGCATTGGAGAGGATCCACTTAAACTTCAGTCAAGGCTTTTTATTATTGACAGGCTGACATCCCTCTTAAGCTGCCTGCAGTAGACAAATTTCCCTCTGTTTCCACACTCTGTGTGGCAACGTGAGGCAGAGGGAAAGAAAACGTGCATGTATGGCATAAGAAATATAGATAGTGTTTTACCCTTCTTACCTTTCTATAACAAGTGTTCCAGGTTGCACAATTATGTTAAATACAGTTGTGCTTGCTTTGCTTGTATTCCAGTGGTGCTATCAACAAATTTAACAAGATGATCCATATTTTCTGTGTGTTTTTATTTGTTTGTTTGTTTTCTTAAAACCACTATCACTCCTGATGTCTTGCATGTGTGCACGGTAGCAAATATATTCCTATCTGTGTTCAGTGAAGTTCTGTCAGAGATAATTGAGACCACAGGTTTTCACAGTATGTTAATGAAGGAGCACATCTTCGATTAAAGGTAGTTAACAAATATGGTGTGCTCATTATTGTAAAAATAATTTTGAGGTGTTTTAATTTCAGCTAACTAATTTTAAGGAGGCACTAAAGACAGCGTTGTTAGAGTTTTACAAATTTGGGCTTGGGTCATGAAATGACTTTGATAGACAGCTTTTAATGGGCAAAAATTGCACAGAGACCTGTCTCCATGCATATCATTGCAGGATAGCGGCTATAATCGTTTTCAGAACGTGTAATCGTACTGGGCTTATGCAAAGCATTTTCACCGGTGTGCTTCTGATAGCCTTTTCTTGCTGTCTGAAGACAGGCAGACACAGGCCCTGTTGGGTGGCAAGATTTCTAGCTTTCTGCCATTGCGCCCAGTCCCCTGCTATCGTGAGCATCCATGTCACATAATCCCTTTCATTCGGATGGAAAGCTGGTCACAGATCTCTGGTTCTGGGGTCAGTTCTGCTCCAGTGCCATCCTCGATTGGAACAGCCAGGGGTAGAAGTGCTCTAATTCGTGCCTGCCCAGCCGGGCCCCGGGGAGGTTAGCCAGCGTTGCCTGCTGTGGCCACCCTCTGCAGCATTTGCAGCAGCCCCACACACGGCACTACGTGGAGTAGTATGCTTTTCCTAGTAAGACAACACCAGTGGTGCTCTTAATACTCATCCAATGAACTCTAGAAAACTGTTTGTGCTACATTTCCAGCATATGTCAAGAAAATATGTAAGGGATAGATCTCCTTGATGGTTTGGTAGGTGTAGCAATAACCTGCAGTTCATATGGAAGAATACAGTAGTTTTTGCTATATAATTATCTGGTCCCACAATATGGCATGGCATTTTTTTCTTTCTTTCTTTCTTTCATAATTGTAAAAAATTGGCTAGATGTACCTATGCTATGAAATTGTACTTACAGAAATATTTATCAGGCAGAATTAGAACTGTCTGCATACTGCCAGCCCCATTCCTTTGTGGCCAGCCACCTCACCTTTCGCTTCCTTCATTCGCTTGTCATCATCCAGATGTAGTACGAAGAACTGAGTGCACTCCTATTAAGAACTTGATTTAATTTGCCTAGTGCAAAGTTGAACAACTAAGGAATGTCAAAGATGTTGGAAAAATATGCTTCATATTTCCCAGTATGAATTTCTGTTGGGAATTTCTGAGCAGTAAGTGTGGAAATTCACTAAAGCAAATGAGTGTGTTAATCAGCAAGAGTATTAATCAGTGAAGTGGGGATACCAAACTGAAAGGGATTTCTTGACATCATCATATATTCCATAAGTAGAATTCAGTATATTTGTGAATGTATATTATGTGAAAATAGCTTTTGAAAAATTCTTACACTTAGTGTTCCTGAAAAACTGTTTTTTGTTGTTTTTTTGTTTTTTTGTTTTTTTTTTTAAATCTTCATGAGATGATAACAGAATGCCTATTTTATGCAAATACTCCCATATAAATAACTACTCTTATGATGAAATATATATATTATATATATACACACATATATATACACATATATACAATATATATATATACATAATACATAAGGAGACACTGAACAGACACAACAAATGCATTATATTCTTTAGTCATACTAAACTAATGCCATGGAGCATTTTTGTGAGTCAAGAACAGAAAGAAGCTTTTGTTTCAGGTATTTTAGTCTTTTCAAATCCTAGATTTTCATTTTTCCCTCATCTCTGCTGTTTTCTCTGTATGAAATGAAATAAGCTTTCACATTGAAATGAAGACTCCAAACCATTAAAATAGACATAGTAACTTCACAAAGCTGATACAGTAGTATGATACATAAAGTATTGTATATTATTATTATTATATATTTACATATCTAATACATGAATATGTTTTGCCTATTAGCCAGTCTTCATGG
This sequence comes from Anas acuta, assembly GCF_963932015.1. NCBI lineage: Eukaryota > Metazoa > Chordata > Aves > Anseriformes > Anatidae > Anas > Anas acuta. The sequence goes on from NC_088982.1 coordinate 54,941,990, forward strand.
GGTATTTTTGTACTTTAAGATTTCAGAGTTTATATATTACAAACTGAAAAAATGGGTATTTTCGTTAGTTTTAAAAGATAGTTAATAAGAACACTTATCTATAAAGGATATCTACATCTATTTTCTGTAAATGTCAAGTGATGTTTTTATGTTTGTTTGTTTTTTTTTTTCAAAATATATAAAAAGAGTATGCTTTTTTTTTTTTTTTGAAAAAATATTGAGAATATATTTTAAAAAAATCCAATACTGAATTTAAATCAATGACAACTAAAAGCTGCTAAAATGAAAAATGAAGATGGGACCCTACTTTATCAAGTTATACTTCTGTAATGGGGTAAAAATCACTTTTTCACTTCTACCCCTTAAACTGTGATTTTAAAATAAAATCACAGCTTAGTGATTTTTTTAATAAAACAAAAAATCTTGAAAAAAAAATTAAATCCATTTTTTAAATAAAAATTAGTTTAAAATAAATGTTTTAACAGAGTCAATCTTGAGTTTAAAATGTTAACTAGAAAAAGTTGTATCTTCTAATACAGAATTCTTCTCATCAAAGCTTATTTATCAAATAATAAAAGGACACAGATGTCAGCTTTTAAACCCACATTATATGGCTCTTTGTTATTTTATTAACCCTTTGGCAAATAATGTCAGTATTTTTAATTTTTGCATTAACTTGTAGAAAGAGACATTTCCAAAGTAGCTGATTGGAAATTATCACTAGAATAGAATACATGTATAATGGAAAAGGGAAAGAGAAGAGAAAGAACATATAAATTCTAAATACTCTTCTTTAAATTATTGCAGTGTTTTTCTCCAATCAATGTAAATGTTAAACAATATTGTGTAATGACACTCTGCAAAATGATCACAGCAATAGCATAGTTGGAGAGATTAATGTTTTGAATGTGTGAAACCCTTAAGAAAGCTGATAAATAGGAAAAGAGAAAACAGTTATCACAAATTAAAAATACAAGACAGAAACTTGAACAAGATTCAAAGGTCAATTTAAAGCATATTTTTAAGGAACTCTATCATATTCCTCATCCCACACAAAAAGAAGTAACTCGCAGGTTCTTTTTGTAATGTTTCACACATATTTCTGAATCCTAGCACAAATGTCATATTCTGGTTATGCTTTTAAAAGCAAGGAAAATAATGGCAAGGAATGAGAAAAAAAAAAAAAAGAAAAAGAAAAAAAAAAAGTAAGAAAGGCGTGATATAAGCAAAAGAAAAGCCTTGATGTAGTATTTACCATGGTCCAGAAGGAGGCAGGTAATTCTTACATTGAAATTACTGATTCTTACATATGGGGCCTGCTTATATGGAAAAGGTTATGTGTAATACCTTCTCTATTCTTTCTCACCCTTTTTCATAATGTTAGTGACATCTGTATGGCACTTGCTGTGTTTTCAGGTAATTGTTGATCTTGCAGTAATATTATATGATTCTGAGAAGTTACTGCTTTCATGAAATAATACCACTGCTCATTGCAAGTGTTGTTTTGGCTTAGACTCTCTTTTCTACAATCATATCTGACCTTTTGAGACAGTAAGTTCACCTCCTGCCCAAACAGAACTACACTTGGAACAACTGCTTTCTTCCTCTGCAAATACTGTTCAGCAGTGTTTGAAACCAGAAGAATTAAATGGGCTCTGGAGTGCCTAATGAATATAACCCCCAGTAATGAGTATATACCCCCAGTAATACTTTTGGGTATTTTTTATCTACTCTCCCCATTTTGGAAGTTGTCCTTCTGCCATATCCCTCACCCCAGTATCACTCAACAGAATGAAATGGTCAGTTGGAGCAGTCTGTTTTCATTAGGGCCACACAGTCCTAATCTTTATAAATCTTTTTTATTTTTCCTCACACTCATTAGAAAATATTCTTTCTGTGAAAAAATTCGCATTAGTAGGAAATAAGTGTTAGTTTGTTTGTTTTTTCCTTAGTGTCCATTCATAGATCTTACTACAGCATATGGAAAACATCCTAGTAAGTCAGATTGAAAGTAGGGAAGAGAGTGGTATAAAAGAAATCTGTCATTTTTAAGTTAACATAGATGTGCCAACATTGAGAACATAGATCAGTGATCTGGCATAACTGCTGGTGTTATTTGAGGTTATCTGAGACAGCAAGTATTTTAATCAGCTGAATAAATAATAATCCTGTGAAGTTGCGATGTAGACAAAGCTTACAAACTCTCTCATCCTTACTCTCTTCTTATTGCTATAAAATCTGACAGTGGCTTTTGTTTAAGCATATTCCTTAACTAAGCAAGAGCTGTTTAGAGCAGAGAATCGCTAAATTGTGCCCCTCCATCCCCTGCTACTCACTGTACTCTGTAGTGTGATGACAAAGTTCCCAACAGCATTTGTGCTGCATAAAATATATCTGTGGAGAGGAAAATACACCTTGAGGTTCCAACATTCCATCTGCCTGAAGCATTCTCATACATAATGCAGTGTTTCTGAAAGGACAATTTAAATAGTTTCTCTTAAATTTCCTTAATGTTATATGTCATTCTTCTCTCTGCTTCTTGATCATTTCTTGATCATTGCAATGAACACATCATTCTTTTTTTTATTATTATTATTTTACTCATTTATTTATTTATTTTAGTTCAGAGGGTCACTGCTAAAGGACAGAAGGCTTTCAGGGTGAAGGAAAAAATGTAATTTTAATTTTAGGTATAAGTTCAATTTCAGGCTTCTCAACTGTGACCGTGTCCTTTTAATGGGAGTTATATGCACACATCAGAGAAAATAGGTACTTAAATATCTGTTTTGATTGGCTGAATCTCTTTAAATAATTTATATATGACTGTAATCACAATATTTCTTGTCTGATAAGCTTATATGCTTGATTCAGTGATGGGGAAAAAAACCAATAGGCTAAGTTGTTGATAGTAAGTCCCAAAGAAAATATTCTGTACTGAAGAACTGCTACTATAAGTATTGGAAATCTTGAAATGTTACAAAAATTGAAATTATAAAACCACCGAAGGAAACTATTGCATGTAATCACCATAGTCTTTTTCTCACAGCTTGACTCTATGACAGTTTGATGGGTTTATTGCAGTTGGCATGGATTGCTTTAGCTGAACTAAATGGCAGCTATCTCACATGTCCTTGATTGTGCTCAGATTAATCAGAGGCTTTTGAAATGATGGCTTTTGTGTGTTTCTGAAGAAAGATGTGTTTTAAAAACTGATTTATTGGGGCATTTTAAAATGAAGGTATTGCAATAAGACCTGTATTTCCCAATGAAATCCTACCGGGAACTGTCTGCTTCTTTCTTGGGTCATACAGGGGCAAAGATTAGGTTACTTCTTTGTTATGATGAGTCTTTGCTGTTTTACTAAAGCACATACATTGCTTGTGAAGACCATCTTATTCTAACCAAATTGATGTAATATAATGTTTGTTCTTCACTCTGTTTTGATTAAAACTCCTGCTGACAGATAGACAGATAAAAAGAAGATAGATAAAAAGAACATAGGTGGTACATACCCCTAGATAGTTCCAGTATAGATCACCCAAGAAAAGAAAGGGTTCCTCGCAGCTACTTCTTGGGAGCTAAGTTTACGCAATGTCCTTTCCATTGTCTGGCAGGTGACATATGTAGTCCCTAAGAAAATAATATGCAATATGATTAGCCATCAGATAGATTAATTTCTCTCCATGAGTCTACCAGCTTTAGTTGCTAATATTTACATGTAATGCACTTAGCATCTGAAGCTTTGCATTATTCATAGTAAATCATGATGGAAAAATTGTATTAGATTGTCTGCTTTCTGCTATATCAAAATTCCATAATGTGCCTTAAATGTTTAGTCTAGTCTAGTTTAAAAGTCTCAGATGATGTAGCATAATCTCATTGGAGAAAAACTCTCACCTCAGTGTAGTGTAGTACTTTGTTCTGCGACCAGCCTCCTTGAGTCTAGCAGAGGTAGGATGATGTGCTGCTGTCCCCACAAGTAACAATCAAAGAATGTAATTTACATTGTTTTGCTTTATTCAATTCCATCTCATAGCCTTTTGCCTTAAAATGCCTTTAAACATTCTTGTTTCTCTCCAGGAAGTTTATGTAGGGAGCAACCATGAGACACATCTCAGGTCTTCCTAAATTGTCCTTCTTTCTGGAATCCCCAAGGTATTATGGCCTATACCACATGCAGTCCTTTTACATATTTTCCCCTGGTACTACCTATCTGCTTGCTACTAATTTGTGCACTAGGGGTGGATGAAGCCACAGCTTTATTTGCACCTTCTTCAGACACTCCTCAGTCTACACAGAGATATCAAGGCTGTAGTGTTTTCCGTTCTTTTTTCATATATACCTTTATCTGTGAGAATCTTTGCTGCAGATACATGTAATGGAAGACTAGTCTAACACTATTCTGGGTGGCTGCAATACCGTAAGTTACAATTAGCCTTTAGTTAAAATTTAAATATGCGGTTTTATGGGATTTTCAATTAGATTTCGTTCTCTCCAGTGCTTGGATATTCTTCTACTTCTCTGACATACTTCTAATTTTCAAAAAACTTAACCTACAGCTGAAATAATCTCCTTGCTCATGTCATTAGAATAATTCAAAATCTCAAAAGATAAGTCAGAATGCAGTGTCCATTTTAGTACTGCTGACTGTTCACCAGCTTATCTGTGAGTCCAAGTCCCCTGCTACTGAGGAGAACTGGTTACATTCTCCCTCACTAGAGGTCAAATCAAAGTGAATTTTGCTAATTACTGTTCAGTATCAGAGCTGACAATGGTAAAAATTAAACTGCCAGACAGAAAAATAATAAGACAGAATAAGTAGTGAGCAACTGTCAATTACAATTATTTCTTGGTTGCAGCATCCACCTTATTAAAGGTATTGGAGAAAACAGGGCAGGTCTTTAAGGGTTCAGGGGTGGTAATTACTTTTTTTCTTCCTCATCCCTAGGAGATTTGGGTTGTTTTACCTTTCTTTTCACCTTCCCTTAAATTTTTGAACTTCCATTTAATCCTCTCTAAATCAACTGAGACCATTGATGTGTGATATGTCTTTCTCGTGTTTGAAATGAAAGAAGAAAGATTCTTCCATATTGGAGATTGGAGACCATCATTACAACTCTATTTGTCTCAGTCGAGACTTGACTTTAAAACTGTGTGCTCATGTATAATCAAGTGAACTGGAATCCCTCCAGGAGGAAGACTCAGCCTCAACCTACTTAAGTGCAGGGTTGCATCTTTAGTGGAATTTGTAATGCTATGACAGCAGCAAAGTTGAACCAGGCATAGGTGTCACCTACTGCAATATCAGCAGACCACTTCCTTTTTAAAGAAAAAAAAAGTCATTAAGACAAATGTGATATTTAATTCTGGAAATTATAGTAAGGGTAACACAGTAAGATGTATAAGCATGTTGAGTAAGAGTTTTGGTAGTAAGAGTTATTTATATCCAGCCCTCCAGTATCAATTCTATTTGCATCAGTTACATTTCTGGTGTTTGTTTCCTCAGGGTCTTTTTGCTGTAGTGAGGACTGATATATTTTTATTTATTTATTAACGATAACCCCGGAGATTCCTGTGTCATATGATATTGGGAGAAAAGGTCATGGGCACAAGATTTCAGTACTTCTTTTTGAAACCCTGTATTTCCCTGGTGTTTGGGATAGTATTCACTTACATTTTGAGAACTTTCACTGTCAGGAGTCAGAGAAATAGAACAGAAAACAGAAAACCAACCACAAGACTGTTTTATGGATGAAAAGGAAATGCACCCCTGCTTTTATAACCTCTGCTGTAGAATGGAAAGAATGGATCTTAATATATGTTCAGATTTGGAGTGAAGAAGGCTTAGCGTACTAGGAAAATAGATTAAATACTATTTATTTATTTGTTTACTGTTGAATTCTGGATGATACAGATTGATTGCTTTTACACCATTATTTTTGATTGTACACTTCTATAATGGTTTTGTCATCTAATTTGAAATCTTTCAGTCTAAGAGATCATCATTGCTTTCAGTAGACTATTCAACGTTGCAGTGTATCACAGTGCAAGAGACTTTCTTTCTGTTCAGCCTGCTGAATGGTTAGGCCATCGCCTTAAGTTATTTGCTTAAAAGTATTGCAAAAAGAAGGTTCAAACAGAACTGCAGCATTTATACACTTCTCTGGTATATAAATTTTTATATGAAAATATGAATTCAGCCCTTATTCATTATAAGCTTAGTAACATATTCTGGATCGTACATAAATATTTAAAAATTCCATCAGATTATCTCCTTCAGTCTGCCCCAAATGTTGTTTTTGTCAGTAGTTTCTCTTGCTTTTCCCTTTCTATCACCTTTCTCTTTCATATGCTTCAGTAGTTTCTTACTTGTTTATATCTGTTGAGTCTTCTTGTCTTTGACATGGAAGTTCAGTCAACTCCCAATTATTTATCTGAGTGGCAGATTGACCATATCAGAAGCAAAAGAGTTGTTTCCTTGCACAGCTGGCTCAGGATCAGTGGAGCTTATTAAGTGCAGACACACCATCACAGGGACATAAATGTTTTGCTCCCCAAAAAGCTGCACAAGTTGGTTTGGTTCAAGGAGCACAGTACAGAGACTGCCAGATAATGCAGGAATAAACTATGGTCTTTCCAGCTTCATAAAATCCCATATGATGTTGTTCATGCTGAACCTTGGCTGGCTTCAATAATGTTTGTTTGCCTTGTTTCTGTTATTCCTATTATTTTCTAAATTGTTCTGTTATTCAGAATATTTCAGCCCTCAAAATAGAAAAAATAAAAATAACAAAAATTAAAAGCTTTCCTTTCTTCTCTAATTCCTTGCAGATCTTTTTTTTGTATGTATTTTCTTTGCATTTGAGCCTTATTTCCAGCCATGTTCATACAGCATTTTTATTCTGTCAGGGTTTCTCCTTTAAATCTCTCTCTTTTTTCAACCTTTATCGGGATGGTCTCACCAACATCTCAAATTTAAGCTCTTCAGTATGCTGTCTTTGTCTAATAAGATTTGTAAGTGTTATGGTCAGGAGGAGCTAGTCATTTATGCTTGTAAAGCACATTCTGACTTCTAGTATTTTATGTTTAATAAAATATATTCTGTATCTATTGCCCTGTCTCTCCTAAAGGAAAGACGATAAAGGTATAACAAAAAACAGTTCAGGCATTCTCCGTAGATTTATACCTACTCCTGAAAAGTATATCATGCTTATGAAACTATTTCTTCTTCTCCTGTAATACATTTTATTATTATTTTTACTTTAGATTTATTTGGAACCAAATGCAAAATTGCATCCAATGTACATCAACATCTTCAGAGTGCCCTACTGCCTTCAGAATTAATTTTTATTCATTTTGAAAGTGCTGCCATTTTAATGAAATATCCTGTGCTGCTGTATGTGAGGATCCATGTGGATTAAACTTACATATAAGGATATGTGCACTTGTCATCCCAGATTGATTTACCAAACTGTCCCTAATTTCAGGTTTGATTGTAAGGGTGAATTAGCTTAATAGTTTGAAAGTGAGTAAAAAGTGTTGTGGTTTTTAGTTTTTTCTTTTCTTTTCTTTTTCCATACATTACCTGAAAACTAGAGAATATTTGGTATTATCCAGTATTATGATCATTCATTTTTCATGAAATTGACAAAGAAACCAGAATACAGACACAATACAAATCTTCCAGCTGTGCATCATCTGAATACAATATCCTTGCTAGATTTCTATGAATTGAGTTGTACATATTGTAATGACCTTTCATTGACTTCATTGCTGGACGTATTTACACTTTTTAGTAGCTTAATTTCACACATTTAGATTTCAGCAGAATCATTACTGTCCTGATGATTGCAGTAGTTGTTGGTAATAATGTGGCTCCAGCGTACCATTGCAAAGCTGCTCTAAGGATAGTCAGAGTCAGCTACTTCTAATAACCAAAACAGTCAGTTCCAGGTTGCCTGTTACAAGTTTAAAAGATTTTGTCCTGAAACATGTATATTTTATAACCAGATAAAATTGGCAAGTTATAAGAAAGTTATTTCAGTTATATGGAAGAAATTCTTCACTCAGAGGGTGGTGAGGCACTGGCACAGGCTTCCCAGAGAAGCTGTGGATGCCCCATCCCTGGAGTTGCTCAAGGCCAGGCTGGATGGGGCTTTGGGCAGCCTGGGCTGGCGGGAGGTGTCCCTGCCCATGGCAGGGGGTTGAAGCTGGGTGGGCTTAAGGTCCCTTCCAACCCAAACCGTTCTGTGATTCTATTAATAAGCTTAATGATCAATTGCCAAGGTTATTTAATGAAGAAAAGTGATGTCTTGATCATTGCCCTTCTTGCATGTTGTGTTGGTTCATTATCATTGTCACAACAGTTAAATGGTAAAAAGAGTAAAAACATCTAAATAAATTCTACTTTAACACTGCAGGAAAGTAGAAAGGTGTGATCAAATGAACAAAATCAGGGCATCTACATGGCACATAGCTCTAGAAACCGGGCAGATTGCCTCTGCCTGTTTGAAAATAGCTCAGCTTAGCAGGAACTGAGAGTTACTATGTGATGATTGTTGTGTAGTGAACTGGTTAATTCCCTTCCTAATTGACAGGTTTTTATATCCACAAAAGCTAATGCCACAATTGGCACTCTAGTTTGTACTATTGGTAGAAACAGTGAGCGCTGAATGGGGTATACAGCCTATGCTGTTGTCTTGCCATAACAAATAGCTCAATGGAAGCAATTATATATGCTGGTGGGAAATTGGGGTAGCTTTCTTCTAACACGAACAATGCCAGACTCAGGTTTTGAGGACTGTCCATTTGGTGCCTTTCACAGGAACTAAGTAGGTTAGAAGAATTAAAAAAAAAAAAAAAAAAAAAAAAAAAAAAAAAAAAAAACCACTTATTAGATGTGTGATTTGTCATAGTTAATCACCACATGTTTGGAGGTAGAGAAAATATACTCAAATTATATTTGAGTTCTCAAAAGGGTAACATTATAGATAACATTCTTATCTATATGTATCATCTTCCAAGCTTTCCCAGTGGTCAAAAGTACTTCAGAGCATTATGTAATATAACACAGTTATTATTATTACATATATTAATATGTGAAATAAGAGAAAATACTTATTACTTGTACTAATTTATATGCACTTTAGCTACAGCAGAATATTTTATATACTAAAATGTAATCCCAATTTGGGGATCTCTCATTTAATTAAGTGGGGAATTATATCACTGCATCAGTAGGGTTATATAGCACCATTACAGAGTGAATAAACAAAGCAGATACACAGGAGTGAAATTTTTCATATGCTAGCAATTATTTTCATTGGGGGAGCCTGACAATTTTGATCAAAACCTGGGAGGGGGAGCAAAGGGAGAAACTCTTTCACATTTAAGATAGCCTCAGGATTCCTGTCCTCCCTAAACAACAAATTGAGCTCTATACTTAGATTTAGATTTTTTTTCCATAGGTTCTTTTTACTACTGTACTGATTTTATTTACTACTTCACTGATTTATTCCAAAACCATATATTCAGATTAATGCCAAACCAGTAACTACTGATGACTTGTGTCTTTATGATGAAAGCATACTGCAAAGGGAAAAAAGCCAACTATTAATAGAGATGACTAAGTAGCAAAATTTGTTATTTAGGCACTGGTATTGAACATTTTCAATGTGTCATGTGTTTAATTCAATGGGATGAATTCCCATGTACTTCCTCTGAAGACAGAGAATGGTCCTTGTTTACAGATATTTTCATTTGCCATTTAAGAAAAGCTATTTGCCACATTTTGTGTCTTGAAGTTGACCTTAATGGTATACCTATTGATGACTGCCTGTGAGGTTTGTGGCAGGGAGAGGCAATGTGTTGGAAAATCAGGATTATCTCTAGTTTAGTCTGTCTCATTTTCATTTTAAGAGAGAATGAAATCAGGATATTGAAAAAGCTGATATATCAGCGCTCCTAACTGCTGAGGCTTGCAATACTGGTCTAGTCTGAGCACAGATTCTCAATGCTCTCTGATGACTTGGGACACACGCCATGGTGGTGGTGCCCTGCTCTTTCTGAGTAAAGCAGCTCTGCCAAGCCATATCCGTAGCTATTCTTGTTGCCACTTTGCTTTTCCACATTTTTTTTTCCCAGTGTGTAGTAAGGGAGGAAAAAGGCTGAAATAGCCATGTCAAATCATTGCTAACTCACTCCTGTAATGAGAGGGGACAAGTAGGATCGCCCAGGGTAAAGCAATACCTTACTTGCCAAGATTATTCCGGTTCCTTCTCTCCCAGTATCCTCCCACACAACCGCCAAGAGCCAAGAGCATCATGCTGCATCCCCAAATAATTTTGGCTCCTCACTTTCTAATTCCAGTTTATCAGACCCCTTCAGCCCAGCAGCATTCCACTTACTTTTGCTTTCCAACTGCTCTATTCCAGTCTCAGTGTCAGCTCTCTCATTTTTATGTAGTTATTTATTTGATGAGAGGACTAGGGAATATATTATTTTTTGCAGGTCTATGGGGAGGTATTTTATCATTCAAATATCATTAACTAAGGTGCCAATTTTTGATGTAGCCTCTTATGAAAATGTTAGCATCCTTGCTACACATGTAATATTGCACAGTATGGTAAGAAGTTCATCCCAGAGGATGAACAGCTGAATACTAGCATCAGAGAGAAACACAACAGAAAAAGGAATAGTTTTCATCAATTCATAGTTGTTTAATGCAAACTCTAGGAGCAAGGAAATTGAAATTGTTGGTTGTTTTTTTTTTTTTTCTAATTCCCAGGAAGAAAATGGGCCCATAAAAATAAATAAATAAATAAATAAATAAATAAGCTAAGCTAAGCTTATAAAAAGAATTAGATCAGCTAAAAATAAGAAACATTTAAAAACAATAGTCTTACTGCTGCTGAGTAGATTAATAGCTATCTGACAGTACAGTAGTTCTGGTACTCCAGTTTGAGGAGCACAAATGCTGGTTACAGCGAGGCTATAAAAAAACAGTTAATTTTGACTGGTAGAGAGCTCAGAGCCAAACAAAGCAAACATTAAACATAATATCTATGTTAAATTATTACCACACTTTTTGATGTATAGGTTGTTCAGGTATTTATCTATATGTCCAAAAGTATTAGTTGCACATACTATATCTCATTTTGGCAGTATCAACAGTATAGAGAAACACAGTCACCTGGACTACTGTGATAAGAAATTTGTTTTATTTGAGTTGGAGCCTCTGACCTGAACAGGGATATGACTACAAGGTTGTAATTCTGCATTTCCTTCCCTGAAGTCTCAAGCTACTTGCTGAGTTGTAGCGTAAAACTTTAATGCACTAAACCTCCAGTGAGGCACCTCCAGGATGTTCAGAAGAAAAAGAAACAGTATCCGTATAAATTTGGGACTGTTCCCTCCGGGTAGTACTTCGGATATGGCATTTTCAGTTTTAGGAACAATCAAAGAGTATCCCATAACAACAACCCTGTGCTCCCTCAGTCAGCTCACCTGTACAGCATTAGCTGTCCCAAGATGACAGATTTTCTACCCTACAGCTGTGTCTTTGCTGCATTGTCAAGCAATAGCAGAGATCCCGACCCATGCAACCTATGGTGTTGTGCACAGTGAATACAGGAACTGTTGCAACTGACTTGCTGTTGATCATGGCTTTAGTTTTATTAACTAGACATAAGTAGTAGCAATCTAGCCGTGAAATTTTAGTAATACAAAAAGCCCATGTCACTTAGCACATTGTATTTCAACAACAACAACAAAGACCCATCTGTGCCACCTTTCCATTTTACATATATATAATTTTTCTGTATATTAATTATATATATTAATTATAATTTTTTAAAAAATATTAAAATTTTATTTAAAAATAAATCTATTAATTATAAATTTTCCTGTGAACGTTCCCAAATGTGAGAACTCTTGATACCAACTATTTTAAATATGAGTTGTTTTTTCATGTAGAGGACCTTGAGAAGATAGGACATTGTGTATCACATTCTTATTTTGAGAGCTATTCATGTTTTGTGTTCATAGCGTCACATATTTTAACTCCCAAGGATTTCAAGAAGTGGAATTTGTTACATGTGACTCATCTTTCAATGAAACCTGCAAAAACGTCATAACCATTGAATTCAATACCAGTTTCAGGTATTAGTTCCACATGTCTAGTACTTCTACCTCTTCTGGTTTAAGTTCATAAACCATAACTTCATGTGTAATTTAAATCAGTCTTTTCTGGAAGTTCATAAATATGTATTTAATGGAAGGGATAGACCAGAACTCACTCCCAAGATGCTGTTCGGGCTAAGTGGAATCTCCTTAGGAACCGCTTCAAAGATCAATTCCTCTTGTCCATAAAAAATAAGTTTAAATTGTCTTCTATGAGCCTGCTGTTAGCAATTGTACTGTTACATTATGTATGATTCTTTGACTGCTCATTGCTTCAACAAACTGCACAGTGCTCCATTAGTGATTTTCAATTTCATGCTAAGCTTTGCAATTTATTAGTGTTGTTTAGGCTAATGTACTATTATTTTGCATATTTTATATCATATTTCATTTACTATTCATATGACCTAACAGTTAAGTATTGGGGATCAATAAGCCCTCTAAATGTTTGCATATTCATATTCATAAAAATCACGCAGGGAAATCACACAGACAGCCCAAGGCACGTCTGATTAGGACCAAGTTAAATTTTTAGGGATTTGCAGTTTTCGCTCCAATTTCTCTGCAAATTTCACTGTAGGTTTCCAAACAATGACATAATGGCAGATGCACTTAGTCATGAAAATAATTTATTTCGGTAATGGTCCCCTAATTGTAGATACCTGAACAATGTTAATGTGGATTCTTTCCCAGTATGCTATTTCTGTGTATATAAATATCAAGATGAAATTCAACTTCAGTATCAACTATTTCCAAGAAGCACATGCAGTTGAGTATTTCTTTTTGTTTTATATTAGTCTTAGGAAAAGGTAATCCTTCTTTCCTGGAAGGTTGCATAAACTTAAACTTTGTGTCAGGTGCTGTCTGGTAGAAAAGCCCTATAACATCAGCATTAAAATGTTTAAATTAATTGACTTTACAACTTGTAGAGTCCCTTTTCTTAAAATAAAGATGTTTGGAAAGGAGAAGTGCTCCAGAAAGAGGCTTCTGAACATATTAATAAAGTGATTTGTAAAATATGTCTGCAAACATACTTGTATCAGAATGGCTAAAACGTTAAGGCAAACAAGGAACAATGTTAAGCATCCTGTTGGTTCATTGCAAATATGGAGTAAGACTAAAATTTGGAACTCTCTTGAGAATGTGGATCAGGGCACTAATGACAGCTCAGTAGACTATGGTAGAATTAAGTTTTAAGAATTATAGAGCTTTGGTAGCCCTGTTATCATTTTGAACACTTGTCTTTCATATGAAAGTTAGCAAATGTAGTTTTTCAACAAAGAACCAAGGTTATAAGAAATTTTGGAAAAGACAAGATACGAATTAATTGGTTAGCACTAGGTAACCTCACAAGGTTCTACTGCTTTCCAAGGCTTAAATATTATAGTTCCACTACTAAAAATTCATCAGAGGACTTTTATTCATAGTCAGCAAAGAAAAAAGTAAAAGCCTGATTTCAAATAGGAACTTTTCATTTGCCTGACAATTCATCATCACCATAACTTATGTGTGCTTTTTGGATGAAATTTTTATAATCCTGAAAACTGTCTTGGATATTTTCTTGTTTTTAAGCTCTACATTTATAACAGAAATAAAAAATACATGCCTTGAACCTTCAACCAAACCTTACCTTCAACCAAAATCACTTCTCTGTGTTGATGTCCAAAAGCCATCTTATGAAGGAAAATGTCACTTGGTCTGAAGCCCAGGACTTGCAGGATGCATATTTAGTTTCTTTCTAGAATCACCATATGCCTGAATTCGGCTGGCTGGGGGCCCTGGGGTCACTTGTGTCACCAGCTGTGAACAACCTACTCAGCCAGGCAGCCCTGGAAGCAAGGTCTGCAAAATCAGAAGTATCAGGCAAATTTCCATGTAGCTGATAGGAAACAAGGCCTTTTCCTAATGGTTCAGTTAACAAGTTAACCAAAAACTGCATGTATCCACAGAATATTTCTGGTTTGGCATGTCATCATATTCAAATGAAGTTGCATTTAATTGTCTCAGGTCAGCCGTGCATACACATGCACACACAAACACACATGCACGCAGACACAGGTAGCGATACAAAAGCCCGGTATCTTCAAAGCTGTAATGTGAAAATGTATGTTCTTTTGTTGTAAATTTGGAGGCATTTTGCTGGTTCACTTTCCAGTTCCATACATTTCTTATACTTCTATATAGGAATCCAGTAGATACATGATGACATCAGTGGTAAAGTCTCTGACTACTTTCCTTTTTTCCTTTGTCTTCCCTTAGAGATAGCCAGTCAGAGCTTTTTGGCATGCCAGTGGCTTCTTTCTCTGTCAACATATGGAGAAGATAGAGCTCCTTTCTAAACTCACCTCTCTGACACGCAGAGCCCACATTTTACCCATCTGGATTTGCAGTGATTCCTCATAGACACACAGCACATTTTCTTCCCAGGGCCAATGTATGGATACTAGGGATGTGAGGATATTTCCACCTAACCTACCTGTTCCTAGAATTACCAAGTGCCAAAACTCAGTCAAAGGATTGCATAAACTGCATCTATGATTCTATGATAAGTGCAGGTTTTTTTAATGGTATTGTTTAAACTGGAGATAGTCCAAAGAACAGCATCATTTAAATAAAGTTCCTATTTACAATACTTTCTATTTACAATCCTATTTTAATACTTTCTCAAAATCTAAGAATTGCTCTAGCAGCAAGATTTGGGGCTCTGTCAGACTACGTAAAGGGCTACAACTGCTATGGGTATCACAATAATTGTATTTGCAATAAATTCTCAGTCTA